>NC_135490.1:43399520-43732020 GCF_052094955.1 Ictidomys tridecemlineatus
AAGTGGGGGATGGACACGTCCTTGTCTATATTCTAGAACTCCCTTTGGTGCCCTTGGAGGAGAAGAGAGAATGAAACTAAATGCAGGAAGGCTTGAAAATGAATCATCTCATTAGCTGAGACACTCCCAGGAAATTCCACATGAAATTACCTGCTCATCATGGAAGGAGGAAAGAAGTTGGTCCAACTTATTAATGTGCTACTTGGTACCAGTATCCAAGATGGATGGTTCTGCCTTTCCACTCACTCGTTGCTCAGGATGATACTGCAGGATGGGGTAGGGGAATTATTAGCTCCATCTTGCAGAGGAGAGAGGAAAGGGGCTCAGTGAAGGTGAGTCGACTCATAAGGTCACACAGTTTGCCCAACCAGAATTCAAGTGCAAGTCTAATTGGTGTCAAAGTCCTTGGTTTCCTTCATCATGGGCCAAAACACTAACGGGCAAGTGGAAGACATGTATGCAGTTGTGAACGGGTCATTAGATGTAATGTCATAAATTCCTTAGTGGTTTGTGATAAATTCCTTTGGAAATGGAACGCTCAGGAAACATTTCTTTTCCTTAAACAGTAGAATTATGTGCTCTCAGTTGAGCAGAATTATTTTGCATATTTCCCGCTCTTGGCTTGTTTACCAGGAAGCTCCAAATTCTGTCTTTAAACTCAGTAACCACCTTCATCCAAGTAATTACAATAAATATATGCTCTCCTAACCCTTTACAGATTTTTTAAGTCTCTCATTTTGTTGTATCCATATAGATAGAGGTATAGATAACTCAAAGCTTTTTGATATATAAATAGAGGATGTTTAAGAATAACAATACAAAATGTACTTTCTCCTTACCTAGTTCTTTTTTCCATCATTTTTTCTGAGCAAATCTCAGAATAATTACCACAGTGGGCAGGCATGAGGCTTCTCACTCCTGGGTGGGTTCTAATTGAGAGGCGCTCTTAGACAGCAGCATTGTTCTACCTTGGTACATTTTCCACGTGTCCCAGGTATTCTTTCAATCATGCATTTGTACCTTTGAGGTACCTGATGCTTGGTTTTGATGTTATGTGCCTGATCACACTGAATTGCCCTACCATGCTAGGTACTTATGTTACCCACCCCATTGTACAGATGAGAAAACCAAAGCTCAGAGCCCTTAAATGACTTGTCCAGAGTCACACAGGTGGTAAGGAGTGGAGATGAGATTTGAATTGAGATTCCTCTGGTCCCAAAGTTAGCTTGCTTTCCCTCGACTGCAGGAGCTCCAATTTTCTTACTTGTTTTGTGATGGGGTGGGTTTATGTCTCATGCAACCTCCTATCTCTCTACCCTGTCAACTCCCCAATTAAATTTTTAAAAGGGGGGAAAGAAAATGAAGAGATTGGTCCACGCTTTATTGGCAAGACTAAACATCTTTACTGGCTATTTTTTTCTGATGGAAAGCAAGTGCTTTCAAAGCATAAAATAGAATCTTTCTTTTCCATTTATCTTTGTTCTTAAGAACCACAGAGTGAAGAATGTGTCAGACCCCCTGACTTGTCTATGGTTGTAAAAAAAAAAAATTCAACCTTTTCCACATAGCTCTTCTGCTTTTTTTAATGAAGACTGGTAATGAAAACTCAATGTGCAAATCCTAACATCAAATCCATGTTGCATAATAAACCCCTGCCTTTCCAGCTCTCTCCAGAACAGATTTCAGTGAGAATGTTTCAGAACTGAAGTGCTAGAAATGCTTCTGCACAGTGTTGGCAATCTCACTGCCTCCCTGTTCACCTGGGGGCAGAATGGTGTTTTTTTGTGCTGAAATCCACCTCTCAGAATGTCCACCTTCCTGAAAACACAATACTCAGCCTAGAAGAAATTGTGTCCCTAGGAAATCTCAGCAAACTTAGCTAATGGTATTCAGAGAGTCCCCTCCTCATGGGCTGGGATGAAAGGGAAGAGAAAAGAAGGAGAGAGACAGAGATTGACATTACTGTGTCCAGAACAGTGCTGAGAGCTCCCTAGGCCAGCTCTCTCTAATCGAATCCTCCTGGCAGCCTTTCCTCAGAGTTCCAATGAGAAAACTCAGGGTCTGACTGGTAAGAACCTGACAGCTCTCAAAGGGTGAAGCCACAGAGGCAACCCATCTCTCTATAGCTTCAGACCCTATGGCCACCCCCACATAACCCAGATAAAACAACATCTCGAGATCCACAAAGAACAGCACGCCATCTGTGAGAGAACTCTAGAAGGAAGGTGTCACCCATGACAACTATCCCCGTCTTCTCTTTTCCTGAACTACCCCCTGTTTAACTAGCCTAAGTGCACCATCAATCCCTCAGTGGAGACTTCTGGGCAGCAGCCCTGTCTGTCCCTACCCCTGTGGCTTCTCAGGATGGCCTTTTCTCGCTCTGCTTATTCTTAGTCCAAGTAGAAAAGAGTCTCTTTCTTCCTAGATGCAGCCAGGAAACAATTGGAATACTTCAAACAGCATATATAATGGGCAAGCACAAGACAGAAGAGATGAGAACTGACAGTCAATCAGCTTCACAGAGAAGGGATTTCTTAACAAATGTCGCGTAGCATCTCTCCCAGCACCAGATATCTGTGTGCCATAGTAACTCGAAGGGTTTTTATCTCTGCATTTGGTAAAGAAAATACAGAAATGGGTAGAAAATGACAAAGTCCACACTCTTGTAAATGAAAAAGATACACCTTCATTGGCATAATTGTTGACAATAAACCATACAATGGCTTAGGATACTGGTTGATAGAATAAGTGATAACTGCCAAGAATAGCTCTTAGCCACCATGGTTAAGGGACATTTTGAATGATGTCAGGATGCTTCGTTGAGTATGAGGGCTGCTCCTAACCCACACTGCTCGTGTTGAGAGATTCACTTTCTACCCTAGGTCTTTGTCTACCAATGATAGAAATCCTGAGTTTTTGCCTCCACATATCCATTTTTCACTGAGTCTTTCTCAGTGATCACTATGGATCTATTTACTTCTCTCCAAAATCTTAAGTATGTGCTGCCCTTGCTATCTGCTGCTCTTCTATTCATAGGATGGCTGGGTGAGGTCTGCCATATTGGTTCCATAAGAGGGTTCCATGATGCTTCTCTACAATGCACTGGGAAAAGCACAATATACTCTACTTAGCAAAAAAATAATCACTTCCTAAATTGAGGTCCATTATACAATAGAATTCTCATTAAGTAGAAGGTTGTACATTACAACACTTCTTGTGTCACTCCAAGTGATGTCTCAATAACTATTGGGTTCTGCCATTTAAGAATGAGTAACAGTTGTTTATCACACACCTGGTACTAGTTTTTAATAACTTTTGCCACTTTCGTTTGATTCAATGTTCACAAAAGAAGTTTAAATCTCAGCACCATTAACTCCACATAAGGAGACAGAGTTGGGGACATTGCATGACTCGTTCATG
Source organism: Ictidomys tridecemlineatus (assembly GCF_052094955.1). Classification (NCBI taxonomy): domain Eukaryota; kingdom Metazoa; phylum Chordata; class Mammalia; order Rodentia; family Sciuridae; genus Ictidomys; species Ictidomys tridecemlineatus. The sequence continues at coordinate 43,402,941 of NC_135490.1, forward strand.
TGGAATAGGTTATAGCGTTGATATTCAAATTAGGCCCTTGTGTGCTTGACAGTGATCCCAAAGGTGAGGGGAGCTCTACAGGATCTGAACAAGGAGGAGCCAAGTGATTCAATTTGGAAGCAGCATGGAGAATGGGCAAATAGGAATGGAGATGGAGACAATGGCAATATTCCAGATAACGATGGTCTTGACAGAATCAGTGCATGGAGACAAGGAGAGAAAGGAGAATGGATTTGGGAGATGCAGAGTTGGGAGCAACAATATCTGGGGGTAGGCAGAGGAAGAAGGCCAGATGACACCTGGGTTTCTTTGGTGGGCAGATTAATGAATGATGGAACAGACTGGTAAGGTGATACACTTAAAGGAGGGTACTGGGGAGAAAAAGATGAGGGGGCCTGTGCTGCCATGCTGAGGTTCAGATTCCTGTCAAGAATTCAGTGGAGCATACGGAAAGAGTCACATAGGCAGGCCTACACTCAGAAGGGAGATTTGGCAGAAATTGTAGGTTTGGGAGTCATTACTTTACTCATGAAAGTTAAAACCAGGGAGACAGAAGATGCTCCAAAGAAAATATATAGAATAAGAAGTGAGATGAAGAGAGAGACTCAGAGATGTGGCTAATGTTAGGAAAGCATGTTCTTTCTGGGTTCAAAAGAAAATCTTCAGCTTTCTTCCTGCACCCAGGGCTACCTGCCACCCTACACTCCTCAGGATGTTAATAGGGTTGAATTCTGCAAGCATGAGTGAGAAGAAATTCTGTCTCCATCTCCCAAATTCCTTGATGTTCTGCCCCTAGTAGGGCAAACAGGGACATGAGAAATTAGAAGTTTCCTGCCTGTGAGATAAATGTATGTTCAGGGGAGACTGAGCAGCCCTGCATTTCCCCATCCTATTACCACTGCCACACACACACACACACACACACACACACTTGCTAGGAGCATCCAGAATGTGTGTGTGGTAAGATATTGCCCCATGTGCCCTTAACAGAAAGAGCACTGTCTTGCTAGTCCTCTGCAGCACACACCTCTAATCCCAGTGGCTCTGGAGGCTGGGGCAGGAGGATGGTAAGTTTAAAGCCAGTCTCAGCAACATAGCAAGGCCCTAAGCAACTCAGGGAGACCCTGTCTCTAAATAAAATACAAAATAGGGCTGGGGATGTGGCTCAGTGGTTAAGCATCCCTGGGTTCAAACCCTGGTACTAAAAAAAAAATCACTGTCTTTAAGTCAGACAGACCTGGGTTCAAATCCCAGGTTTAACCTGGAACATCCAGCAACTTAATTCAACTTTCTATATTTCCTCTAATTATGCAATGGGCTAATCATACCTGGAGACCTAGAAGCATGACTGGAAAGATCAGGAGAGATGCAAAGCAGCCTGTTACCTTGTATGTAAGAGTTATTTGACAAAGGGAGCTCTGCCTTCCTCCTCTTCCTCTCCCCAGACTGGGATGGAGCCAGAGATGTGCAGAGAGTCCAGTCTTTGTGACACTCCTCACAAATTGTTGGAGCCCAGAGGGAGTTCCGACAGGTCTGTGTTTTCCTAAGTCTGCCTCTCTAACTGGAGGCTGCAGAATCAGTCTCCGTGATTCCCTAAGAAAGCTCCAGCCCTTGAACCAGATTAGTGATGCTAGAACAAAAGTGCCCCACCTTCCTTTTTCATATCTAAAGGGGAAAGGGAATTTTTTTCTTCCCAGCCCCCAAGCAATCTCACGTACAACAAACATCACTGAAATCAGCAGGTGTATATTCCCAGAGAAGATACTATCCCTGGACTCTATTTAAGTAATTTTTCTCTTCTAGAAAAACATGAAAAGAGAGAACAGCAGAGGATACAAGGTAAGGATCAAATCCACGCACAGCCAGTATCCAACTTCTTCAGAGGCATTTTTTACATAGGTTCTGAGCCTGAGAATCAAAGTCCAGGCTGTTCCCTCAGATAGGCACCACAGTACCTAACCCCCGTGCCTGCAATGTGGTCAGAATTTACCTGCCCCCAAAAAATAAAAAGGCTGGGGATGCAGCTCAGTGATAGAATGTCCCTAGGTTCATTCCCAGGTGTTTTTTTGTTTTGTTTTGTTTTGTTTTTTAGAGAAGGAAGATCGAGGAACACAAAGCAGGAAGTCCTGGAGGTAGGATAAAGCAACCCCCCTGCACAGAACCTGGGCCTCAAACCTTGGGGAAGGTCAGCTTCCTCTCCAGGACAGGAGAAGAGGTAGACATTGTGGCTAAAAGTAACCCTGCCTGGTTTGAGTCAATATTATCTCAATGGTAAAACATATACATTTAGAGATTTCTTAAATAATAATCTGGAGGCCAGTGAGTCACTCTCCTTAATTAGCTTCATGCTCCCTCCCAGGCAAGAAATCCCCCTTATTCAAGTTGAAACTTGTTTGCTTAAATGAGGCTCCTTGTCTTTTTGGCCTCCTTAGCATCTTAAGGGGTGTGTGCATCCATCTGGTTTGCCTGCCTGAGTTTCACCCCACCCCCTGATTCACCTTTCCTACCACCTCACTAAGCAGCTTCCCCATGGCTCTCACATATCCCCCCCTTCCTTTCCAGGCCCACAGTTGCCACCATGCTCAGGCCTTCATCAATTCAAGCTGAGGAAACTGTATTGTCTCCTGCCTCCTCTTTTTCTCACCTTCTCCAATCCATTCGGCTACCTATTGAGAACTAATGTTCTAAAAGCTTCCTCATCCTTATATTCCCCCAGCCAGACTTCCTACAGATGAAACAAAATAAAGAAACCCTCTCAATTTTCTAAATAATAAAGCGCGAGTACTTGTGCTCATGCATGCACAAACATATACACACGTGCACACTCATGTGCACACGCTCACACATTTGCATGCACATGCACAAACATGCATCAACCTGGCCTTGAACCACCTTCATACATGTCTATGTTCATTCGCCTTCATGTGCACAGGCCTGGACTGCCAAACATGCATGAATGGAGCTCTCCATAGATCACATGCAGCTGATATTTCTCGGGTGTTGTCATTTCCTCTGCTGGAAGGCCTTTTGCTCCTCTGTGGTACAGATTCTGTAGTTTATCAGGAGGGAGGAATGCTAAATAAGGAGTTCTGGAGCTGGATGAATGCCCCTGGACAAGATGCTGAGTGTCTCTGGGCTTCAATTTCCTTGTCTATATGAGATGGGACAAGTTGATCTCTAAGATGACCCTACCTCTCATCTAAAATGAAATTCACCCAAGAGTCTCCCTCACCTGCCTATCCCAAGATGAATTCTCCTTCTTTGACATGATGGTCACACCCTGGTATAGAGATGGAGGGTAACTGGACTCAGTTTTCAAAATATCCCAAACTATGTGTACTAGAAACAAAAGATGGAGAAATGACTCAGACACCTATATCAGAAGATCATGATACAAATTGGAATGCCTGCCTTGGTTACCCCTGTCTATCAAATAACAGGGGTAGTATTCTCTGTGGGCCTCACACTGTTACATCAGGGAACACGAGTCCACAAGCAGGGTTGTGTATTGGCAGCTCATCCCATGCATCTGCCTTGAGACCAAAAGCTTAAATGAAGGGGCAATGCATGGGTTCACAAGGTATTTGTAAAATGCACATATTTTTTTTATATATCACATACATTATATTGGACCCTCACAAGAGCCAAATGAGGAAAGCAAATATCAGCAAATAAGAAGGTCCACTAAATTCCAGGCACCGTTCAAGGTGTTTAGTATACACAAGTGGACATCTCCTTCGTGGATTTAGTATACTCAAGGGCTTCTCCTTTGTGGATCTGGAAGCCCAGCAGAGCAGAACCTGTTGTGCTGAGATAAGTGGGAAAATCTTCAACAAAAGAGGAGTTCACAACCATTGCACAGTTACAGGAGAAGTGCACTGGCAAAAGTTTGATAGTTAATAATGACCACCATTTATTATTCAACAAATATTTACTGAGTGCTTACCGTATGCCAAGCTCCATGCTTAATGTGTTACATATGTTGTTTTATTTAATCTTTATGCTAACCCTGCAAGGCAGGTATTATTATCTCCATTTTTCAAGTGAGGAAATTAAGACTCAGAGAGTTTCAATAACCTTCTCCAGTTCCTCCGGCTGGCTTGTGTTGGAGCCAAGTAAAGGAAATGATTAATCCTGTTTGTGGAAACAAAGGTGAGATTTCAAGAGGGGCACGTTGAGCGGGGTCTCAAAAAAAATGAATGGAAGTTCACTGAGCTAAAAAGAAAGAGGATCCCATCTGGGCCTCAAGTTCAAAGTCAAGAAGTTGAAAAACATGTGATGTGTATTTAAGCTGGGAAAACAAGAGGCTTCCATAGCTGGAGGAAGGGTTTGTGGGGTTGGAAGTTGCCCAAGAGGTCAGTGGGGAAGATGAGACAAGAGCTGGCAGGGCCTTCCTTATAAGATAGACTTTTGTAAACTTTTGTAGACTTTTGTAGAACCTTCTGGAATTTTTTCAAGTAAATGTATATATATATATATATATATATATATATATATATATATATATACACACACACACACACACACACACACACACACACACACACAGCACATTGGGGCAAATGGCAAGGTGCAGATCTTTACAGTCCCTGCAGCTCCTGCTGTCCCAAGCCTACCTTGCCATCCCCAAAGCTGTGAGTATTGACATCTTTACTCCCTGTCTCCCGTTGTGTGACACAATGTGCAGACCATAGTGATATGTAGCAAGCAGTGAAGAGCCATCAAAGGGTCTCAAGCAAAGCAATGGCATCAACATCCCTGGAATGCCAGAGGGAGATTGGGGCCAAGAGAGGGGAAATCTAAGGCAAGGAACCTGAACCCGTGCAGGACTGTAATAGCAGGGTAAGAGATAAGCTGTAGACCAAAGGACCCAGGAGGCAGCCATGAGAACTCATCTCAGGCCTGTGCCAGAGAGTGATTTAGGAGGTAGCATTGACCCGAATGGTGGCCGGTGAGGGCTTAGATGAGGCTAATTCCAAGGCTTCTAGATAAAAAAAGGAACTTAGAATTCATGAGCAAAATACCTCCTCCCATACGTAAAATTCCAGTTCCAAATGTAAAAGACTATTTTTGTCAATACTTCCCAAAGCAGTGCAGACATTTCACTCTATCAATCAACATGTGGGTATGCAAAAGGAAAAAAAAAACTCTGTAAGGGAAGTCTGCGTCCAGGAGGTCACAGATAAGCTGTTTACTGAGACCTTCTGATATCTGACAACCTCCATAAGTCAGAAGCCCGCTATCACTTGCTGCAACAAGACTTCCAAGTCCTACAGAATAAAACCCCCAAATGTCTCTGATACAGTTAGGAAAGGTAGAACTGATTTTTCAAATAGAATTCCATTTCTCTTTTATTGTTTCTTCCAGCAGGGGGAAAAATGTGGCAAAACTGGTCTTTCATTGTTTTGAGTTTAAGAAACAGAAAAGATATAGAAGCATTTAAATGTCACAAAACTCCCTATTTTACAGCGACTGTGTTCAAAGCATAACCCAACTGACAACGATGTGAGCATTCTGGATTTTTAAGCCATGAATTGAATAACTGCTTAGCCATCAAAAATAATGACTGTAGATAGAGGAAGGGGGCCGAGGGGGAGGGGGAGGGATGAGAAAGAGAGGAACCGTGGAATGAAAGTGATCAAATTATGCTACGTGCATGTATGACTGTACCACAATGAATTCCACTTACAAGTATAACTACAATGCACCAATTTTTAAAAATTAATAGAAAGAAGACAGAGTCGAGGCAGGGGGTTGAGGGAGGGAGGAGGAGGAGGAAGGTAGTACTGGGGACTGGAATGGAGCAAATTATGTTATATGCATTCATGAATATGTCGAAATGAACCCCACAATTATCTGAAAATAGACTACACTAATAAAAACATTAAAAAATATGACCATAGGGAAACTTAAATCCACCCTGATGGCTGAAACAATAGAACAATGAGACAGAGAAACCTTTGTTATTTAGACCTTCCCCCTTGGAAAAAATGTCACTTTTCGGGGGAGCCAAGGTTTCCAAGTGTTAAGGATTTATGTCTTCCTTTAAGCACGACTTTTTTTTCTTTTTATTGGAACCCTCCAGTGAAAACTCCTTCTGAAATACATCCCATCCTCTTCTACCTCCATGTGTGGATTAGAGAGAATGAAGTATAATCTTAATGGCTCAAGGTCGTCCTCCTGAGTTCCAGCTATTGTTCTGGGCTAAAAGACTCAGAATTATTTGAAAGGTGTAGAGTTTGCCATAATGTTTAATGGCATCCATTTTTTTAGTCCTTTTATCTGTTTCTGTAGTGGTTTTTCCTCTCCTTTGTACTCAGGCTTTGGCGGTCCCTGCACACTATCAGTCCTCTTGATTCTTAAGCCTACTTTTTCCTTTTCGTAATTCATATTATTCCTAGTCTACTGAGTTACCGAAAAGCCAATAACCAAGCATGTTATCAGGGTTGTACATAAAGCAAGAGTAAGTAGGCTCCAGGAATAGACAAGGGTCTGCAACAATGTGGTAGCTTCAGTGTCATGTGATGCAAGGGTTGGGGGGAGGATTTGACATCAGGAAAACCTGAGTTTGACCTTAATAAATCACTTTCTATCTCTCCAGCTCAGACTCATCCTGGATGGAAACAGAAATAATAACAGCAGCTTCATTAGTGTTACTGTGGGGCTTGAGATAATTTGTGCAAAGTTCTTAGCACCAGTCCTGCCACAACGCTGTCCTCTGTGAATCAAAGCTATTATTAATTATTATGGATTTTGTGATGTACATCTCGACTGCTCTAGAGCTTCTTTTTGACATCTTCTTGCACCGCCTCGAAGCAGGAAAGAAGAATATTATGCAAATTAAGGCCACAGAGAAATTCAAACCAGAGTTCAAGATGGAAGGGTAGTTGTCGTCGGGGAAAAGGCTCAGGCCCTCCCTGTTGGTTGAGGTCCAGCCACGGTCAAGGGCACAAAATCAGGTCACCCAACCAAGATTCATTCACAAGTCACTAAGGTCTCCAGTCAGAGACTGGGAACAGAGGACAGAGACACAGTAAGCAGAAAGTTCAAGAAAACCAGGACCTCAGAACTCACTCTCACCCAAATACCTCTCCCTTGTTGGGAAGAGTTCTGAGTTGGTCTTGGTTGTGGGTCACTCTGTGGTTACAGGGACTCCCTGGGATTTGAGTAGATTGAGGCAGGTGGCAGTCCTGGTGCAGCCTGATAATAAAGGGACACCTAGAAGCTAGAAGCCAGAAGGGAAATGCTGGAACACTCATGGGTCAGGTTGACCAGCTTGCTTCCTCTGGTTGGTGGGCAGTACAGGACTAGGAAGATGGTCAGAGGTGCTGATGCCCCAAAGTTCCATGGTGTCCCTTTACAGAGACAGGGACCCCTTTCTGGCTCCAGTTCACCTTCCCAAGCTTGCCTGGGTTTTGTTTATTTGCATGAAATTCAGATAATTTTACTGTCTTTCTGACCATTGTTCATGTTTGAAGCAATGTTTCTCTGCAGCAGCAGTGGTCAGGGGTTGTGTACTTTTTGGACTCAGATCTTTCTTACTCAATACTTTTCTATCCAAAGCAAAACACTGGCATCCTCATCATTTCTTTTTAAGCTCTAGATGGACACAATACCTTTATTTTATTTATTTATTTTTATGTGGTGCTGAGGATTGAACCCAGAGCCTCACACGTGCTAGGCAAGCACTCTACCGCTGAGCCACAACCCCAGCCCCCCTCATAGTGTTGTTTTGCAACAATGGCACAGTGTTTTCATGACAGAGCACCACCATCTCATTTGTCTGACTCTCTCCCTGTGATTGTGCACGTGAAATACAACAAAACGCCCCACTGTGAACACCCTGGGCAGTTTCTCTTTACTTTTGGGTTATTTCCACAGGGAATCTTTCAGGGTGTGTAGAATTGCCAGTTTGAAGGTCACGAGCTGCTTCGTGGCTCTTGTGACTCACCAAGTTTATGAACTTGCCTTCAAAACTCCAAGAAATTTCAGAAAACAAAACTGTTTTGAATCTAATGGTATGTGTTAGTGCTGTAGGCTGCCGAGAAATATTGAGTGGGGAAACTTAAGCACTGTCGGGCTAAGGAAATATTGATTAGAAAGGAGAGCAAGGCTGAGCCAGGGAGGGAGGGGAGGAGGAAGGGGAGGAGGGAGAAAGAGAGGAAAGGAGGGAGGGAGAGCAGGAAACAAAGGAAGCTGGCTTGGAACCCCTTGGTTTACAAAGATGAGTCCCTACCCAGGGGCCACATGGTGGCTCTTGGTCAGCAATGTCACTTTCATGTCAAGAGACAGAATATCTTATCTGGCCTTTTCTAGCTTACTGACATCAGCCTGGAACCTTGGGGGCCTCCCTGAACCCCTCCCAACATGGATTTATCTACACCAACAGCCTCACACCAACACTGGGAAGAGTGTAGCTCTTCATCCATCGCAGAACCCCAGAGCCCAAGATCTGGCCCCAGCAAATCTGCTTCCAGTTCCTCCAACTGCCCCTCCTCTAAGGATTTCTATGAAACTAAGAATTATCTTGCCACTCACTTCATCTTTTCTCTTTTCTTAAGTCCTGGGTTTGTGCTTTTCCAACACTCTGTGTGGCCCTGGCAAAGTGACTTCACCTCTCTGGGCCGTCTTTCCTTCCCCTGGAAAAGGAGGCTTAACTCTGTGCCTGACTCTGGTTAAGCACTCAGTAAATGGTTGAGTTACGTGATCACACTGTCATGGTTTCAGCATCGAGTGACAGAGAAGAAAATAAATAAGACAAACTTCCTACAGCATCATCCATAAAATGGGGGATGGGGGCTGTCCACCACCTGAGGGGCTGCTGTGCAGAATCCTTCCATGATGCACAGAATAGGGGGTGCTCTGGTGGATACTCCGTTATTTTCCTGCCCTCCCCGTCTCATCTTTTCTTCTGTTTGGATAATCGCATGGTCCACACCAACTGAATCCCTCCATTTCTGCTCTTCCTGGGTGCACAGGGAGATCAACTAGGAGCAAAGATCCCTGGGGAAATGGCTTGGCCAGGTCTTCTCTGAGCGAGAAGAGAAAACGCACTCTGATGCCTGAGACAGGGGCAAGCTGTGGCGAGGAGGAAAAGTAGCTTGAGTAGAACTTTTGACAAATTGACTGGCCTTAAATCTCCGAGCCAAGGCAGAGGGCCTGTCGGCAAGACAGATTCGGGATCAGTGAGTTAGTGCTCCCCAAGGTGGAGGTGAGGGCCAGGGCAAGATTGTCATGATGGAAAAGAGCGAGGGGACAGTCAAGCCATGGGGAATAAAATGCCTAATTGTACCTGGGGTTTTATATTTCATTAAATTCTATTTTCACTGCCTGCCTTTTCATAATACGAGTGGGTGGTTACTGCTGGAGAGGGTTATTATGCTTAACTATTTTAACGAGAGCTTTCTTATGTGTATAGAGGAACAAATTGGGTAGAAAAGTGTGCGAGGCTCCATTTCTCTGCTAACTTTATGGCCACGGCCAAGGTTACAATCAAGTCTCAGGTATTTAAGTTCAAATGCAGAATAAAGTCCTGCTAGGCATGGGGTGCTGGGGGGAGGAGACCTAGTAATTGTCAGAGTGACCTGAACTTAGAAGCTAAAAGTCACAAGTTGAAAAGACGTCACTGGGAACTCAAAAGCCCATGTTAGGAGGAGGAGGAGCAGGACTTTGTAAATGTGGATGTTGTGGACAAAGAGAATCCGCCATACTCAACGTGGGGAATGTTCGGTGGCACTGGTGTGTCGCCTCTGTCCTGAATCAAAGGGAGACCACTGGGACAGAGATCAATGCTCAAAGAGTTTGGGTAAGAAAATGACAACAAATGGAAAAATCCAGTGGAAAACAGAGAAATTATATGGCAAAGTTTCTCAAACCAATCAAGGGAGGTCCCTTCATAGGGACCCTCTCATTAAGTTCATGGCTGGTAGAGCATTCATTAATTTTTATAAGAACTACCTGTAAATATTTCATTAGAATTTAATATTAGAATTTACTGTTCTCTTCCCTCACTAGACTGAAACCTACGGCAGGGACATCTGAGCAGATGCTGTATTCTCAGTGCCAAAGACAAGGCCCACATCCTTTGGGTGCTCGATAAATGTTCACTACAGACATTACCTTCAGCTAATTACAACCAAGTTAATTAGGACCTTGCACTGTACAGCCAAACTACTTGGGTTTTTATCCCAGCCACTGACTGGATAATTTTTATACAGTTTCCTCCTGTTTAAAAAAAGAAAAAAAAAAAGAACTAGAATGGTGATACATACCTCAGAGGTTTCTGTGAGGATTAACTGAGTTAATTCTTATCCATTGAGCACAGTACCTGACACCTGGTCTGACAATGTCAGCTACCTAATATCCTTATCATCATCATTACTGTTAGATCAACTTCTCAGAAACCAGGTGACACCCACTAACCTCTGGGCCTCCGTTGCCTCTTCTCAGTCCAACTGCATGATCGTGAAGGTCATGTTGGGCCCTGGTGACTTCTGGTTCTCTCCATGGTATGTTTCAGCCACTCTGCATATTAATTTCAGAAACATCTAAATCCCAAGCTAGCTTTCTCCGCCAATCCATGTTTGGACACCTTCCTTGGCCAATAAGAGCTGTGTGCTCAGGGCACTTAGTTGTGTGTGTGTGTGTGTGTGTGTGTGTGTGTGTGTGTGTGTGTATGTGTGTGTGTGTAAATGCATTCATGTGTCTGTCATGATTAGCCAAAGGAAAACATGAGTAGAAAATTAGGTTCATGTAAATACATCATATTGTACAACTCAGAAGCAAACATATATCTTTGCATTACCTGCTGTTGGAGATTATCCACATGAGAGCTTTTATCCATTAGCGTATCTAGCACAGGGTTAAAGAAAAAATCTAATAATAAAATGGCAAGCTCTGTGTACCACCTTGTCAAAGAACCTACTGTCCTTTTTGGATGGGAGAGCAGGGTAATGTGAAATGAGAAGTTGAGGAGGATAACAGAAGTTGGAATGAGGTGCCAGAAGAAGGAAACCATAAAATCACAGGGAAAAAAAAAAAGATTGGAGAACAGAAACTGTAATTATTCTAGTCAATGGTAGTCACGGAATGCAACATTGTATGTAAAAAATGGGGGTCATGTGAAGATTATATATACATATGAATATTCATAAACGTTCTCTAAAAGATCACACAGGAAATGGATGACTTCATTTGCCTTCAGGAAGGAAAAAAAATGGGTGGCTGGGGATGCGTATGTGGACTTTTTACTGGAAATTACTTTGTGTTTTTGAACCATGTGAATGTGTTACAAATTTCTAGATAATTTTAAAAAATAATAATTTCATAAGGTGCACAGAGAATGAAGTAGGACCTGAGTGCTGGTCCTGCCTTGATCAGGATCAATCAGTGTGATGGATAGCAAACTTCTTTTCTCTCTGGCCCTGGACTTCCTAGCCTGAAATGGAGGAATTAAATTAGGTTTTATATTCAGCTTCTGCTTTGCAGGCTTCTCCTTCAACAGAGACCAGGTGTTTCAGCCAAGCTACTTCCAGCCCCATGTCCATAAGCCTGCCCACCGGTCTTTTCCAGACCTGGTCCTTTCACCCTGGAATCCCCCTTCTGCTGGCCATAGTTTGACCTCTGAAGCCTGCAACTTGCTGGTGAGAAAAGGGTGGCGTCTCCAAGCTTGAAATCAAGTAAAATAAGGATGACTGAAAGGGCAACTATATATGAATATATCCTATGAGTGTAAGAAAAAGCCCAGGAGAACCTCATGCAGGGGTGCACACCTGTAATCCCAGCCATTCAAGGGGCTAAGGCAGGAGAATCACGAGTTCAAAGCCAGTCTCAGCAACTTAGTGATACCTGCCTCAAAAATAAATGATAAAAAGGCTGGGGATGTGGCTCAGTGGTTAAACACCTCTGGGTTCACTCCCTGGTACCAAAAAGAAGAAGAAGAAGAAAAAAAAGCGCAGAAGAAGAGAGAACCAGAAGAAGCCAAGTGTGAAGAAAACCATGGAGGGGAGAAGAAAGGAAAGTTTAGCAGCAACTGTAGTGAGTGAGGAGTCCTCCCTGCTCTCCTTCCACCAGCATGAGAACCTCCATCGTGACTACTGGAGGTCCTGAGGCCCAATCCACCTCTAGGGAACCGAGGCCACCTGCAGAATGAGCCAAGAAGGTGTCAAGAGGGCTCCTAAGCTTCCAGCACAGGTGGGGAGAGGAGAAAGGGTAGGGAAAGAAGAGAAAGGGAAAAGAGAAAGGGAGGCAGAGTCCCAGAGAGCCATGGACAATATAGAAACAAAAATGAATGCGAGAGAAGAAAAAGACAGAGATTCAAGTTCACAAGTAGAGCCACAAAAGCCCCAGTGCCTCATATTATTAAAAAACTCTAATACTGAAAGTAGTGCTAACTGAGTGCTGGGGATGTGGCTCCATGGTTTAGTGCTTGCCTGGCATGCATGAGGATCAGGGTTCAATCCTCAGCAGTAACACACACACACACACACACACACACACACACACACACACACACACAAAGGTAGGTGTCATCACTATTAGCAACATGATCCCAAAGGACAGTGCACACAACCTTCTAAGCAGGGAAGGTTAGAACCTGTCCTACTGACCCATCTTGCCACCCAAAGCCTCCACAAAATCCCAAAGGCAAGAATTAAGAGCCTATGAGCAGTAGAATAAAAGACCAGTAGACTAGAAGGGTCAGACCAGAATGCTGGGTCCATAGACTCACACTCTGCCAGCATGAAGGACCACGGTCTAAGGATGTTGGCATGTGTGATCCCATCCCAAGAGTGGAACTTACAGGGGAAACAACTGTTAGGAACTGGTGACATTTAACCTGGAGAAGAAAAGACTGGCTTGCAGACCTTGCTGGGTAGACAGACTTTGGAAGCTCCATCAGCACAGAAGGACTTGGAGTCTACAAAGTATCTGAAGAGTTCCTGTAACAAAAGAGACACCAAGCTTATTTTGTGTGGCTCCCCAGAAATAAAGTAGGAGAAAGGGGAGAAATGCATAAGGAGAGAGGTTTCAACTGGGTGGAAGGAAGAAGCATTAAACAAGGCAAGATGCTGGTTGCTGCAAGGAGGTGTTGAAGGGCTTTCTGAAGCAGGCAGAGAGCAGGGTTAAGTGACCTCTCAATGCTGTCCACTTCTCACTGGGGATAAACAGGAACATTGAGGGCTTCAGTAAAACCTCATCAAGCCAACAAAGGTGCCAGTTCCTAAAATTGCATTATTAAAACAGAAAACCACATTAACTTGATCTGATCTTCTCCTCCCTGCAAACCCCCATTTTATGGGAGAAAAGAGCTAATCAGCTGTGGCAGCGGTCACAGCCCAGAATATGCCCTGTCTGCCTGGAATATCTTTCTGCCACTGCACACCCACATCACACAGAATACCTGGTGCCAGGTGCAGGGCAGCACATACTGTAGAAATAAACAAGCAAAGGAAATGTTTCTTAAAAGCTCATTGTTCAGAAATCACAATGCTAAATTCCAGTTTCTTGGAAGAGAGGTTACATAGGTCAGCTTCTGTGCTGCCTTGTGAATTCATTTTTTTCTGGCCAGGGACATGGGCCAGGATGTGAAAGCTAATTCACATGAGCTATTGTTTGAGTGCAGAGGGAGGGAGCCCCCAGCTGCCTGGATTCAAATCCTGCTCTCCTGCTGAGAAGCTATGTGGCTTCCAGGAGTTACTTTACCTCTCTGTGGCAAGAATTTCTCTTCTTTAGAGAAAACATTAGTATTTATCTATTACGATATTTTTGAGGAATAAGCAGTTTGAACATTTATGACATTTGGTTTTTTTTTTTAATATAAAATGCTTAGAACGAACCCTAGCACTTAGGAAGGCCTACATTTGTTATAATATTATTATTAGTAGTAGTAGTATTTCTTAAAGTACTGTTGGAAGAGGCATGATGGAAAGGGGAAATCTTGGGCTTTGAAATGATTTACAACTGGATTCATATCCTGCACCCTAAGTACTTTGTTCAACAATAGCTAGAAAAACGGTCAGAATCCTTCCTCTGCAGGTTTGGAATGAGAAATGAAATATGCACTCATTTCTATGCCTGGCATAGAGTACCTGTTCAAGAAACTTTCTATTTCCCTTTTCCCTTGGCCAGTGTTTCTTGTCAGTGCCCAAACACTGCTAGAAGACAAGGACCCACATGAGAATGAGATGTAGTCCCTATTCTCAAAGGGCTCCTGGTCCTTAAGAAAGACCTGGATGCACACGATGACAAAGTGCTGTGACAAGGACTCTCATGGAAGTACCAATACAAAGGGTTCCAGGATCATAGGGGAAAAGATCCAAACAAAGTTGATCTGGGAGACTCGAGGAAATCATTGCCTGGGAGGCAGCACTTGGGCTGAGGTTTGAGAAAGACCAGGATGCTGCGCTGGTCCAAGTATTGGTGGGAGAGGAGCTGGGACATTTCAGGCAGCACAGAGGATGGGCTGTGAAGAGAGCCACAGGCTTTGTTGGGATCACTAGCCACCCTGCATCTCTGGTTTCTGTGCCAAACCCCTTGGGATCTAAACAGTACATCCTCCCCACCCTGAACAAGCTGCTCATGTGGAGAATACACAGGAAAACCCCTGGCATAGAAGACACTCAAATCCAAAGTAGCATGCATACACCTCAAGGGGGACATTGCCAGGAAAGTTAAAGTGAACCCCAGATGGACAAGTCAGAAACGTGGTGTGTTTTAAATGCTTTTAATAAAATGGAGCTTCATGCCACTCCAGAGTCACCCCACCTTGGCCAGAGCATGGGTCACTGGCATACCTGGGCTGGAACTCTGAGTCCCAGCTAGGGGCCCTGGAGTATGAGCTTCCGTCAGAAGCCCTCACACTGTTGGCAGCCTCAGACCCTTCTTGCCACAGCCAGCACAGATGTCCTCAAGGATTCAAATTCAAAACTGCACTAGTAACTTCTTCCTCAGGAGAATGAGCAAGGCCCCCAGGTGTGTGTGATCATATGTAGTGTGTGTGTGTGTGTGTGTGTGTGTGTGTGTGTACAGTGCATGTGTGTTTGTATGAGTGTATGTGAATTGTGTGTACATGTGGGCTTGTGTATGCATGTGTTATATGTAATGCATGGTTGTATAAATGTAAATGTGTTTATATGTAGTGGCATAGATAGTGAAATATGCACATATGTTTGTGGGCATGTCATGCATTGTGTATTGTGTGTGCATTTTGTGTAGTATATGTAGCAGGCATATATGCATGTGTGTGGAGTGTGGTTTGTGTATACATGCACTGTGTGTACATGTCTGTTCATGTATATGACTGTGTGGATGTATGTGAGTGAGAGATAAGGGGCTTTGAAGTCCTCTTCTGCAGAGTCAGGATTCAGAGTTGCCACCGGGAGGGAGGCTCTGAAGCCCACCTTAGTACTTCAGCCCTCCTGCTTGGAAAACTGCTGCTATTTGACAGATCTGGCTGAACTACTCCTAATTCGTCATCATAAAGTGAGTGAAAATCTTCTCTGTGTCCAAATATTTCATTCCTCAAGTCTCTTGCACCAAAGGACAAAACTTTGGCCCTTCTTCCACTAGAGTGCTCTCCCACTCAGAATCCCTCCTAGGTGTCTCACTTGTCAAATTGAATCTCTGGGAAATGTCTGGGAAACTCCCAGGGAGCAGTGGGGCTCAACAAGTTACCTGTCTCTAGAAGCCTCAGTGAGTCCTTAACAGGAAATGTAGGTAAGATCCTACCAGGCACTCTCCACAGCCAGCCAGCCACAGGAGTAAGATCCCAGCCCTGCCCTCAAGGTCCTGGCCCAGAGAATGAAAGCTATAGGGTTCTTTGGGACACTAGAAAGTGCCAGGAAACCTGGGTGCTGAATCCAGTGACCGTGGGCAGGTACTTGGCCTCCCTGATCTCACCTGTGAAATGAAGCCAGCATTAAACTACACACCTCATTCAGAGTCACAAACAAGTTAAAGTAGAATATTAAAAAGACCAAATTAAAGATCCAAAAAGTGTCCAGGGGTGAGTGGAATCCCCTAAGCCCCACCATCAGTGTGAGATGAGCTGGAGAGAGAGTGGCTGTGCAGCTAGGGCTGTGGTATCAGCCACTGGGATGAGATGGAGTCTCCCCCTGCCCTTGCTCCTGGGAGATTTGTGCCTTACTGACTAGGTTAGGACAAGAGGCGGAGCAAGGATGCCCAGGCAGAGTTCCTGGGAACTTCTCAAAGGGGCAGATTAACCCAGCAAGGTCAACCTGCCCAATAACTAATTACTCCCTGCACCGCAGCATACATACTCTTTTACATGTCTCTCAACACATGGGCATACACAGAACACACCAACTAGGCATTACATCCAGAAGTGAAACTCACACCCACCACATAGTGTATGCACACATACACAACACACACAGTACATGCATCCCATCGTAGACTATCCTACACACACACACACACACACTCTCTCTCTCTCTCTAGCAGCCACACTACATGGCCTGCAAACACGATTTTCACATTCAATGGTTTCACAGAAATAGGCATTTCACTCATACACAACGCACATCCTACGCACACACACTGCATGATACCACAGCCCTAGCTGCACAGCCACTCTCTCTCCAGCTCATCTCACACTTATTTGCACAAGGCTGCGCATAAACACGCGTTGACGCTACTCTATATCTCTTCTATAAGCCCTCACACTCAGGGCCCATCTGTGCAGTGCATCCCCCACGCGGCCAACTCCTGCAAGAGGGCATCCCGCTCAGTGTGCAGCGGCCACAGTGGCCAGGAATTAAAATGCAGTGAGGAGGAGCCTGGCGCCTCAGCATCGCGTCTCCAGGAGTGCACAGCGCTCGCCACCGCTGCACCCCTCCCGCGTGAGCCGCGGGGCCAGCGAGCGGAGAAGCAGGTGCTTGGAGCCCAGCCGCGCAAGCGTAGCGCGGCCGCTGCTCAAGTTCGCCCAGGGCCCAAGCAGGGCCGGGCAACCGGGAGAGGAGCTCATCCACCGCCACCGCGAGCTTGGAGTCTCGAGAGGAGGAGAAGGGCTCACGGACCAAGGAGTCCGGGTCACTCCAGGGAGGTGTTGCCGGGGCTCCGCAGTTCCTGGCTCCCGGCGCCGCTGGGGCAGGGAAGAGAAGAGACAGGGAACAGCGACGCTGGGCTTTTCTGGAGACACGAGGCACCTCTGAGAGTGGCGCCAAGGGGAGAAGCAACACTTTCCCCTGGCCGGCAGCCTTGAAGGGACTCAGCAGCAAGCAGCTTCCCGCAGAAGCCTCTTCCTTGAGAAGAAGCCCCCAGCCCCAGGCAAGGGCGGGCACATCGCAGAGCTTGGGCGCAGGACTTGGGGAAGCCTTCGCGGGTTCCGACCGAACGCAGCCCGGCAGCAGTAAGAAGGAAGGGTCCTGGAGAAAAGGGAGTGAGGAAACAGCGGCTGGACGACCACTCACCCCAGTACACACCCACCCCACCCGCCCAGCCAGAGAGCTGCGGTGCGCCTCTGGGGGCGCTGGTTCCTTGGCGCCTTCTCTCGCAAGTCCCAGCACCGCTGGGCTATGGGCCAGGCTAGTGGGGTCCTTGGGGATGTCCAAATCAGGCATGGTTGCCCAGTGGCCCCTCTCCCAGGACCAGCGTAAAAGCTGGGGTTAAGTGGGGCAGGGGGGACACAGCGAAGGGTCCCCCGAGGTCCAGAACGAGTGGAGGCAGAAGCAGCGCCCAGGGACAGGAGAGGCGGCTCCCAGTGGGGCCCCTCCAGAGGTAGTGCCCGGTGTCTGACATCCTTCAGGAAGACAAGGGGCCAGGAAAGCCTGGGAGGCGCTCGGGAGAGGCCAGTGCCAGGGGCGGCGGGCCGAGGCGGCGCTCAGTCCCCGGCGGGCGCCCGCGGAGGCGGCGGCGGCGGCGGCGCGGGACGGGCATGCCGCGCCACCGGAGCTCCTTTCGGGCGCACGCTTTCCTGGCGCGGGCTGCGCGCGGCTGCTCCTGCTTCTACTGCTGCTGCGGACTCCCATGGCGGCTCCGCCCTGCCGGGCCGCCGCTGCCGCCAGCCGCGGGCTAAATGAATGAGCCGGAGCGGCGGAGCCGGGCTGCCCACGGCCGCGCTCCCAGCCCGGGACGCTTCCGCATGGCCCGCGAGCAGCTGGCGCCCGCGGCGGTGGCGGCTGCCGGGCAGCCCAGGGGTGGTAGGGGCAGCGAGCGGGCGCTGCAGGGGCCAGGGGTCGCCCGCAGGGGGCGGCTGTCTCTGAGCCGCGCTAAACTGCACAGGCTGCGGCACATGTGTGCCAGGCGCACAGCTGCAGGGGGCTTTTTCCAGCGGCGGGCGCTCTGGGTGCTGGCCTTTTGTACCTCCCTCGGCTTGCTGCTGTCCTGGTCCTCGAAGAGCCTTCTCTACTGGCTCAGCTTTCCGTCACACATGCGGGTGCACCCCGAGTGGAGTCGCCAGCTGCCCTTCCCCCTAGTACTTAACATTCATTAACAGT
Source organism: Ictidomys tridecemlineatus (assembly GCF_052094955.1). Classification (NCBI taxonomy): domain Eukaryota; kingdom Metazoa; phylum Chordata; class Mammalia; order Rodentia; family Sciuridae; genus Ictidomys; species Ictidomys tridecemlineatus. The sequence continues at coordinate 43,421,399 of NC_135490.1, forward strand.
TATTTATTTCAAATGAATAACATTTTTATTAATTCACTTCATAACTGAATTATATCCAGCCTTTTAAGTCAAGGACCAGTAACTCTTAATAGTGATATAAGTACTTTGTAATATTTTTATTGGTGCATTATGATTATACATGAAAGCAGAATTCTCTGTTACATATTTGTACGTGTAATTCAATAAGTTTAAGCATGATTATTTCTCCTTTTTACAGTAAGTCCAACAATGAAATTACTAATATAAATAAATAGTTTAAGTCACATGTGTAGACAATGGCTGGATATGTGCTGAAAGCTAGAGTTTCAATTTTGTTGGTTTTTTTAAACAAATAAATATTTTAAATAAAGCCCATTTCAAATTGTCTCATAGCAAAAGAATAAAATCTTATTAAGTATTAGTGTTATTATAGTGAAATGAAAGTGTTGTTACACTTAATACTGTTTTGCTAAATATTAGAGGTTAACCCTAATGTAATGTAAATTAAAATAAAAGCTTCCATCTAAAGTGTGATATTGAGAGTGCAGTGTATCAGTTCTGGCCTAGCAATGGCTATGTCTCAGCCACAGAAAATCTCTGGTCATCCCTGAATGTAAATGTGTGGTGTGAGACTGTGCAGTCAGGAACTGAGTGACCCAACATGAGAAGCAGATGCAAAGGGACTCTTGCCCACCCACAAGCCTATACCCATGTTTAGTCTCTGACTGGATGAGCAGATCTTGACTAGCAGAGTTACTGCTAATGAGTCTTTCTCCAAATGTAACCAGTCAGTAAGCACCCAAAGCACCTTGCACTTCACTAGAATATTTCATAATCAGTTGAAACTACAGCATCCTGGCCTGCGGGAGCCATCCTGTCCTGCTACCCAGAACCAGATGGGTGTGCATGGTGCTGTGTTCTTCAGAGCCTGCCTTCATAGCCTGCCATGTGTTGAAGGGGATAGAGGAATGTACAAACCCAAGAAGAACAGTGTTGGGATGGACTTATGTTAAATAAGTGTATCTTTCTGATTTTTTAAGCAAAATTCTCAATTTTCAGCTTATTTTCTAATTTTTTATTCCATGGTAATACAAAAAAATTTGAAAGTGTTTAACATTAAAACTCCTAATTGCTAACTAGCACTGAGGAAATGGGAGCTATCAGTTAAAATAATAATAAAGACAAAACATTTTTCTTGAGCATACATATATGACAGGGTATTAAAAAGGCAGCACCATCTGCTAACTCCAAGGGAGTTAGCTTGTTCACACCACTGTGGCCTTTCTTCATTCAGGGTAGTGTGTGTATGTGTGTGCAGCCACCCTCCATGGTGTTGTCTGATGCTAGTCTCCTATCCTGGTAACTGCTGGCCTTTCCTAAAGGTTGTGAGGGAAATGATCTCCTGTTCAGCCTCCTCTCTAAGGATGGTCTTGTGGATCCTGAGCAGGGCTGGCCATCCTTTCCAAAGCACAGATGATTTGCAAGTAACAATTCAGGTGAAACTGAAACAATGGAGTCTAATGAGGCTATTGCTGAACAGTACCAGGGCTGAATTTATATGAGGTATGTAGTCCACTCTTGCAGTACTCTAAAAAACCATTTACTGTGCTGTTGGCGGCCAAAGGGCCTGGACAAAACCCTTCTCACATAGAGGAAAGAATGGTGGCCACGTGTATTACTTCTCCCATGTGCAGAGATAAGGCATTGGTGCTGAGAATGAAACCTTTGCAGCTTCAATTGGACATGCTTTCTTTTTAGGAATATTATTCCATTTTTAGCCATTCTTTTGTCATTTCTACAAAATTGCATGTAACTGTATAAGTATTTTTAAAAGAGAGTTTTGTAAATATTTAATATACTGCTAATTTGATTTTCAATTATAAAGGTCAAGTATTCTGTCTTTGGGGTCTTTATGTTTTATAGTACTTTGCTAAAAATGAAAAAAAAATGTACCTTTACAGAATGTTTTAATGTGGATTTAATTTAGTGAAAATAAAAGTTTTTTAAATGTCAAAAAATTGCAATTTAAAAAAATTCAAAAAGAATATTTTCCATGGCAACTGCCATATATGATTTGGTTAGTGACTGTTGGAATTCTTGTCTTACTAATCTCTTCCTCAAACTTGCCCTTATCTTTCTGGCCACATTGCACTCCATTTTGCTCCTTAAACATTGCATGTGTTTTTTTTTTTGTTGTTGTTGTTGTTGGTTTTGTTTGTTTTTCTCTCAGGAAGCTGCAAACACAGTGCAGTTTCTAGATATCTCAGTTCCAGAGCCCACCGAGGAAGTGAACTCAGACTGTACTTGCCAGAGCCCCTGAGGAGGAGACCCCAGCCTACACCCACCAGATCCCATGGCGGACACACCCCAGGCCTGCCTCCATCTGATTATGTGCCCCAGCCCTGCACCCTCCTGAAACCACCAAGGAGGCGCCCCAGGCCTGTGCCCAGCTAAGCCTACTGAGGAGGCTTCCCCAGGCCTGCCTCCAACCAAGCCCACCAAGGAGGCGCCCCAGGCCTGCACCCTCCTAAAGCCACCAAGGAGGCACCCCAGGTCTGTGACCTCCTGAAGCCACCAAGGAGTTTCCCCAGTCCTGCCTCTGCCCAAGCCCACCAAGGAGGCACCCAAAGCCTGCTTCTACCTGAGCCCACTGTGGAGGTGCTCCAGGTCTGTGCCCTCCTGAAGGCACCAAGGATGTGCCCCAGGACTGCACCCTCCTGAAGTCATCAAGGAGTTGCCCCAGGCCTGCACCCCCCCCTGAAGCCACCGATGAGGTGCCCCAGGCCTGTGTCCTGCTGAAGCCACCGAGGAGGTGCCCCAGGCCTGTGTCCTGCTGAAGCTGCCAAGGAGGTACCCCAGGCCTGTGCCCTCCTGAAGCCACCGATGAGGTGCCCCTGGTCTGTGCCCTGATAAAGCCACTGAGGAGGTACCCCAGGTCTGTGTCCTGCTGAAGCTGCCAAGGAGATGCCCCAGGCCTGAGCCCAATGAGTCAGCGCCCCAGGCCTGTGACCTCATGAAGCCACCAAGGAGACGCCCCAGTCCTGTGCCCTCCTGAAGCCACGGAGGAAGTGCCCCATACCTGCGCCCACCTAAAAGATAACCCCAGCCTGTGCCCGCCCAAGCCCACCGAGGAGGTGCACCAGGCTTGCCCCCACCCTAGCCCACTGAGAAGCCACTCTAGGCCTGTGCCCACCCAAACCCACCAAGGAGGCACCCCAGGCCTTTGCCTACCCCAGCCTGCCTGGCCTGGGCTCATGGAAAGGCTCAGGTGCCTGTGGCAGTGCGCTTCTCCAGGCCCACCTACCTTGCTCTAGTGCTGGGAACAGGTGCAGCTGGAGCACCCAGCATTCCTGGCAACTGGGACTAAACTTTGCAGCCCACTGCCTCTTGCTGTGCTTTTGACTGATGTCTTAGGTGTCACAGGGTTTCAGGTGCCACATGGGGACCATGGAGATGGGGTCTGGATAGTTTTCCCGCTGCCACTCCAGACAGCCAGTTCAGGGGGCTGAAAAGTTGTTAAGGACAAATGCTCAGCCACTGCCCTAACCACTCACAGCCACCCACACCCTATGTTGAAAAGAATGAGCATCAAACCACTCGCCTGCTTAGGCATGGGCCTCTGCAGCTCGCCACTCACTGCCAAATGGCTGAGAGAGGGGGAATCTGCACTCAGACTGCCCCCTCTGCTGACCAATTTTCAAACTCACCAGGCTGCCTTCCTGCAATTTTGAGCCAGTTCCTGCAGCTTCCACGCCATTATGCCCTCTTTGGAGGACACTGCCTTGGATGCTATTTTGGCATGCCCTCCAGTGGCGGGCTGCTGGGCCCAATGTTTTCGATCTCTGGTACCAAAAAATCTACTATAGAAATGAGATAATATGCACACCACTCGGTTTGAAGGGGAGAGGAAGAGGCAGCCTATCAATCGGCTGATCGCAAACACTAGAGCATCTGCAAAGTCCATTTTCAAGTCTACAAGAAATAAAATGTGTGTGTGTTTTAAAACATAGTCTTCATTATTATTTAGGAATGTCAGGGCCAACAGCTTAGAGGAAGCTGCCACTGAAGAGGTAGCTTGTTATGTTCTGTTTCTAGTTAAAGGGTGCACCATGACATGAGTGCCACACAGGGGCTAGGAGCACTGGCATCAGTCAAAAGCACAGAAGAAAAAAAACACAGAAGAGAGAAGAAATGTGGGCAAGAGCTCTTGGTGTGGTTTCTATGATTAGGAAGAAGTAGGGTGGGGTAGTGAGGTTTAGGATTGTCTGGCTTAATTAATTCAGTGGGACTTGAGGCAAAGGGCTGTTCCTTATTATCTGCTATCTGTTCCTGAGGGCATTAGCACAGGTGGATGATGACCCAGGGAGTGAGATCTCTGTAAAGCAGACTGTTGGGGCACGAGCTGGCTCATGTTTCAAAAGCCTACTCAGGCCCACATTGCCATCTCTAGGAATTAGCAAAGTTTGGAAGTGGAAGAAAGTCCCCAGGGTTTCAGGAAGACCCCAAATGTCAAAGCATCAACTGCAGGTGCTTCCAATTTAGCCCTTTCAATCCATGTTTGTTATGTAATAAAGAGTCATAGTTTTATGGAGGTAGGAATGTTTATGTGAAATTGTTTTTAAACTATACCTCTTCCCTATTCATTTAAAAAACAGAAACAAAGGTCTATGTTTTTTTCTTTTCATCCATGCTCTTTGATGGGAGGGTTCTTCTCTGTCAGATATATTATGAGGGCTTATCTGATGCAGAATCAGAAGGCAAGCTGGGCATATAGAAAGACCAGTGGTTCTTAAGTCTGCAGGGCACTTGAAAGAACTTCTAAATGAATCTGGGAAAGTTGTAAAGAAAAAGGGGTAGGTTTTACTAAAAAATACGTTTTTGAATATGTTCTAGTGATGATGTTCAAGATATAATTATGAAAATCTCTGATTGTTGTGAAATTATGGGGGTGGGAACCTGGAATATTTTCTTTCAAATATGATATTACTCTGAAACTCAGTCATGCCTACCATAGATTCCATTTGTTACATGATTACTAAATGTCTTTGGATAAATATTTTATTTCCTATAGATATTTTTTTTCTAGAACATAGAGCCTTTAATTTTATATGCATGTAAGTGAACTTTAAAATTTAAAAGAAAAGTAATTCACATATAAAACTATAATTCTAACAAAATTATAATTCTGCAGAATTTTTTTTGTAATAGCACATTTAAAAAAAATTCCATTAACAAAAGTGTGTATTCTCCACTTACATGTTAACTTTACATTCATTTAAAAATACATAGTATTTCATTAAATATATTTATTATCACTAAACAATAATAATTTAATTATTATATACTTAAAGCTTGCTTTCAATATTTAGACAATAAAATGCTGGGCATCTGTGGTGTATATATAGTCGCTTAATTTTCAGTCTTTAAGGTTGTTTTACTTGCAGAGCTAAGATAGAATGGAGAATAAGTATGGGTAGCAGGGTCAGGGGGTGATATTTCTATCACTGCTAGCTAATCATGTGTGAAAATGAATTTAGAGAATTGCATGTCTCCATGAACTACATCATGTACTCATTAGAGAAAAAATTGACCTTGACATTGATGAGATTGACTTATCTATAAATTTGACAAGCATTCAAGATGGTTGAATGAAGTGATATTTCCTGTGTGGTGGCTGCTCTCATAACTGCATTAATCAAGGTTTAAACAGTAACTTCTATAGTTCATTTGAATGATTAGGTATGTGTGATGTGAAGATGAAAATATCATAGCAGATATGGAATTAAGTAGGCAGCTTTTCAGGAATCAAGTCACAAGTAACAACAAAATATGTAGAGAGGGGTATTTTATAATGTAAAAGACTTTTAAAACTGTTTAATTGTACTTGCTAGTAAATCTCTTCATTACTAGTGCCACCCCATGTTAAAATATAACAATAAATTCTTTGGAGAGCTTTAAAAATTCCAAACTTATGGTCAAATTTTATCTACTCTCTTCTTCCCACCCTTTATCTCTCTTAGCCCATTTATCAATTACTTAAAAAATCACATCTCTCTCTCTCTCTCTCTCTCTCTCTCTCTCTCTCTATATATATATATATATATATATATATATATATAATTTTCTATATATATACATATATGTGATTTATATATAATTATATAATTTTCATGTAATTATATGTGTATATATATATATATATATATATAAAACAAATTACACACACATGTTCATCTTCATGATTATCACCATCTCAATTCTATCATCTGTTGTATTTGTATGAATTTTATGTTCCCGTAAAGATTAATGGGCTGAAATTTTGGCCCCTAGTATGGCAATATTAAGAATCTTTAAGAAGTGGGACCATGGAAGGTAACTAAATCATAGGGAATGAATCCTCATGAATGGATTAATGCTATTTCTGGAAGTGGGACAAATCTCATAGAATTGAATTAGTTCCCATGAGAGCTGATAGTTATATAGAAAGAAAGCCTAGGTCCTACCACCTTCCACTGGTTATCTTGCCATGTGATTTCTCTGTTCCACACCATTGTGATGACATCCACAATGGGGCCATTACCAGAATAGAATAGATGCTGACAATATGATCCTCTACCTCCAGAGCTGAGATATATAATCCTCTTTTTCTATGAAGTATCTACTATTGGGTATGTTGTTATAGCAACACAAAAATAGACTAAGTCAGTTACTCATCTTCATTTGTACTACTCACAAGTTTCTTGAAAGAAGTTTGCATTCTGATAATTGTGTAGCTGGGAACTTACTACTTCACTTTACAGTTAATTTGTTAGCGCTTTCTAATTGAGATTTTGACCCACACATACCATCTGAGACTGTTTTGTTATATTCCACAAAGACTTACTTTTTTGGTAAATCCAATAAAAAATATTATTTTTATTTTACTTCTATTACATCTAAAATTATTTAAGTTACTGCCTCTCTAAGCCATTGTGACAGTGTCTTTTCCTTATTCTTCATCTGTTCATTTTATTTTACTTCATAGTTACTTCATTTTTACTTTTTACTATACCCATATGCTCAGGGTTCTTAAATCTTTTTTGGTTTTCTACTATATCAACATGCTGGTAATTCTCAAATATCCATTTGATGACCAAACCTCCCTTTCTTCCAATGTTATACCCATGTAGTCTTTGCCTATTAAATTTCTTCAGCTGGATTTTTTTCTCATTTAAAAATTATTAACTGATACATAGCTCGGCTGAATTCCATAAGTGTCATTAAAATAAAATGCATAGATTTCTCATCCTAAAGTTCTACCTGAAATTTGTAACTCTGAACAGCAGTGAGGAGTACTTCCAGTCCCTTAGTAAACCCGCCAGAAATAAAATAATCCTTCATTCTTTCCTCCCTAGTTTTCCTCTCCATACTCTATTTATCTTCTGGGTAGCTTTCAAATTCAAATTCATTAGTTGAAATTCTAATTCTTTATTATGTGGATTGTTAAAATAGCCTTTGATCTGTCTCTACTCTCTATTCCATTGGGCTGTTCTTAGTACTGTATCAGGACTAAGGTGCATGTATTTAAATCCCAGCATACTTTCTAATGGATTAGAGTTTACAATTAATGTACCATAGCTTTCCAAATAACACTGAATTTATTACTACAGAATAATTGACTTTTGTGACTCCATTATTTTTTTTCTCTTTGCACGCATCTCTACATCCCTGTATCAAAATACTACTTAAACCCAAAACTCATGCCTCTGGGAATCTTCATTCTGCCCTTCTCTGGAAATCACTTCCCTTTCTTTCACCATGTATACATTTCTTCTGAACTTTGGGATTATGGTTAGTTACTTCTTTCTCAAGAAGTCTTTCTCTGACTCTGCAGCCTTTGTGTATGTATTTGTTCTCTATCCCTGTGACCCAAATCACTATGAACTTGATGACTTAATAAAGAAAAAATCTTTTAAAAAAATCATTCTCACAAGTCTGAAGTTAACACCCAAGAACCCCTTGGAACTTTTCTCACTACTGTAAAATTCACTTCTTTGGGGTTGCATATTTTTGGTTCCCATGCTCTTGCTGGCTGTCAACTGGAGACCTGTTTCATGGATTGAAGTCCTCCTCCTTTCCTTCTTGCTTGGCTTCTTCAATCCTCAGAGTGCCCTCAGTGATCAGTTCCTATGCTTCAAGTATCTCTTATTTATGTCCCAGCCAGAGAAGGGACTCTGCTTTGAAGGGCTTATGTGACTGGTTAGGCCTTCTAGATCACTTTCCTACTTAAGGGTGATCTGTACCATAAAACATAAGATAAGCTTCAGAATGATATCTTCATATATTGACAGACTCTGGAGATGGGCAGGACAATACTGAGGGCCTCTTTACACAGTCTGTGTACAACAATCTAGTAAGATTTTTCTCCTTACATGTTCTTGAAAGCTTCTTATTGGGGAAATAATATGCCGCAAACCCAATTTTATGAGGAAAACTATACCTTAGAAAAGTAATGTAAATCAATGTTGAGGTGTACTAGCTAGGGAAATGTTGACAGAGATTATAAGAAAGTTGTTAAAACACTGAAAAAATGTGGTTATTTATATCTTCTTAGTATACATATCATCATCATAAATAAGGCACTTAAATTAACATAATTGCTTTATATAATATATTAATAATAATATCCTGATGGATATCTGCGGGAAACCCTTACCATGTACAAACCATTTTACCACATCATATAATCTATTTTGAAATTAAAACAGAAAAAGAAAAAAGGGGGAGGATGTAAATATGCTAAAGTGAGGAAATATGCTAAGTTGAAAAAAAATTATAAATATATTTAAAATATAGATGTAACATACTGAGCTTAAAGTTTATTTTTAGATAAAGGATATTTGTAAATGATTAATCAAACAGTTAATTACAGTTTCAAGTCTTCTAGAAAATAATTCTATTTTATGTTGTTGATACTGCCTGTTCCCACTGACAAGTTCTGCTCCCTCACATGCTGAAGTAGAACATTAGAAAATTCACACTAAGGCAAGCATATAAAGCAGGTTTTATTTAATAAGGGATAGCATAGGCTTCTCTGAGGAGGGAGAAGGGGGCCATAGATGGTATTTCTAGAAGTGAGGCTATTCTGCCTTTTTTTTATTGGACTTAGGCTTCCTTTGTTCTCCTGCTCTCTTCCCCTTATCTCTCTCCTTCCTGCTTATGTGACTAGGCCCAGGAGCTGCTCACTGTGATGGCCAAAATGTGAGCAGTAGATGGGATGGAGGGGCCAAGTTGGAGCCATCAGGGCCGGAAGGCAATTAACAAGTCTCTATAGGAAGGGATAATCTCTGGGACAGGTTATTTTAGCAACAGGTTGGAACAGGTGCAGGGTTATTCTTGATATGGGTGGAGAAAGAAAGGCTCTCAAGGCATTAACATTTCAATCCCACCATTCTCTTGATCTAACCCTTGCCTATCTTCCTCTTTGATTCTTGCTTCATTGTTTATTTAAAATTTTATTTTCAGAACAAAATACTACCATTATATAATTCTGGTGTTATGTATTATACACATATATATTCTTTGAAGGTTTTTTTACAAAATTTTAAAATATTGGTGAATAGAAATACATTCTTAAAAAAAGTCACTTTGATAAAGACAGGTCATGGATTTAAACACATCAGCTGCATGCTATAAATTCTCCCTAACACCAAAATATTTCTCAGAGAAAGGACCTCCTTAATGCATGCTAATATATTCAAAATACTTTTTTTTACTCTCAAGTGGCATGATTAATCAGAAGAAAAAATAAGTACAATGGCTAAACATGGCATTTATTTTCATCAGTGATTTCTTTTGAATCCATGCTAAGAGGAAGTATTTCATTTTTCTGTAGTTAAAAAAAGTATAAAGATTAACCATATGTTCACTCTCCTTTTTCAAGGCATTTTTCTTTTACTGATCAACAATTTTGATTTTTGATCTAAAATCTCACTTTTCAACTTATATCATTATGATAAATCATTGAACAGTATAATTCCTACCTGAAAAGGTAATATCAACAGAATCTGTAAGGAGAGTAGTCCACAAGGTCACATCAACTTCTTTCTTGCCCAATGGCACTTTCTCTATCTGATCTCCTTCATTACATTCCATATAACATGTTTTATTAATGAACATCACTTAGCAAGCTGAAAGAAAAAAATTCCCCTTTCTATTTTCTCTTAAATACACTGGATAGATTTAAATACAATTATTTAAAACATATTTTATTATTGACATCATAAACTCTGAAGATGAGAGATCCACAAGGCAGATGGTTCTTTATAATTAGACTTACTCTTAGAAAGCAGGATTGGCCTACTATTACATCTGTACTGATGGCAGAATGTTGATTATAAATTATTTATTTCACGTGTTTTTTTTTCCTCTTTTATTTTTTTCTCTCCTCGCCCCCACTAGCCACCCTCTTCTTGGATCATTGCTTTTTCACTTAGATTGGATCAGGACCATTTATAAAAATCACCTGTAAACTCACATAAAGCTGTGAAACATCCAAAGCAAGATTCTTTTGCTTGCTTGTGAGAACATAAGACTTTTGTTCAAGCTTTCCCTTGATTTGATTTGTATCTATAAGGCATATGTTTTTAGTCCTTTTCAGCATTTCCAAGTCTTCTATTTCTTGCAGAAAACACATTGTTGGATTTTATTTTCCTTTGTGAAATTTATGGATCCTTGTATTTTATTTGGTTACTTTAATCCATCTTCATTTGTTTTAATTTCTAACTAGGTTTTTATTCTGCCATATTATTTAATGTTCTTTTTATTTCTTGTACTTCCTGTGCTCTTTTAATTAACTTCTATAATATTTTCTTCTGGTGTTTAAAGTTTTATACAATAATTTTATTTCTGTTTCTCTTTAGAGACACAAACAATACTTGTTTCCCTAATATATCAGTGGCTGTATCTTCCCTCTTAGAAAAGAAGAGCATTAGTAAACCTCATGTCTTTACCATCTCTATGATGCCCAGAATATTACTTACTTCTGGTGACATGAGTAATCTTTCTCTTTTCTTACATTTATATATTCATGAATCATAGTTTATTATATTTATTTAAAATTATTCCACTACCTTTATTGGTTCTTTGGGTTTGGAGAAGAACCAAAGGCCAGAACATAGTGTTTATCTCTGTAAGAAAGCTGAAGAATCTTGTGTGTGGGACAGGGCATGGACATGGACTTTTTGACAGAAAGTCCCATGCAGTGCATCATAAGACAGCTATCATTTGATTTTGAAATAGCCCAGCAGAAAATAACTATGGTCAAGATGGCACCCCAAGTTCTTTTTTATGTTGGAATGTAGATAGAAGACAGTTTTGCCAGGTTGCAATCTACAAACACTGGGAGTTAGATTAGAGAAGTAAAGGACTGAATGCCCAAAGCATGTCAGCCTCCACCTACTTTAACTTTACCCAGAAGAACTCTTGCCCAAGAATATCCCCACAGCAATGATGTGAGGGCAAAAGGATAGGCAATAACAGTCCAAATGCAAAGAGGTGGGAAATGGGTTGGGGAGAGCTAAAGAATAATTGGAACTGATCTTCCTGTGTTGCCTCTAGCTCTTCTCTGCCCTAAGCTGGCCACTCACTCCCTCAACAGAGTAGTTTAAAATATACTTGTTAGTGTTTTTGTTGTTGTTTTAGATCTTGCAGTCCATTTTTCTAATCCTGTGGATTCTTGGCATCATTTTTTGAGGCAGTAACCTATACAAGTTGGACATCTTGTTGAACACCTGCTATCTTGGGGGAATATATACAGATGTGTGTGCATGTTGAACTTGTATCTATATTCAGTATATATTAATTATATAAGGGATTTCTCTCTCTCTCTCTCTCTCTCTCTCTCCCTCTCTCTCTCTCTCTCTCTCTCTCTCTCTCTCTCTCTATATATATATATATATATATATATATATATATATATATATATATATATATATATTTGTAGAGGTTGATACCTTTACTATACTTCATGTTCTTCATTTAAATCATTTGGTTTTTTTCATTTTCTGTATTCAGTGATAGTATATATGGTTTTTATAGCTAGATAATATTGTACAGTTTAAAATCTGCTTATTTTACAATGAAAAACGTTTCCATGTACAATGAAAATATATGTTCTGAAAGATGACCTTATAAATTCCTTTGAAAGGACACTTCATATAGTGTGAAAATACCAAACAAAAAATTTTTAAATGCAATTTTTAAATAAGTCACAAATTTCAAACCTGCAGTCAATAGGCAGCATTTGGAAAGAGTTTTGAAGTCTCATCAAAATTTTTGTTCTTTTATGTACAAAATTGAATACTGGTAATTGTTACTTAGTTTATAGCATAAGTGACCTCCAAACATCATTTTAGTTTACCAAAGCATTTTTTATTTTTATGGTGCTTGAGCTTGAACCCAGAGCCTGTGCATGCTTAGGCACATGCTCTACCACTGAGTCACCCAAAACCCCATATTGATTTGGCTAAAACAAATACAGCAATTAATGGAAAAGTATATGTTTGATGAAGTACATACACAAAAGCATTAACCTGAGCACATTATCTTGTGTTGGTACTGCCAAAAAAGCAAATACTGGAGAAAAATTAATACTTACTCAAATTCCAGTTTAAATTTTGTTAATTCTCCTCATCCCCAAAACAATTTGTCTCAAGAAACACTGACTGTACTACTTATTGTTTCCTCTCTTCTTGTCCCCTTTTACTATCCCTGCTTCCCTTTTCCTTCTTGTTCCTCACCCTGCTTCTTACTTTTTTTCTTTTATTTTCTGCCACCACTGTTTCCTCCCTTTTCTTCATATTTTCTCTCCTTTTTCCTTATCTTTTTCCTTGGTCATCAAGTAGCAGTGGTAATGGTTGCCAAGTTGCACGTACTAATAATGGTTGTATTCATCATTCAGTAAATACTTTCTATGTGCTGGAAATTGAGCTCAGCTTTTAACCAGATGAGTAATTTTAGTTGGTAGTTCTTGGGATTCAATGGGAAGTTCAGTTCAGTTTGCATGCAGTTTGATTAAAATTATGCTCTGACATCTTTGAAATTTGATTGAATTAAAAGACTAATGAACTTATATTAAAGAAGATAGACTTTAAAAGAACTCTAGAGTTGTATTTATATACTCCAAGTAAAGTGTATAGCCCCACTATATACACTTTTTCCCTGGGTTAATTTAAAAATGGAAAAAATATAATTCTTGAGAAACAAGAATTGTCAATATTTGAAAATAAAATAACAAATTAAATTTAATTGTCCATAAGTTTACTTTATAAAAACATTACTTTTTTTTTAAAGTACTCTTCTCTTTGCTTTAAAACACCAAACTAAAACATATGGTACTTCATAATAAACTTAATGGAGATGGTATTGTATGCAATAATAATATTTAGGGTTGCTAAAAAGTTTCTTTCAGAGAAATGTGTTATAATAGAAAGAAAATATAGAACAGCTTCTTGATAGGCAGGTGCTTCCTTCACTGATGTATTTTTGTGATTGACTTTTGAGGGTAAAATTCATTATCAAGAAATTCTGTCTTGAAATTATTTTACAATAAATTGGTTGCATTAGATAAATGCTAACTAGGTGTTTTTTCTCTAAGAAGTTTACCATGTTTGCTTTCCTCAGCTCATTTAGAAAGAATGAAAATATGGAAAGAAAATTTACATTGTAACTGCAGGCATCAAACCAATTTGACTTTGTAGATGCAAAAAGTGAAATGTATAAAATCATTTTCCTTTTAAATCACAAGAATAATGATCCTAAACAAGATGAAGAAGATTGTAGAGTAGATTTTTGTTTAAACTTGGTTGAAGTATAATAAAACACAAACTTACCTGTGAGAACTTATCAGATTCATTAGGCAGAAAGTAATATTTTGGGGATGGGGTGGTTTATAGTGTCCTGGAAATTGGTACACAATAAACATAGCCAGTCTACAGATCATGAAGAACTAAATAAATGATGGTAATGCATTTTAAATTACCTTGAATTTGTAAAGAAGCAGCAAAGCACAATCTCATTCTAGTTTGGAAAGATTAGTTTTGCTGCAATATGGAGCAATTATTAAGTGAAACAAAATAAGAGGAGGGACTACTTTTAAAATGTTATTGCACTGATTCTGAAAAAAAAAAAACATTTATTAGGTCCTGGAGTAAAACACTAGCAACTAAAATAGAAGAGATAGATTTGGAAATTATTTAGTAGTAGAATTTCTTGAACTTGAGATAGATGATTGTCGGAGGTTAAATGTCAAGGATGACACATAGGGGCTTTATAGAAAATTATTTTGATAACTTTGTCATTGGGACAGAGAATCTAAAATAAGAAAAAAACTACTAGAAGATGACAAGTTTTGTTTAGAATACTGAGATTGTGATGCATGATGGATATCTAAGTAGGCATGGCTGCTCAGCAATTTGACATATAATATAAACATTATTAAAAGAAGTGAAATAGGTTTTAGTAATGAAATAAATGTAAAGAGTCAGCATGATATTATCACTCATGATTTTTCCTTGGTGAGTATTAGCTTTCTATTTTATTATAGTTGGAGCTCAAATGAAGTATGTTAATTGCAATGGAGAATGTTAAAATGAACTTCAAATGAAGAATGTTAATTACAGTTTTTAATGGGGCATCAATGGCGTCTAAAGGTAGTGAATCAAAAAAAAATGAAATTATCTTTTAAATCATTTCAATTTCAACAGAAATTAGCTTCTGCTTTTAAGCCTCTGACATCACTAGGATTTATATATATTCTCAAAATGAATATTACAATTGTGAAGGCAAATACCAAAGGGAAAGTTACAGTAAATACATTTACGAAAAGTCACTCCCCTTGTCATCTCCAATAGTCACTCATACTTGGTATGTAAATACAATATAAACTTGAAATAACATATTCACTAATATAGCCAATATTTTTCAAAAGAAATCAAATGATGGGAGCAAGGTGATAAACAGATACATATATTTATTTCTAGAAGCATTTTTGCTTAAACTGTTTTTTAATATGATTCAGTAATAGGTAGACTGAGTATGAAAGGTATTTGCAAATAGTATTTGATTCATTCTACTCCCTCAATTTGTCCTAAGGAGGATTTCAAAATAAGAAATGGAGATATGTATGAAAATGTTCAATATGATTCAAAAGTTAGCCTGATATCCTCAAAATTTAAATAACGTTATATCAGAAAACTGCATTGAAAATTCACATGCAAGGGAATGGAAAATTAAATTAAAAAGAATGTCTACTAAATCTCGAATCTTAAGATTTTCTTTTTATTCAGAAATTATTTATTAATTGAATTGCATTTTCTTTTTGAGACCAATTTCACTACATGCTTTTTTTAAGAGAGAGAGAGAGAGAGAGAGAGAGAGAGAGAGAGAGAGAGAGAGAGAATTTTTTAATATTTATTTTTTAGTTATCGGTGGACACAACATCTTTGTTTGCATGTGGTGCTGAGGATCGAACCCGGGCTGCACGCATGCCAGGCGAGTGTGCTACATGCTTTATTACTTAAATAATATGTACATACCAAAATTATCACATTTTATCAATTTTATAGGTAATCAATTTATAGAAAGAAAATACAAAACTTATTGTAATTGTATAGCAATGTAGCCCTATCATATAAAGTAAATGTTCATAAATAAAAATTGGCATTTGTGTATAAAGCTTTCATGATCAAGGATCACTAGGTACCACCTAAATAAGACATGTTAAGAACCAGATATTAATTAGTCACCTAAAACATTGGTGTCTATTAAAATATTTTAAAACAATATTATTAAAAATTGTGTAGCTAGGGAAAATTGAAGGAGCAGGAGAAAGAAAAATGGAGCCCAATTGAACTGTGTAAATTATCATTTTTAATGGAGCATCAATGATTTCTAATGGTAATGAATCAAATAACAGATGAAATTATCTCTTAAATTTTAGTATTCAAAAAAAATAAATTTAAGAATGTGTACATCTGTGAGACTAGGGAACAAGAGAAAATAAATTTTCATTTTTAATTTATATATTTTATATGCTTATATGGAGTTATTTAAAAACATTGCATCTATAATCAACACGTTTCTTCTATAACATATTGTTCAGTTTTTAAAAAGTTACTATAATTATTATTTGAAATTGAAATGTGTTTTAAAATAATAGGATAAACCCTAGCACAAAATAATGTATGCCATGTATTGCACATGCAGCCGTGAACTCCCTGATCTTCAGACTGTCTCTCTGGAGGCTCAGCAGAGCTCTGATGCTTCCCTGCTGCTCTCTGTGTGGTTTCTGAGCCTCACAGCCCTGTGAATTCACAACTGCCGCCTGGGGATAGTGACCAGAATGGCAGCCCATTTTCAGGCTGTGACCTTCTTCCTTGTCAGGGGGCTGTAAGGCCTGGTTGTGTTGGAAATTCGATGCCTCTGAATGGATATTCAACAAATGGAGTCAGTGCTGTTACTTGATCTCAGTGGCAGAGGGTCTGATTGAAACTAGTGTCTTATGGCTGAAAGAGAAAGTCCCTGGTCTGTTTTCCAGTGTTTTGCTGAGAAAGTTTGAATTTTTGTAGAGTCAGATTTATCTGTCTTATTCTTTGTGGTCTCTGGCTGTGTTATCATGCTTCAGTTGCTTTTTCTAAGCCAAGTTTATACAAGTCGTCATCTATATTTTCTTCCAGTGTTGTGTGTATTCAATGATTCATTTTGGCACTTTTCCAGTGTGGTTGTTCCATTTTACACCCCCACCCCCTGGGAACACGCATCCCACACCCTTGCCAGCATTTAGTATTGTCAGTCTTTAATTTTAGCCACTCTGGTGGGTGTGGGTGGTATCTCATTAATGGTTTAATTTGCATCTCCCTGATGACTAATGATATCAGCACCTTCACATTTGAAAAAGGTTGTGATTTACATTTTTTACATTAAATAGTTAAGCGAGAAGATCCTAATGAACACCTGCAGAACAGCCCTGGGAGCTCAGGACGTCTGTTCTGACAGTTGCGTCACATTGACAGATGTCAGTTTCACATACATCTTCAATCACAAATGAGTTGGCAACTCGGTTAAGAAATAAAAAGCGAGGGGAGGAATGTATTTAAAGAATTTTTGGAAAATAGCGGAAAATGGCCAGGCTCTCTCCTCCCATCTTGTCCCCCACTGAGAGCTAGCTTTCTAGAGGGAAGATTCTGGTCCTGACACACGCTGATAGCACCGTGATGTTCCTCCTCCAGCTCTGAGCACATTCCAGCCCCTTGGCCCTCCTGCCTCGCACTGACCTGGGATGCCCATCCACTAAGCTCTGGCTATTCACAGCCATCTATGCACTTGCAACACAGCCCTTCCTCCCTGGTCCCACAGGGCGACTCTTGGCTTGGCTGAGGAGGCTCAGTCTGCACCCATGCCAACTCCTCCTCTGCCTGGAGCAGTTTTTGTAGCTGCCTTGTCATTGTTTACTTTCTTCTCTCCCTCCCAGGCAGCATCCCTGGGTGGCCTGTCCTGTCAGCATTCATCTTCATGTTCTCAGCCCAGCCAGCCCCCAGCAGGCTGCACCCAACGCTGCTTGTTGGGTGGGGACAGATGCCCATAGGTTGTTGGGCACAGGTTCTGAAGGATCTGGGCCTTCCTCTCTTGGAGCCTGCTTTCTATGGTTTATTTAGTCACACCCTTTTCAAGTGTGTGTGACCACACCTGTGCATTCCTAAATCTAAGACACAAAATACAGGCCCCCGGACCTTGCATCCTGACCTCCCTGTGGCCACTGTACCCCAGCCTGTGACATGGGGCTGCCATTTGTCCCCATGGGAACAGGGAGCCCCAGAGTTGGAGGTGGCCAGGTGGCTGGCAAGACCAGCTAGAAGGTGTTTGAGGCGTGGCCTGAGGCACCTAGACCAGGACTAGGTGAGGATTTGTTTGGATCCTGTATGAGAGAGCCCAGGCATGACAGAAAGTGGACGCTTCTCCCTGTCCAAAGAAGCAGTGGTCAGGGTAAGAATTAATGAGGTGCATTGAGCTGTATCTGGCATCCCGAGGGAGTGACCGAGAAGTGTGTGCCTGATGCCCAGGTGCAGCGTTGGCGTGTCACCGTACACCTGAGAGCACCCCCAGAGCACCAGCCTGGGACCTTGCCCTGCAAGCCCTATAGCTCCCAGGCCATGTTAAAAGACCTGGATTCAGGAGGCCTAGGCTGGGGCGGGAATCCTGCCTGTCTCTGAGCTCCCTTGTGACCCTGATGCTGCTTTTCCCAGAGCCTCACTTTGAGGAACTGGGGCTGAACCTAAATTTACCAGAAAAGAGCAACTTGGTTGTTGGTGACTGGCTGGGTAGTTCATTCTCGTCCACTCCATGTGAGGCAGACCAGCATTTGTACATCATGGAATTTATACTTGTGAAAACATTGCCTTTAAGAAAGGATTTGGGCTTTCTTTATCATTATGGAGAATGTACTGATACCTGAGTGCCTGAAGTGTATTGGTGGGTTGGCGAGCTGCTTGGCACCTGCTCCAACCATCTGAGAAGGCTTAATTCTATGAATTGAACATTTGTGGCCAATTTAGATTTTGGAGGGTACTTTAATGTTGTGATTTTACTGGAAATTCATGAAACTGATGGTAAACTCTAGGTCCAGAAGGGTTCCATTCATTGTTCATTGATTTCTGGTTATAGACTTATACAGTTGCTCCCAACTCTTTCTTCTTTGGGCTCTTGGGGGTTGGCCCCTGGGCTTTGCATGTGCTGGGCAAGTGCTGTACCTCAGAGCTACAACCCCAGGCCTTTTTATTTAACTTTGAGACAGGATCTCCCTGAGTCGCCCAGGCTGGCCTTGAACTCTCCACCCTCCTGCCTCAGCCTCATGCAGCTGGGATCACAGGCATGGCCACTGCCTTCCCCAGCTCCACCCCAGGGGTTCTTTGATGGGAATAGCCTTTCTTTCCTTCACTGTTTCCTTACAACTTATGAAGTCTCTTTTGTAATTAAACAAGTAGAAGATGGGAAGTTTTGTCAGAATTTGTACTTTCATAAAAATTCTGCATTTTCTTATTATTAAATAGAAGCAACTATTCATTGTAGGAAAGAATGGGACTTTTTACTAGAGAAAAACATAAAGAAAAAGAAGTCACTAATAAGCTCATCATTCAGAATCGTCAGTACTGAAATTTGGGTGCATTTCCTGGTATATTTTCATGCATGTTAATGGATGATTTTACAGAATTGTTTATAACAGTGTTCACTTTATATTACTATTTCATACTGTCCTCATGATTAAACTTCTTTATAGTTTTCATTTTTAATTTATTTAATATTTTTGGTGACAGGGTACTGGGGAATGAACTCAGGGGCACTTGACCAAATCCTCAGCCTGATTTTATATTTTTTTTAGAGACAGGGTCTCACTTAGTTGCTTAGAGCCTCACTTTTTCTGAGCCTGGCTTTGAACTCGTGATTCTCCTGTCTCAGCCTCCCGAGCTGCTGGGATCACAGGTGCATGCCACCATACCTGGAATACTCCACACTTTTAGTAATACTTGATAATGGGAGATTATATACCATAGGAAAATTTCCACTCATTTCAAAAGGAAAGGACATTGTTTTTGAAAAAATGACATTGCCCTATGCCTTCTAAGAATCTAGTGAATCCTGGCTGAAGCCCAGAGGGTAAATTTTCTTAGCTGCTTTGTGGCAAATTCTACTGTACATAGCATACATCTAGTAGATTATGGTTAATAAAATACTAGTACGTTATGTTTAATTATATTTCCACATAAACATATTCAACCCCAAGCAGAGATCCATTCCCAATGCAGACCTAAACTTGTCTGTTAGTGTGTCCAGGATGTAGAAGTTTGGGAATTGATCTTGTCAATAGTCTGTCCTATGTACTTGTGATATTTATTACATTGCTGCTGTATTATATTATCCCCAAGCATAATGACTTAAATGAACACTTGGTTTATTTTCTCTCACTGTCTGTGGCTCAGGAACTTGGGAGCAATCTGGGTGGTTCCGACGGAGAGAATTACAAGATGGTTTTCTGAAGGCCTGGTCAAGGCCGTGGTGTCCCCTTCTAAAGCGACTCACTCCATGGCTGACGAGTTGGTGGCTGGCGGCCTCAGTTCCTTTCCTTGGAGAATCTCTCCACGGGTCTGCTTGAGCATCCACAGGGCATAATGGCTGGCTTCCACCAGAGCCTGCAATCCAAGAGGCCAAGGTCAAAGCTACAGACTGCTGAAGACCTGGCTTTTGGAGTGCCTATCATTACTTCCATCATATTTTGTGGGCTATACAAGGCCATCCTGAATCTACCAAGGAGTGACTACCAAGAGTGTGAGACCAGGAGGCAAAGATCACTGGGCCCTCTTGGAGCTGGCTGCCCCATCTGTCACTATGAATATTAGAAGTATTACTATATTAGCATGGAATTGCAATGACATATGTATATTGGTTTTCAAACATGATTCTTGACTTTTAACTCCCTTTCCAAGGTGGGCCTAGAAACTAATCTTCCCTCACCTTTACTTGGCCATAAAGAATTCTCTGACCTACCTTGTCTGTTAAGACTCTCCTTATTCCAGAGAAGTCGTACCCAATATCTCGAAGGAAGGAATGCTACTGAGAGAGGCCATGGAGAATCTGAGTAGGCAGGCCCTAAAGAGTGTCCCCACCCAGCCTGTTAGCCTAGCACCTGTGCCATGAGTCTACATAAAAACTCACAGGGACAGAGTTCTTGCAGGGAGATGAACACATGAGGTTCTTGGAGGCAGATGCACCCCTAGAGGACATGGAAGCCCCCTGTCCTTTCTCCCACACATTGCCCTATGCATCTCTCCAATTGGATCTTTCATAATGTCCTTCATGATACACCAATAAATGTGTTTTCCTGAGTCCTGTGAGCTGCTCAAGCAAATTCTGCTTTGTGGAAAATTCTACTATACCTAGCATACATCTAGTAGATTATGGTTAATAAAATACTAGTACATTATGTTTAATTATATTTCCACATAAACATATTCAACCCCAAGCAGAGATCCATTCCCAATACAGATCTAAACTTGTCTATTAGTGTGTCCAGGATGTAGAAGATTAAACCCAAAGAAGGGTAGTGGGAGCCCTGATTGACAGCTGGCAGGTCAAAAGTGCATGTTATAAACCACCTGGGGCTTGTGACTGGCACTTGAAGTGGAGGACAGTCCTGGGGACTGAGGCCTGGCCTGTGGAATCTCATGCCATCTACACTGGCTCAGAGGATACCCAGTCAGGTTCACCACTGCTGCAGAGTGTGCTTGGGTTCAGGGGTCTCCCGTGTTGATTGTGGGGGAGCAGAGAGAAAAACAGATACCTTGTCATCTTGACTCATGGAGGAATAAGGAAGAAAAGTGTGCTCATGCCAGATGGATGTGGTTTCCTTCCCTGGCAGGGCCAAGAAGTCTCCTAGATGTTGCTCTTCTAGTTCTGTTTCCTTGTAGTTCTGCATTGAGTTGTGTGCATCCACACAGGGAAAGTTCCCAAGCCTGATTTCAAGGTCACTCTGTGAGTCAATGGTCTGAAGAACATGGATTGCCCTCGACTGTCACTGCGTTCAGGTTCCCCATTGGTGAAAGGTGTGGTTTCCTATCTCCACCTGCTGCACTGTGTGGAAACCACTGCTGCTGGGAATCTGGGACATTAGAAGAGACTCTGAGATGTGAATAGATTGTGTGTGTGTGTGTGTGTGTGTGTGTGTGCGTGCTGGACTCGCAGGCAGTTAGGTTCATAAAGTGACTTACAAACTTAGGCAGCTTTTTAAAAGTTTGTTTTTAATCTTTGTAGTGCTAGGAATTAAACTCGGGGCTTGATGTGTGGTAGGCAAGTGTCTGCCATAGAGTCACAGCTCAGCTGAAATTACCAACAATCTGAAATCATAAACACAAGTAAGATGTTTGCAATGATAGTAAAATCCTCATTTTATGCAAAATTTAATCTAAAGGGGAATTTGTTTTGAATTACTGACAACCTTGAGCTCATCAAATCCTACTTCTAGGATGACAGAGTGAACCCTCCCTTGGAAAGAATTCTCTTGATATATTTTACTCGGAAAGAATTCTCCTGATGTATTTTACACATTTATTTGTCCTTTTATTAGTGTTTGCCTCGTTTATTTCTTCAAAACAATTTATTTGGCATCTTTTTACTTGAGGCAGAAAAGCATCAATAAAAATATAAATATCATCGGGAGCACTCCTGTCATGTAACTTTATTTGGATAATTAAAAAAGCATGAACCTTGAAAGGATATTGAAACAGATTCAGATTATAAAACCTACAAGGCTTGTCTCTCACAGAATGGCCAGTTAGGTTTCATTTTTTTTCCTTTCAGAAAAATAAAAGAACTTCAGTCTTGCCAGAGCCATGCACACATGTTGGAAAGGAAAGAAGGAATGATATCATATCCCTGTTCTGAACTGTGGTTATTTTTATTTTTTCATCTAATACTGTCCTGGGAACATCTTTCCAATCAGCAGCTGCATTGTGGTTTCGTTCCTAGCTCAGTGACATGGGGTGCCATGTGTGTACCTAATTAGCTGGCCATTTCTCTCTACATTTTGGTACCCAGGATTGAACTCAGGGGCACTTAACCACTGACCCACATCCTAGTACTTTTTTGTATTTTATTTTGGGACAGGCTCTTACTGAGTCGCTTAGGGCTTCCCTAACCTGCAGAGGCTGGCTTTGAACTTGCAACCCTCCTGCTTCGGTCTCTGGAGTTGCTGTGATTATCGGCATGTGCCATCATGCCCAGCTAGCTAGCCATCTCTGTGTTTTCAGGCTTTGGCAGTTACAGATATTTCTGCAGATCTCTTGACATATTTCTGATGTCCCCACAGTGCATTCCTGAGGGTGGAGTTCCTGGGTTCAGCGCCTTGGGTTTCTTTGGGTCTGCATGTTGCTCTCAGATCTCTTACTCATCCTCAGTTCTGGGCCCAGACCTGTGCTTGCCACACTGAGAGGCAACCGTCTGCCCTGCAGTTTCCTCAAGTCATTTCCTTTCTTGAGTGCGGAAGGAAGATAAAGACCTGAAGCTCACCTCACCCGGTGCTAGCCCTTGGTTCAGAGTGAGCTGAGCCTCGTGGAGGTAGGAGGTCCTGGAGCACTTCATCGGCTTGAGCATTCATTCAGCAGATGCTTATGGACATCTTGTAGATGTCAGGAAACCAAGATAGAAAGGTAGGATTGTGACCCACTCGAGCCCAGCGTCCCTGGCAGACTGGCATGTTCAGGGGCTTGAATATGGATGGTCTGCAGGAGGGTCAGGCATGTAGAACCACTAGGCCTTGCAAGCAGTGGGCAGAGGAAGGGCTCTCGAGGCAGAGGCTTGAAGGGAAGAAGCCAGAAGTGTCTCTGGGGACACATAACCATGGCACCTCATCTGGCCACACTGGGTTCAGCCAGCTCAGGTTCTAAATGTACGCCCTGGAATGGTAAATCCCCAGGTGGATGGACTCACCTTGTAAAATGTCTTTAGAATATATGGTATACTATGGGTGTCAAATTTTTGTTTCTCAAAAAGTCCAAACTCCCGTCCTCACCAGTGCATAACTGTAAGTGCATCTTCTTCCTGATCAAGTAGCAAATACAGAATGATAAAATAAACCACAGTCCCAGGGTGGAGGGGCAGTGGCATTGCAGACAGTTTTTGATGCGACACAGTGGTAGGCGCACACTACTGTCACACACACACACACACATGCACACACACTCAGGACAGACTGTGTTCACTGGGATGACAAGCAACTCCAGATTTCAGTGGCTTAGCATGACCAAAGCTTGCTTCCTGCTCACCCATGCACGGATGCCAGCTGTGGAGCTGGGGAGTGGGGCCTGTCCTCCCTCCCTGTATGGAGGCCCAGGCTGAGAGTTCTTCTTTCTCAGCATCTGGATGGTTCAGGCAGAAAACAGGGAATGTGGCAGTTCATACGCCCTCCTGCAGTGGAAGCAACATGTGCCATTTGGCTGACATTTCTTTACCTAAAGCAAGTCTGAGTCAAGTCAGAATCTCACAAAAGGTTGGGAAGTGGAGGTCTATCATGTGGCCCTAAAACCTAGGTACAGTGGGAACAGCTCCAGTGATCAGTGCAACTGAAGTGTCCTTGGGCTTTTGTTTTTAAAAATTTTTTGTCTCTTTTTACCATCTCCTTTGTGGGCCATTGCTTACCCAGGGCAAGTTTGTCCCCGCTCTGTAGTAGTGTGTAGGACAAGTGGAAGAGAACACTGCTGGGGGAATTTGGAGGCACAGGGGGATCCAGCCCAGGGGGCTCCACCACTGAGCTACATTCCCAGCCCTTTTAATTTTTTATTCTGAGAAACAGTCTTGCTAAGTTGCCTAGACTGGCCTCAAAATTGTGATTCTCCTGCCTCAGCCTCCTGAGTCTCTGGGATTATAGGTGTGCTTCTGTGCCTGGCTGTTAGGGCATTTTTAAGGAATGCTAACTAAGGGGTGTTGGGACACTGAGACACACAAGGCCATGAGCTGGCAACATTTCTGGAGAAATGAGCTCATCTTATTCATAGTTAAACCAATGAGTCAATGACTTTCAGCAGCAGGGCCTTTTCTCCCTCTCCAGGCACTGGCTACAGCCCATGGCTGCTCCTGGCAGCTCAAGCATCTGGTCTTAGCACATCCCTTTGGGTTCTGGTGTGTTTTTATTTATTTATTTATTTATTTATTTATTTATCTATTTATTTATTTATTTATTTATCTATCTATCTATTTATTTAGGTACCAGGGATTGAACCCAGGCAGGGGCACTTAATCACTAAGCCACATCCCCAGGCCCTTTTTAGTTTTTATTTTGAGATAGGATCTCACAGTTGCTTAGGGCTTCACTAAGTTGCTGAGGCTGGCCTTGATGGTCTGGTGTTTTGACAGGCTGCTCTTTCCTCCTGGCAGAAAGAATAACTGATTGTTTAAAGTGAAGCTTTCTGATTGTCTCAGTCTGTTTTGTGCTGCTGTAACAAAATACTGCAGACTAGGTAGTTTATAGACAACATAGGTTTGTTTGGCTGATGGTTCTGAATATGGGGAGTCCCAGATTCAGGGGCCTAGTTGGGAAGGGCCCTCTTTCTGCATCATCCCAGATGACCCACATGGCTCTGGGGTAGCCAGTGCTGCTTGTTTACGGCCCCTTCCCTTCACGGGCGGTTCCTTTTCTGTTGTTCAGAGGTTTGTTTGCTGATGAGAATGCCATTGGCCTAGACACAGTCTTGCCTGCTTTTTGTGGTTAATTAAAGTGATGTAAGTTCTTCATGATTCTGCTTTATTTTAAAGAATTCAAACTGTGCAGAAACAGCAGATAGGAGTGAAGGTAGTTCTTGAGTGTTCCTTCCTGCCCTGCGTTAGTGGGAGGTCTCTAGAGTACTGTGTGTGTGTGTGTGTGTGTGTGTGTGTGTGTGTTTACATATATGTGGTGAAAATTGTTGTAAGGACTTCTCGGCTGATAGGACTGGGCGGGGAGGTGTGGCAGTCTGAACTGAAGGCAGAGTGCTGGTCACCCTCTTACTGCCCAGTGTGTGGGCATCATTTTTTCTCTTAAGGCCTTCAACTTATTAGATGAGGCCTACCACATTATGATGGTCTGTTTTACTCAAAGTCTACTGTTTTGTGGGTTTTTTTTTCATACTTATGATTGAACTCAGGGGTGCTCTACCACTGAGCTACATCCCCCAAACCTTTTTATTTTGAGACGGGGTCTTGCTAAGATGCAGAAACTGGCCTGGAACTTGCCATCCTCCTGCTTTAGCCTCCCAAGTCCCCAGCATTACAGGCATGTACCACTATACTCAGCTCAAAGCCGACTGGACTGTTTTAAGTCTTATCTAAAAACATACCTTCACAGAAACATCTAGAGTAATATCAATCCAAACACCAGGGTCGTGTGGCCCAGCTGGCACCACACCACACTCCCTCCCTGTGTTGTTTTGGTGGGGCCCTTTCGGGTGTTTTCTGTGCAGTGTGTGTGTGTGTGTGTGTGTGTGTGTGTGTGTGTGTGTGTGTGGCTCTGAGTGTTCTGACCCTCTGAGCCTGCTGTCACCCCCTTCATTGCTATTGCTGTAGACGCCGTGAACAGATCCCTAGTGTCATGTCCTCCCTTATTCCTGCAGGGAATGGGCCTTGGCCCATCCCTTGGTTTTGGTGCTGGGATTGAACTCAGGACCTCACACATGCACAAATTGAGGCCCTCTTTTTTCAGGTCATGGTCATTTCTGACCAGGGATGTCACTGGCATCCAGGCTGCCATAAGTAGAGACCTGTGGTGTGTTTGGGTCAGTCTTTCCTGAGGGGGCAGGAGGGGTGTGGAGGTGCAGGTGACCCTGAGCAGGAGCCTGGAGAGTACCCTCTACCCACCAGTGGAAGCATCCCTGCCCCTGAGTCCTTACTCCTGGTCCTTCATAGGTCATGTGGGGTGGCAGGGCACCTGCCGTTGGGCCTTCTGAGGTTGGGTCTGTGGTGTGTGCTGACAGCTGGCCGGGGGTCTGTTCCCTTCACTCCTGAGCTCTACCCTGAGGAGCTCTCCCGAGAAGGTAGGGAGTGCTGTGCAGGACCCCTTAGCTCTAGGGGATCCCTGGCAGGGTTCACTCACTCCTAGGACAGAAAAATGAAAAATTGGCAACTAGGCGCCCAGAGAGGGGACCTGTTGTCACTGGGATCCCAGCACTGGTGGAGTGCAATGCCGTGTGTCTACTAGATAATTTGACACTGGTGCTCTTGTTGATGTGAGAAGATGACTGCTGAGAAATCCCTGCCTGAAATATGCTACAGAGGGTCCTGTGTCCATGTGCATGTGGGGGCATGAGGACAGGTGTCTGTCTTATTTATGTCAGGAAATTGTGGCATAGTGGAGAAGTCCTACCATGCAGAGAAGCTCAGAATGAGGTCTGGGTGCCATCTGGAGTCCCAAGTGTCCCTCCCATTGTGTAACAGGAGCCCTCAGGACAGGCCCATTGCAGAGAGGAGTTGGCAGCCCCAAGCCCTGGTTAGCAGAGAAACTGCAAGTTCCAGGAGCTTGTTAGTGGATCAGCTGCTCACTCCATATTCTTTTCTCTTTAAAATCAAACTATTAAAAAGCTTTTCACACTATGAATGGATCACTCCAAAGAGTGCATCAGCTAGAGAATGCTCTATTGAACGGCTTTCACTGAGTTGATGATGTTGTGAGGATGTCGATGTTAAAACCTATCCTTGGTGTCCTCTAGAACTTAAAACAACATCCATGATCTTCTGTCCTTGGGAGGGAAGCTGGGAAGCTTATTGAGATATCAAGCAGGAGGGGTCAGTGAAAAATGGTGTTTTTATTAAGAATCTGGTGGTAGTAGCACTAGTCCACTGTGGGGTTGCTCTGAACTTGACCTTGATGTCCTAAAGCAGTGGCAGGTGTACTGGAAGTGCTGGCCGTGGCTTGAGTATTAGCTCTGGGTTGGATTTTAGCTCTGGGTTGGATTTTATTGTCTCTCTGCATCTGCATGTCTGAGGAGGTGGACCTGAGTCTTAGCCTGCTATAAGGTGTCTCAGTTAGCTTTGGCTGCTATAACAAACACGGTAGACTGCGAGGCTTGTGAATCACAGGAACCTCATTCTCACAGTTCTGGAGGCTGGAAGTTCCAGGTCAGGTGACAGCAGGGTTGATTTCTGTTGAAGATGGCCACCTTCTCTCTGTTTCCCCACATGATGGCAGAAGGGGCTAGAGAGATCTTCAAGGTGCCTTTCATGAGGCTCCACCCTCGTGACCTCAAACCCTGGGGACTCTACCTCCAAATATCACCATGTTGTGGGTAGGGATTCCAACAGGCAGTGCCCTCTGAGACCAATGGCTGCCTCCTTTGGACTTGTGTTTCTTGTCCTTTGGTCATTCCCGAATACACTTTCCTCACGTGTGTGGGGGGACGTGCATATGTATGAGTGGATGTGTGTATACTGGGGATGCCAGACCTGGATATTTAGACTCTGCAATTTCAAAGGACAGGACAGGGTCCCCACCCCTTCCTCCTATCACTGACTCAATGAACTGATAGTGTAAAACCTACTTCTGGAATTCCTCCAACCCCACAGGGAATGTCACAGAGTTCCAGGGGGTCAAAGCCCTTTCCCTGGGAGTCACAGGTGGAAAAAAATCTGCTAATGCCAGCACAGACTTCAATGTGACTCATATTCATGGGCAGTTTTAATGATATGCTGCTGATAAGGCAAGTGCATTCATGAATTGGGAATCTTTCCATGGCAACCATACAAAACCCAATTCATATTAACTTATCATCTCTCTCTCTCTCTCTCTCTCTCTCTCTCTCTCTCTCTCTCTCTCTCTCTCTCTCTCTCTTAAAAAAGAACAACAAAAAGATGGGTGCAAAGTTTCGTCACCCCACATAATCTGAAAGTCCAGAACCACCATATCAGGTGAGACTTGATCCAGCTGCTCCTCCCATGGCTGCAGGGCTGGGTTCTCTGTCTTTCCACTCTGTCTTCTTTGACTGGAGCCTTGCCCTCCAGCTTCACCACCTTCTCCTGGGCAGCAGCAGAGCACAGTGTCTGCCAGAGCCCTGTATCCCCTTGCCCCCTCCTCCAGCCAGAACCATGGAAGCTCTCCCCTCCCCATAGCTCTTGCTCAACCCCTGTATCTGTCATTGGCCTTGTTAGGTGACATGCCTCTCCTAACCCAGTCTCTGTGCTCAGGGATGGAGAGGTGACAGCTGGGATCCCTGGAAGGGGGAAGGCTCACTCCAATGAAAACTGTGGGGCTGACTCAGAGTGACTCATTCCCAAAGACAATTGTGCCATGTTAACCCGAGGTGAGGATGAATGTTGGAGGCCACAAACACACACACAACTGTGGTGCTTTTGAGATTTATCCTGTAATGAAAAGTGACACTAGCCAGTTTAGAGAAGAGGTGGTCCCTGTGCACAGGGGATCAAGGTTGGTAAAAGTGGGTTGAGTGCTTTTTTTCCCAGGCCAGTTCGTAGGGCCGAGAAACCTAGCTCCAAACAGCAGAACTTTCTTGTCCCATCATCTGCATATCAGAAGTCTGAAGCCCAAGGGTCATGGGAGGCTATATCCACCGAGGCCTGCAGAGGAGAGTTCGTCCTGCCTCTGCCAGCCCTCAGTGTCCTCTGCAGTCTCTGCCATGTAAGTCACATGGCCATGAAATCATATGGCTTCTCCCTGTGTCTCCCTCCTCTCCTATAGGACTGTAGTCACGTTGGATTGGGGTCTACTCTACTGAGGTGTGATCTTGTCTTAACTGCTCCCATCTACAGTCTCCAGATAAGTTCATGCTCATGGGCATGGGGGTCAGGACTTACCATCTCAATCTGCAGGGTCACAGTTCATTTCATAGAAAAGCCTTTCTGGAGAGCTCAGGGAAGACTTGGTGGCTTGGTGTTTATTTTGGCTGATGGGCAAGGCTGGCTGCAGGCCCTTGGCCCTGACTGTTTTATGGTGGATTTGCTTTGTCTCACCTCATAAGTGTTCTGTGCACCCCACAGAGAGGGCTTTGGCTTAGGGCCCAGTGGGCACTGGAGACAGTGAGCCAGGGAACTGCCTCATGGATGGATTTATCTCCACCTCCACAACCTGCTGCTTCCTGTCCGTCATGGCCAGTGGACACCAACCAGTGAGTGCAAGGATGCGGGGACCAAGACTCAGCCTTGCATTCTGGCTTCCTATGTCCCTCGCCAAGGGAGCCCAGGCTAGTTCAGTGGCTGCAGGCTGAAGAGGCCATCCTGTGAACCAGGTGACAGGTCTCTTCTCATGGTCATTGTGTCAGACGTGCAGGTGGGATGCTGTGCCTGGCAGTTGCCAGGGTCTTCTCATTGCTGTTGCTGCTGAAGATGTGCACAATGGTGCACCTGTCATATGCTGTCCCCTCACCAGTGCATGATGGCAGGCCTGTCGTCTGCTGACCCCTCACCCATGCACAAAGGTTGGCCTGTCATCTGCTGTCCCCATGCACAATGGTGAGCCTGTAATATACTGTCCCCTTACCCAGGTATGATGGCAAACTTGACATACACTCTCCCCTTACTCATGCATAATGGCAGGCCTGTTGTCTGCTGTCCCCTCACCCATGCACAATGGCAGACTGTCCTCTGCTCTCCTCCTTACTCACCAACCTGCTGTAGAGTTATGTTTCCTTGTCTTGCTGGAGGCCAGTGGTCTCAGGCTGTTGGGGTGAACCTTGTTGTCCAGCTGTTCAGCAGAGGTCCTAGAGGAGCTCAAGTGCTATCGCACTTTTAGGAATAGAGGACACTGGGAAAATCAGGCCACCTCTACATAAAGTTGCTGATGGTGTCCACGTCAGCGATGACTCTCTGTTGAGGGTCTCAGATATTAATATTGCATATGCCTAATGGTTTGGCAAGTATTTACTTAATAGCTCTCTAGAATCAACTTTCAGCTTGCTTCTCTATCCTATTTGCACTTCTTCCCCAGGGCCACATGTGTCCACCTCTCCCCAGGTCTCCTCCTGGCTGTCAACGAGGCCATCTTTCCCAGCACCTGCTCTGCGTGTCTCCTCCATCTCATTTGATGGTAGCTGCATCTGCCCAGTTGCTTATTGGGGTCATGCTGGGCTCTTCTCTTTCTTTCACAAACCATGTTCACTCTAATAGAAAAAAAAAAAAAACTTCACAAGGTGTCTGGAATCCAGATGTGTGTCTCTCTCCTCTGCCCCTCTGCTGGGTGATGGCCCTGCCATCTTCCTGGTCTCCTGGAGCCTGCTTCTGGCCCCGCAGCCAGACCTGAAGCACAGTGGACAGCCCACTCCCCTAAGCTCTGAGGGGTCCTTCCGCCTCACCCTGCTCCATCCCTGCTGCCTGCCGGCTTGTCCCAGGGAAGAGGAAGTCCTGAGGATGTTCCGTATTTCCTCTGCTGGGCTGTTTCCCCTTGATGTCCCCCAGGCTCATTCCCTCAGCTCCTACATGTCTTGGGTCCCAACAGCCCCTTCTCCCAAGTCAACCTGCCCCACATCCTGCCCTGTACTCACATCCCACCTGCCCCATATTACAGTCTAAATCACCTGAGTGCTTACCCATCTCTGAGGCCTGCAGTTCACTCTCCGAAGGCTGAAGCTGACTCTTCTCTGATCTCTCCACACGCCATGCCTCCCTCACGTCTGATCAGTAAACCTTTGAGTATGAACCAGCAGGTGATTTGCTTCACAGTGTCACTGAGAGCTGGGGACTGGGGGGCCTTGTTGCACTTATCCAGCCCCTGGAGGTCAGTGGTGGGTTGAAGATGCTGAGGCTGTGCCCCTCTGACCCTCTTCCCCTCTTCATTTCTAGACCAGCCTTATTGTCGCCTGCTACCATGGCTTTGTGGACACTGTGGTGGCCTTAGCAGAGTGCCTCCATGTTGATGTCAACTGGCAGGACAAGGAGGGGAACACGGCTCTAATCCCAGCTGCACAGGCAGGTAAGAGCTGGCCTTGCCTTCCTCCTGATGCATTGCTCTGGCAGCGTGGCCTGTCATGTCGGAAGGATGGAAATCCATCTGTGCTAACAGGTGCAAGGAGGGTGCTGACAGGTGTGCAGGCAACTCCTCTCTGTGTTGGGGACCATGAGGAGATGACCCATCCTGAGGAATGCAGTGTGGGGCAGGCCAGTTCCCAATGGAGCTGGCTTCTTTGGATATGCAGTTGCACCAGAAACCCAATCTTCCCGCCCCCTCACCCAGAATGTCACAGCCCAGCCAGCTCTCCGAGAAGTCATGGCTGGGTGCTGTGAACCCACTAGAGGAAGAGACTGGAAGAGACACGACCATGTTTTGGTGACAGCTAAACATGATAGTACATACACTTGGAAGGTGACCTTGCTCTTTACCTATAGTTTTAAAGGAAAACACTAGGAATTGCTTTCTGAGGGCTGTTAGACTATTAGCATCACAAGGTGAGGCTGAATTATTGAGATGGCTCTGGAAGTGTGTGTTGGTACAGGTCCTCAGGCCTGTTTACTGTCATCTCAGGAGGCCAGCATTTACATTACCATGGCCATATGCATCCTGGCCTCCTCCTTAGATTGTGTTTAGACATTTTTTGAGGTCAATGAGAAACCTGCATTTTCCCTCTCATGGTAACACTTCAGTCTTAACTGAGGTCTTGACCAAGTCTGTAACTAATTTTTTCAAAGAAATTGGCTTCCAATGAATAATCAGACCTTTGTACCCTCAGGCTCCACATCAATCATGGGTAGAAAATATTTTACAAAGTTTGTACTGAACACATTCATATTTTTTTCATGTTATTATTCCCTAAACAATTCAGTGTAACAATGATTTAAATGATTTTAATGTAGTATTTATGTTGAAGTAGGTGTTATCAGTAATCTAGAGATTTGAAGTGTGCAGGCAGATGTATAAGTTATATGCAAATACTATGCCATTTTCTATAAGGCATGTAGGCCTCGAAGTCCCCGAGGAGGGACAACTGTGTATCTGTCTCATCAGTCAAGACCTCAAATGCAGGTAATTCAGCTGCCTCAGAATGAACCAGAAAGAGAAGGGTTTGTTTATTAAGAAACTTAAGGTAGTTCACGAACAGGGCCCAGGGCCAAGAAGCCAGAGGAAATGCTCCAAACCACACTGTCCCTTGACCTTGGTAAGGGAGTGTCTGCTGTTGTCCCCAAAGACAGACCTCCTGTCCCTTCTTGTTACCTTGGCTTCTGTGTTAGTGCTTGCCTGGGTGGATCTGATTGGGGTCCCTAGGAAAACTGGAAACATTATACAATTGTTTTATTTGGCAGAGTGGGCGGTGGTCTGTGCACCCTTCTTGTCCTTCAAGACACAGGGCAGAGGGCTCCCGAAACTCAGAAAGGACCGGGGTTTGTGCTAACACCTGTTTCCCTAAGTGTGGTCTCCATTGAGGACTCCAGGTACTGCAAGCCAAGGTCACAACTTTGAGAACAGCAAGCATGTCAGAGGCCATGGTGAGGTTCTTGGTGATCAGAACCTCTGGTGGGCCAGGCACCGTGCCAGGAACCAGGACTCACAGCAAGGGGAGGCTTTGTCCTTAAGTCATTTTCTAGCTAACAGGACAGAAATAGACGTGGAACCCAGCACTGTCTGTTGGAGTTCTGATGAAGGGGTGCCCTGGGTGTCATGGAATAAGATCACTCCATCTCGCCTGGATGTTCAGGGCAGGGATTGCTGAAGAGGTGGTTTGAGTCCAGTGTTCTAGAAGTCAGAGGCAGATCCTTTGATACAATGGTTTGCAAAGCCCTGGGGCTGAGCTGGAGCTGAGAGAATCTCAAAAATAGATGGCCTGAGGGACAGAGCAGGTGGTGTGGTGGTAGGATGAAGTTACCTGGGAGAGATGAGAGGCCCCTGAAGAATGCAGGTACCTGATCACTAAGGGTCTGATGCAAGGGGATGCATTCCAGTGGCATGGGGCCTAGTGTATGCTGATGGAGCCCCAGAGGTTCCAGAGTGTGTGGCTGGAGTACTGTTGTCAGAGGATGTGAGGTGGGCAGTGGAGAAGGGTGAGTGGGGGGGCATTGTGGTCAGGCATCTGCCCAGGGTCAGCGCTGGCTGCAGAGGGGACAGAGAACAGGGAGTGGGAGACACACAGGCTTTGTTCTGGCCATGGGGCCTTTGAAATGCTGTGAGACATGAAGTGAGCAGACCTGGCTGGCGGTGGAGAGGACAGCAGTGCCCTTGCTGTCCCTTTTGGCAACAGCTGGGTTTACTGGGATGGGGGACCTTGAGGGCTAAGGATGGGGTACGATCCTGAGCAGTGTAAGAATGTGAGGGAACAATGCTCCTTTTCTGAATAATTTGTGAGAGTGTTCACTGGGACTGTTTAAAACTGTTTTTATTTTGTATTCACATATAAGTAAAATATATCTGAAAAAATAGCACACCCCTCCCTCCCTTCCTTCCTTCCTCATTTCCTTCATTTCCTTTAGTCTCACAGAGAAAGAGGTGGAGCCCAGCCTGCTCTCTGCACCTCTGTTATGGTTTGGGTGGGTGGGGTCCCCCCAAAGCTCACATGTGGAACAGTGCAAGAAGGTTCAGAGGAGAAATGACGGGGTTGTGAGAAACTTAACCAGTCAGTGATTAATCCCCTGAAGGAATTAAGCATGTGGCAGCTGCAGTGGTGGGTGTAGCCAGAGAAGGTGGGAGTGGGTGGAGGGGTGGGCCTAAAGGCATGGCTTGGGGCGGTATCTGGCCAGTGGTCTCTCTGCCTTCTGATCACCATGTGAGCTGCTTCCCTCTGCCATCCTCTTCCACCATGATACCCTGCTGAGCACTGAGCCCTGAGTAATGGAGCTGGCCTTCTATGGACTAATACCTCTGAAACTGTGAGCCTTCAACTAAACTTTCCTTCTCTAAATTGTTCTGGTCAGATCTTTCAGTCCCAGCAGTGAAAAAGCTAAAACAGTGCCCTACTTGGAGGAGCTCCCACCCCTCCCTTGACACTGGGAGAGGAATCCAAAACCCCCACTGTGTGCGCCTCAGTCCTTTTTGTGTTAGTTTGAGTTAAACTCAGTATTTTTCCTTTAGGAAACTCCCCCGCCCCCATCTCTGGCTCCGGGTCTGCCTTGTTTTGTTTGTGCCCCCCTTGGGTGTCTCACCTGTGATGACACTACTGTCCCTGCCCAGCCTCCTCTGCAGCACAGTGGGACCCTGCACCACTCAGGTGAGTGGCTGAAAGGCCCTGGGTGAACCTGAGAAATTCATGTGACCAGGACAGTGGCCTCTGCCTTCTCCTCCTTCCTCCAGAAGGATTGTCTGGGGATCAAAGAGGAAGACCTGCAGAGCAGGAAGCTTCCCAGGGCCTGGCTTCCTCCTTTGCCACCTCCCGACACACACTGGTCCCTCTGGAGGCCTCTTGAGAGTGAGACCCACAAGAGTACCGTTCCCTTTCAGAGCACACCACCATCACCAACTACCTATTGAACTATTTCCCTGGTCTTGACCTTGAAAGGAGGAATGTGTTTGGCTTCACCGCCCTGATGAAAGCAGCTATGCAGGGCCAGACAGAGTGCATCAGAGCACTGATGCTTGAAGGTACGTGCCTCTTGTCCCTCGCACCTGTGGACCCTGGAAATAACTGACTCCTTTAAAGAACGTCCCTCAAAGAGATGAATCATCCCCATGGAAACAGCCTGGCAGATGCCTTGAAGAAAGGGGTCTTTGTTGAGGTGATGACAGTTTTCAGGGTTGCAGAGGGGGTCACAGCCAGCCACTTGCAGGTCAATGCTTAACTCTGAGAAGTGACACCTTCCCTTGCCCTTGGCTTCCTCCACACACCCACATCTGCTCCCAACCCTCTGCACATCTGCTCTTCAGAAATGTGCATTATGGTCTTGTCCCTGGGCCGATGTCTGTTGAAGTGGGCACAGGAAGGGGTGGTCTGGGCCAGGCTGCCTTCTGCTTGCTGGCAGTTGGAGCTGCAGGATGATGTGTTGTGTGGCAGTTTCCAGAGTCAGTGGAAAGTTCCAGGCTTCAGCTTGGGATCAACAGGGCAGCCCACTTTGTCCCTTAGGTCCTTATAAGCCTGGAGAAGACACTCACCGGTCCCCATCTGCAAAATGGGGGTAATGACCTCTTTCTGTCCCTTCTGCCTGAGGATGAAATAGTTTATAAACTCTCAAGAGCTATGCAGTTTTAATGAGTTACTAAACCAAATTCCTTTTGATGAACCTCTAATTCTTTTCTTGACTTGAAACTGGGGTCAGGGATAGTCTTTAGTGCAACCTCACCAGGTTATTTTGAGAATTAAGGGAGAAGATGGGTCTAAGTACATGTAATGCACTCAATATCCAATAGCTGTTGCTGGTATTCATTTGCTGCCTTAATTTATCTTTATTTTTGGCTGTGGCACTGGGGTCAGCCAATTCTGCTTAGTGCTACGAGTTCCTGAAGAGCTGACATTTTTTCTTAGTCCATTTTTGCTGCTATAGCAAAATACCAGATGGGATGATTTATAAACAATATGTTTATTGCTCACAGTTCAGAGGCAGGGAAACCAAGATCAAGGCAACAGCAGACTGATGTCCAGTGGGGGCCTGTTCCGTCTTGTCATGTCCTCCCTGTTGGAAGGGCTGGGGGCACCCTCTGGCCTCTTACATGAGGGCACCAATCCCATTCCTGAGGCCCATGCTATGACCAAGCACCTCCTAAAGCCCCCACCTCTTTATACCATCCCCTTGGGTATCGCGTGCCACACATATGAAGTCTGGGGGGGGCAACATTCAGATGGTGGTTCTCCTGGGAATGCCATCAGAGCTCTTCCAGATCCTGTCTCCTCCATTAATGCTCCTTCTCTGTCACAGGACCCCCAGCTGGCTCCCCGTTTAGTTGTCATGGGTTCCCAGTTGCCTCTGGCTTGTGACAGTTTGTCTTCACATATTGTTTATGAGCCTGTATTGTATGAGCATTGTATGAGCCTGTTTTTCTTTCATCCATCTTGGATTTGGGGATTTACAACTTAATTTTTTTCTTCCTGCTTTAAACTCCATGTCTTACAGGATGCTATAGGACAAATGAACTCAAAGAACAAGGATGGAGGTTTTGAAGATTGCAAATCTACTTAGAAATATAAAAAGATCATAACTAAAATTAATCCCATTGGTTGTGCTTTTGATTCAGTGGCAGCTTTAGTTTTGAAAAGCAAGATCTCAGTTTCAGCAGAGTTTAGGCCCTGACTGTCCTGTATCAGTGAGAAGTGCTCCCTCCTAATTAAATGGTGATTGTAGGATGTTCTTGTGAGTGGCAGAAGTTTCATCTGCTTTCATTACTTTTGGGTTGAGTTTTAATTGAGTGCATATTTTTAGTAATTTACTTTTTCAACTGACAGTGTATGGGTGTCAATCACATCAAATACATTTTTCCCAACAAGTTAATTTGAATTACCAACTTTTTTTCCCTTTTGGTGGGGGGTCAATTGCCTTCTAATTGCCCTGGAAAATATGAGGGGCTCAGTCTCACTATCATTGTCATTTTGTCTTCTTTGGGTCTCTTAGAAGTTTCCAGCATTTGCTGCAGTAGTTATAGGATTACAGAAATGCCCTCCACATCTCTTGGGGAGATAATGCTGGGGGCGATGGGCTGGGTGTTAAGTTCACCTCTACCCCCCAGTTGTGGTTACAGATTAGACATCGGGTCTGTAGATGCTCTTCCCTGTCACCTTTGGGAGTTCTCCCCCAGTGAAATTTGAAGCCCTTGTGGGCACAGGCCCTCACCTGTCCATGCCTCGGGCTTCCCTCTGCACTGTGCTGAGGGTAAGTGACCCAGAAAGCCAGGCCCAGGCTTCAACCCAGCTCCATACCTGCAGCAGTCTCTTGCCTTTCTGGACCGTGGTTTCCTCTTCTCTGGGATGGAAGCCATGATGGCGCTGAGGGAGGTAGCTCTCTCCTGCCAGGGCCACCCTAGATGCCTGCCATCAGGGCATGTTGCTTAGGATTGTATTGTTACCATTATTAGGGAGTTTATGTATTCTGTAGTTATTCATTAAGTGAATAAAAGAACAAGGCATATTTTTCTCTTTGAAAAATATCCTGTGATGAGATCTTTAATTTACTAGGGTAGTAAGCATGTAACTCAGGGGTTTCTTAACCTTGGCTTGATTTGAGATTTGGGGCCAGATAAGTCATGTTGTGGAGGTGGGGGGAGGTTCTGACAACTGTAGGTTGTTCAGTGATGTCCCTCATCTCTACCCTCTATATGGCTGAAGTATCCCCAGTCTTGACAGCCATAAATGTCCCAGGCACTGCCAAACATCCTCTGTGGGGTGAGGGGGTGAGGACAGGGACTACTGATATAGCTAATAAGTGAGAAAGGATGAAAAAAGAGAAGATCTTTTTGTTCTTAGATATGTTTCTCCCTCCCAGCTGGTTCTATGTTGTCTAAAATAAAGATGAGACTTTTTCCATGGAGCATTCAAGCTGCCCCCTTAGGCTTTAGTTTGGAGTGGTCATTTGCTATTGTCACTAAGTTAGATTACAATTATAAACTATTTTTATGTCTCTTATTTCCATTTAAACATATCCATATCAGGAGAACTTAACACATTGAAAGTTCCCAACAGCCTGAGCATTTCTTTTAGATTGACAGACCCTTCAACATGGAGTAAGTCTATGTATAGCTTAGGAAGGTTACCCAGGAGTTAACTGCAAAACTGTCATCCTGTGATAATTTGAAAAGTAAAGTGTGCAACCATTACTACATAAAAAAAAACATGCCTTTCTAAGTTCTTCAGATAAGGTGATCTTTGTTTCCTGAATGTTTTTCTACTCCTTAGTTTCTGAGTTGCAGTTTATTTTCAATAGCAAACATTTCAGCTTATACATGATGAATGATCAAATTGGATGAAACCCTCAACTGTTTAGATTTTCTCACCATCTGTAATGTACAGGTACAGATCAGCTTGGGTCTGCATTGTTCAGTAGAACAAAAGATTGTTAGAAGTGTCAGAAATTTTAATTTAAATAAAAAAATATAACCAGATTCTGGAAACCTGATTCAGTGGGTCTTTGGGTTTGGCTTCTCAATACAGTCGTCTGTGTTGATGACAATCCCAAGGGAGGCAGCAGGACCTTGTTGGTTCAGTGGAATATTAATATCCCAGAGTGACAAGTCTAATTAAATTGGTTGGCTCTGAGAAGCCGCATGGAGGACAAGATTTTTTTATGGAGATTGCCGGTTCCAGGTTGCTTTTGAGAGCCCCTGTTTATACTGAAGTGCGGTATAAAATAAGGCTGCTGCCTTGGGAGGAGAAACATTCAAAGGCCCGCATCTTGCATAATTCCAGAGAGCCAGAAAAGACACTGTGCTCTTGCTCCATGGTCCTGCTCATCTCTGGCAAGCCCTGACTAGACTTCTGGTAAACCAGGGACTTATATTAAGACATTGCTTTCTGTTTATGAGGAAAACGGGAAATTTTTGTGAACTGAGAATTTGTCACACTGGAGTTGTTTCACGTTATTAGAGAAAAATTAACTCAGGAAATTCATACCCCACCCCTTCATCCCTAAAACAAACCCTGAGACAAGGACTTGAGGACAAATAGATTTTTTCAAAGGTTGCTTTTGGGAAGCAGCCTGGCAGGGTGCGGGTGGGGGGAGTGAGTTGGGAAGAGACAATGCTAATTCAGTGACCTCGGGCTCCTGAGCAGTTGCTGGTGGGTGACTGGGACTCAGCCCTGCTGTGCCCTCTGAGAGATGAGCAGAATCCATCTGGGAGATACCCCAAGGGACAAGGACACTGGGGGATTTATCTTCCAATTCTGGCCCCCCATGGGGGCAGGGTACACTTTTCCCACTTTCTGTGCCATGGAGGTAGCTCCTCAGTCCCACTGGGCTGGACAGCAGGCTTTCCTCCGTGACCCTGCAATCCTGACTTGCTGAGCTGATTACACAACCAGTGCCCCAGACACAGGCTAGAGGTGGCCCAGCAGGAAGCTGGCAAGGGCTGGCCCACCCTTGTGGTGTGTCACCTCCTGTGGCAGGAGGGCAGCCTAGGCTGGGCTGCCTAGGAAGGATGCCTTCAGGGTGGGGGTTGGTGGAGAAGAAAAAAGAAAGTGACTACTGCGCCCACCTCCCACTGTCCTCGGGGGCCTGGCCTGACTCCCAGGGAAAGTGAACTGAGAGGGCTGGAACATCATTTTTCCCCTTTGGCACTAGTTTGAGATGTTTTCCACTGCAGTAGCAGAAATCCTCACTTTGAGAGTGGATTATACAGGTGTCTTTTCCTCATATCTCACTAGGAGTCTTAAGGTTGGTGGTCACTGTCCAAAGCTGGCCTTGGTTCAGAGAAGACAACATGGATCTGATTTTCTTCTCCTATTCATCAATTCCCTTAGCTTCTTGCTTTTTCACCTCTTGATTCCAAGACAGTCACCAGACATCTGGTAGGAGACAGTGGCAACAGAAACAAGTACACTTGTCCCTGTTCTCAGGAGGTGAATACCCCATAGGGCTCTGGCCAGCACAAGGTTGCTTGGACACAGGCAGCCAGACAAATGGGAAACAGACTTCAGTCATTAGGTTAGACCAATGGTTCATAATCAGGGATGATATTGCCCCCCAGGTGACATTTGGCAACAGCTGGATACATTTCTGGTTGTGACAGCTGGTGGGGTGCTACTGATATCTCTTGAGTAGTCACCAGAGGTGCTGTTAAAAGTCCTTCACTGCACAGGAGAGCCCTCACCACAAGCATGGCCCAAAATGTCAATAATGCTGAGGTTGGGCAGTCTTAGGCTAGACCATTATGATCCATTGCCTAGAACTGAGTATGTTGCTTTCAATACAATAGAGGATGATTTTGTGCAGACAACTCTTAGCTATCAGCAAGGTGGCAAGTGGACCCATTGGCAAGAGCCCACCCTTGGTCCACAGCTTTGAGCACTATTGGGTAGGAGGCAAGGATGCTGGTGGTGTCCTGGGAGAAGATGGACACAGTGGCATTTTGGAATTTCTCTATATCCGTTTAAAGGTATTCAAGTAAAACGTTAATCATCAGTACAGTTGATCCTCCCAAGTCCTAGGTTCTGTTTCATGGATGCAGGCAACTACACATATAAAATATCTCTAAAAAATGCATTTGTATGGAACCAGTACAGACCTGTTACCTTGTCACAGGTCACTAGACAATACAGCCTAGCAACTGTTTACAAAGCATTTACCTTGCCTTAGGTTTTATAACTAATCTAGAAATGGTTTGGTGTCTATGGAAGTGCATGGGTTATATGCAAAGATCATGCCATTTTCTACAAGGGAGTTGAGCATCCTTGAAATTTGGTGTCCATGGGGGTCTTGGAATCAATCACCTGTGGACACTGAAGGGTAGCTGTGCTTGTTATTCATAATTTACTTGCTATGTCCTGGCCATCAATGTCACCCTTAGAAGTGGTTTCTTAGAAAGTGAATCCCTAATTAAGCACCACTCAGATCCTAAAACTGCATGGCAGTCACAATGGCTCTTGTTCTTTGGGGTGTTTTTATTTTCTGAGCATTTTGAAAAGGTGGGGACAACAGGAAGAAGAATGCTGCGCTTTGGACAGCTGTTCCTTTCATTTTCCATTAGCATTTGAAAAATGTCTCTTTCATGCAGTGTTCATTAAGATTTTAAGTTTGCAGGGGTTTTTTTCCCCCTTTTTAAGTGACATGCAATTAATTAAGG
Source organism: Ictidomys tridecemlineatus (assembly GCF_052094955.1). Lineage (NCBI taxonomy): Eukaryota > Metazoa > Chordata > Mammalia > Rodentia > Sciuridae > Ictidomys > Ictidomys tridecemlineatus. Next base: position 43,462,554 of record NC_135490.1, read on the forward strand.
TTTAATGTGCCATCTATTTTCTGCAATGATATTTTTTACTGCCCGCTTTTCATTTTAGTCAGTTTATAAATTGTACTCTAACTAATGAGTTCTCCTGATTTCTGGTTCCAAATAATTACCACTCTTGTAAGATGGCTATTCTTTAATGTGTCACAGAATTAAGACCATTAGCAGGTGAGCTCAGGTGAGCCAGGTCTGCCTGGCTATGAGGCCACTGTGGGCTGGCAGGGCAGGGAATTGGCAGTGCCCCCCCTCCTGGCTCCTGCGTCTGCCCCTGCCTCTCTCAGCTCAACACGTATTGATCAGCCACTGCAGGTCAACACCTGGGTCTGTGTGGGACATAAATGAAGCTGCCTCTGTCAGGCCTGTCTCCAGGGAGCTCACAGACTAGATAATTGCCCTAATTTTTCACATTGCTTTGCCAGTAGAGATATGACTAATGAGACTTGAAATCCTGAATGATTTCTAACTGTATGTGGGGTGAGTTTGGGTCAAGATTAACAGCAACTTTGTAATAGTTTCTACATTGCCAAGTTGAAATTTATGCATATTTCACCAGGATGATTTGGAGTTTAATGTTGGAATGTTTGTATGTGGGGGGGGTAGTGGGTAGAATGGAGAGACATTCAGGAAGACGTTGGGGATACATCATTAAAGATTCTCTAGACAATCAGAACTGATAGGTTGCATAAATTAAGAGATTTATTTTAGGTAATTGGCTCATGCAGTTGTGGGGGTTGGTAAGTCTAAAATTTGTAGGCTAGGCCCACAGGTAGGAGTTAATACTGAAGTCTAGATGCAGAACTTTTCCTTTTATTCCATGTTTTTTGTTGGTGCATTATATTTTTATGTTTTATTTATTCTACTTAGTTATACAAGACATCAGAATATATTTCAATTAACTGTACACAATGGAGCATAACTTTTCAGTTCTTTGGTTGTACATGATGTAGAGTTGTACCATTCATGCCATTATACATATATCTAGGGTAATGATGTCTGTCTCATTCCACCATCTTTCCTGCCCCATGCCCCCTTCCCTCCCCCACCCTCCTCTTTGCCTAATCCAAAGTTTCTCCATTCTTCCCTTGCCCTCCCACCCCCACCATTATGAATCAGCACCCACTAATCTGAGAAAACTTTCTGCCTTTGGTTTTATGGGACTGGCTTACTTTACATAGCATGATATTCTCCAGCTCTATCCATTTACATACAAATGCCATAATTTTATTCTTTTTAATGCTGAGAAATAGTCCATTGTGTATACATACCAGTCTCTTTATCCACCCATCTACGGATGGGCATCTAGGTTGGTTCCACAGATAAGCTATTGTGAATTGAGCTGCTATAAACATTGATGTGGCTGCATCACTGTAGTATGGTGTATTATAATTATATATAACGATGGTATTTGCTGTTGCATATTCATATATGAATGCAACAAGAACTTTTTCTTCTCTAGGAAATTCGAGTCTATACTCTTAAGGCAGTCAATGATTGGATGAGGCCTAGCCACTACTTTGGGATTGATATCCTTGACTTAAAGATAACTGATTAGAAGGTGTTAGCCAAAGCTACACGATCCCTTGAGGCCACACCTAGATTAGTGTTTGATTAAAGCACTGGATGTTCTAGTGTAGCCAAGCTGACACAGAATACTGACCATCACATCTGCCCTGCTGGGTGGTTGTTAGCACACAGAGCTGAGTGCAGGGGACCCAAGGCGCTCCCTGGAGCTCTCTACTTCCTGGAGCTTGCCAGCTTTGCAGCCCAGGCAGGCACCAAGCCACTGTGATCATCATTCATTCTGTAATGAACCTTTGTTATAGGCATGCCTCCCACCTGCCAGGATTAGATGTGTTGCAGAAGAAAAATGCATAAGATATGGCCTCTGTTTTGGAATAGCCCACTGTCTGGTCTATAGGAATATGGGCTGCAGTACCCTAACCAGTTAACTATCCAGTGGAAGAGGTGAAGGAACACCATTTCCCACAAAAGAGGACCCACAGCAGCCCTGCAAATGAAAGGACAGAAGAAATGGTACCGAGTGCCTTGCAAGTGACTGTTACTGTTAGCATTTAGAGCACTCCAGCTGCATCATCAAGTGATCTCAAGACATTGTTGTTGTCTAGTCATGTCTCCATTGGCAGAGAGCTATGGAATCTTCTTTCTTTCTTTTGGGTACCAAGGATTGATCTCAGAGGCACTCAACCACTGAGCCACATCCCCAGCCCTATTGTGTATTTTATTTAGAGACAGGGGCTCACTGACTTGCTTAGTGCCTTGCTATTGCTGAGGCTGGCTTTGAACTTGCCATCAATCCTCCTGCCTCAACCTCCTGAGCTGCTGAGATTACAGGAGTGAGCCACTGTGCTCCGCTGGAATCTTATTTATTAAAAAGAAAAAAAATCCTGATTTAGATTCAGACAAATTTTTACTTAGAAAAGACAAAAACATCAAATGATGTATGAGAAACCTTTTCTTGTTGCAGTGGTAAATGCAGTAGGTGACTGTCACATGCAGGTGGCAGTGGCTCCAGGATAGAGCTTGTTATTAGGTTTTGGAAATTTAACCTTTGTTCCATTCTTTGAATTGCTGCTGTACCCACCGATTTGTGCTTCTTGTTTTTCAGGGGCAGATGTACACACCCAGCCGCCTGCAGGATGTCACCCCAGGAGTGGGCTGCTTACACAGGCAGGGTGGAGGCCATCTAGCTCATGCAGAGGCTGCTGGAACGACCCTTCCCTGAACAGTTTGGGGAGAAGTACAAGCTAGAGCTGCCACTGACCACGGAGGCGGTTCTGAAGCCTGTAGCCTCCAAAAACTGCTTGCAGAGGCTCACTGAATTCGTGCAGTATGCGCTGACCTCGCACTCAGGCCGGGGCCTGGAGGATGGGGGCATCCTTGACCATATGGTCAGGATGACAACAAGCCTTTATAGTCCTGCTGTGGCCATCGTCTGCCAAACTGTATGTCCTGAGGACCCTCCCTGTGTTGGAAAACGGCGACTGGCAGTGCAAGAAATCCTGGCAGCTAAGGGGGACCAGGACACCCTTGCCCAAGAGAGGGATGAGGCAGAAGGAGCTGAACAGCAATTTCGGACTTCTGAGTTGGTGGGGGCTCCGGAGAGGAGGCTCCAAGACACAGTCCCCTGTCTCCCTACCTGCCAGGGGCCCAGGGGTCAGCCACTGCTCGGTGAAAGGCCAGCCTCCTGCCCTTGCAGCTCCTGTGCCGGAGCAGTGTGCGGCCGGAAGTGGTGGTCCCCAGGGTCTGCATCAGCAAGGTGCCTGAGGCCCACCTTCCAACCAGAGTGCATAGGCCGCAAGGGCAGCGCCAAGGACAGCACTCACCTGCAGATCCCCAAGTGGCGGTACAAGGAGGCCAAGGAAGGAAAGAAGAAGGCAGAAGAGGCCGAGAGGAAGCACCAGGAGGAAGCTCAGAAAGACAAGTGGGCACCGCGCTGGAGGAAAAGGACTTGAAGGGGTTGATGGGCAGAGGGCCAGTGTCGGGCTAGCGCTGCGGGCGGGGGGGGGGGGCAGGCGCAGAGCCCCGGAAGGGAGGAAGGCGGGAGCTGGGACGTGGCATGACTGTGGAGAAGGTGGAGGAGAGGCGCTTGGGAGGCTGCCCCCCTGCTGGACGCTCAGAGGTGAGCGCCAGGCTCCTGCAGTGTGCTCATATTGTGCTGGGCCACCTCTCCTGACAGCAGCCTTCTGGGATCCCAGGAAGTGGTCAAGTGTTCCCAAGAGAGAGCTGGGAACAGCACGTATTGATTTGCCTAACCGTCCTTCCCCTAGCAATCAATACATCTAGCGGGCAATACACTTAATCTCTCCCTTTAGAGAACCACAATTAAGAATTTTTAAAAACCAATTTATCAAAGGGCAGGGTTTTTGTATAATTTTGTACTTTTAATCATTATATACCAATCTGCAGCATTTTACAAATGATGGGGATGTTTGTATTTAAGGCAGTTTTAATATATGAGTCTGAAGACCCCTGGTTTAAAATGCTGTATCTAGCAATAAATATTTGTGAGAGCTGTATGAATTCACACAATTCATGGGATTCTCCTTTTTGCCATTGGTTTTGGCTTTTGCCTTTCCATCTCATTGTGGGTGTGCTTTGGTGTAGATTTTCCTATTTGATTAATTGATGCTAAATATTTGTTTTTATTTGATGGAGGCATTGACTTTTACAGCAAAATTATCAAATGAAATAGTTCAGATTTCAGTGTCTTATTTTAAATCTCTTTTGTTCATACAGTAATAATAATGAAAATCATTGTCAAATTATTAGGAAACAATGCATTAACTGCATTTCTTGCTAGACTCATTTTAAACAGGGCACTTTGGATAAACTGCATAGGAAATCTTTTATTGGCTATAAGAGAAAAAAATGTCTTTTAATAAGTGGGGTGAGCTCAACAAATGATTACTGGAAATACAAAATTAAGTCTTACGTGCTCTTAGATAAGTCAAATCTGTATATCCTTAAAATGTAAAAATTCAGGAAAGATAGGATCCCAGAGGGATGGAACTGCTGAAGGGGGCAGGAGGGTGATTTATAGGAACAGGAGGCTAGAACTGAGTTTTAACAAGCTTGTTTTGGGCAAATTTCTAGGAGAATTTGCATTTTCAGGGCAGCCCTCTCATCCAGGCTCTAGTGGAGTTTACTTCTATTTCTCCTTTGGTGATTGTCCCTGATCTTTAGTTCATCCTTACGCCAACTGTATAAGATGTCCAGGATGTGGGGACTTTGGCAGGATGCAGATGTGATTTGCCTGGGCCCTGAGCTCTCAAGGGAGTTTTCTGTCTATGCTTTTATCTCCAAAAACTGACAAATTCTTACTGGGTCTTAGAATATCTGTCACACATGCACTTTATTTAAATATTTAATTGAAATACTGGGAACCATGGATTCAAAAACTATCATAGACTGTTTGGAATCTCCTTACTATAACCCTGGATACATGCTGACACACACTTATCTGTCTCATGATGCAGGCAGAGGGTGGCTCTGGGTTCTCCTTGCGGCTTCCCATCAGCACCTTCGGGGTGTTGAGCAATGGGGGATCTCATGCCAGCCCTTCCCCACTTATCAGATCATAAGGCTGTGCCCAGGATGTTGGAGAGACTGGTGAGATAAAAATACTGTGTTTCAGAATCAGATTTTAGCGTGTTTCTTCTTAAACCCAGAAAGACATCAAGATGAATGCCACAGAATCCTGGACTCACCTTTAGAACTACGCAAATTACTTGGTTGTAGATCACCCCTGTGGCTTGGAAGTTGGATTTGACCACATCTTCTTGACCTCAGTTATCTTTGGAGGTTGTCTTTTCTGGGTCCCTGGCATTGTGGCATCTCCGTGCCATGTCTGTAGAATCCACAGCTTCACCTAGCTTGCCACAGCTCCTCCCTCATCAGCTGAGCGCCCAGCCAGGCAATGCCAAATGGCCTCTAATCTGTGACATTCAATACTGAGTGCCCTGAGGACCACCAGGCAGTTTGTCAACATTTCTTGCCTTTACCCCTACTGCGGAGGCTGGCACTGTGTTGTTCTGGGGGACAAGAACCCCAGTGTTTGAGTTCCCAGGAGAGTACACTGCAGCTTGTGTTGAGAACTGCAGCTTCTCCTATCACTTGGGGGTTGCTCTTCCTGGACACCCATCCTGAGCTCCCACAAAAGATTCTAACTTTGTAAGAAAGTCAAATTGTCATTGGAACAGCCAGTGTTAGGCAGTGTCTGTTCTGGCTGATTCGGCATCTGCCTACCACTGCATTGCCAAGTAATCCTGCTTGTTAACCACCATGGGACCTATGCACTGGGAATGGTATGGAGCCCCACACCCTGTCAAGCCATGTCTCTGCTGCTACCTGATCAGAAGTGCACATTCCTGGTCCCATCCAGCCCTCTACTTCACATGACCCATTGTCAGTGTCCAGTGATGGGTGGACTATCAACATCGAGACAGGTGATTTCTTCAGTTTCTGTTCTGGGGCCTCCTCTCCTGTTTGTTCCAGCCTTGACCAGCTGCACAGGACACACCTGACCAGCAAGGGGTTTGGCCAGCAATACTGCTGGTGTCCACAAGACAGCTCTAGAGATACATGCATTTATAAAATCTATTAGGCCAGCAAACTGGGGTCAGCACAGAAGTTTCTTTGGCAGAGTTGAAGGTGAACCCACCACATTCCCTTTTCCATGGGAGTGGCCATGACCTGGTGGGATTCATGAAGAAAGACAGATGCGTGGGAGAGCTGACTGGCAGGAGGGGAGCTGAGATGTACCCCCAGACAGAAGAAATTGTCTGTGAAGCCCAAAGGACACAAGTGCAGGAAGTGTCCATGCAGAGCCTGGTGCAAACTCTCACCAGTCCCTCTCTCCAGAATCAAGTCACTGTGGCTGTGTGGAAGCATATTTGCCAGCAGTGTTTTCCTTCAAGGACAATGTCTCTCCCCTCTTTCCTCTATCTAAGGAGGAGGCTTTTGCTCTTCTTTTCTCGGCCTCTTTGGAGTGGGCTACACGACAGCCAGTGGACACTGTGCCCATTCTTGGGCAGGTAGAGCAGAAGGTCAGGAAAAGAAGTCTGGATGCTTCTCAGCAGGTGGCCTTTGGAGTCTCTCAATTTGGGGATCTGTGTGAGCACAAGGACAGATATCCTCAAGTGGGACCCTCCTGCACAGGCTTGATAGTGTCACTGTGAGAAGGGTGGGGGAGGCAGGTGGGGGCAGCAGCTAGGCTTGTGATTAGCTCCATCGAGAGAGTGAGTAAGCTGGGTGACCTTGAGGAGGCTTGTGGGGCTCAGTGAGCCAGTCCCTTCTTAGGCAACATTGTTAGGGTGACCTTTTCTGGGTATGGGATTCACAGAGAAGATATGATCCTCTGGTCCCTGAGGCAGAGAGAAACCACCTCTGGTCTCCCTGACAGCCCAGCTGGCGTCATTTCTGTGTGTTTTTACTGCTATGAACAGCGGCAGGCACCTCGTCACTGAGGCTCCTCCATCCATTTATCATCAGGTGCTGATGGGCGAGGACCCACCACAGTGTCCCATCCAGCTTCCACATTCCTTCCCTGAAATCCTCTTTACCTTCTCTTTAGTTCCCCCTTCTTTTTCTTTCTTGACCTGTTTTCTTCTCCCAGTTTGGTTAAACTCCTTGCTCATCTTTGGCACCTGCTGTCCTGAGGTCTAAAATATCAGAACAGGGGTCCCTGAGAAGCATTATGGTGGCCCTGCTGCATTGTCAGGTCAGGACCTCTGAGTCCCCAAGGATGAGTGAGCAGCAGGCCCTGCCGCTCCTGTGCTGGGGTCCCGCCTCAGCACCCAATCCCTCCTACTTTTAGGAAGGGTGGCCTGGTCTGCTCTCCTGACATGGGACAGCACAGAGGGTGAAGGCTTGGGGCCTCTGCTTGCACCCAGGGTGTTTATGAACTGTAAATAGTGAATTTCAAGTTGACAGGTATCTTCTCAGGGATTTATATATAAATATAGTTAGGAGAATGTTGAAGTATATTTTAATATGTTTTAGAGCTTGAGTAAATCATGATTAAACTGGACAGAAGAAATATTTTGAAAACTTTGTTAATGCTGCTGATTTTAAGTGAGGTTTCTGGAACTTACCCTTCAGCAAAGGTTTTCTTGGTTACTGGAGATTTGGGGACCCTGGCAGAGGAATTGGCTGTGGGGTGGCTGTGAAGTCGCTTCTGTGTGAGAAGAGGTGGCTACTTGAAAACGCAGATGGGCTCTTCATTGCTTCTACCTCTAGAGCTGTCTACGCCAGGTCTGACACTGCAGATGCAGAGTGATGCTGATACGGTTTTTCCCATTTGCTGTGTGCTTAAGCGTCCTGCAGGTGGCCCGGTACTAGCCTACCAAGAAGGAGCCGGGAAAGTCGGAGCTGCTCCTCTCTGCTTGCTGTAAAGAAGTGCCCACTTCACATCATGGACATCCTGGGAATCACGGACATCATGGTGAAGCCTCTCGGGCTACCCTAGCAGATTCCCAGCAGCTAGATACCTCAGAATTGCAAGACCATCACCAACTCCGCTTTGGGCACTCCTGAGATGACAGCTCATTCCATGGCTCAGAAGAGTTTGTGACATGGGCTGGAAAATGGGATTTGTGATGCCTCTGTTCATTCCTTCCCTGCTGTCAGCAGGAACCAGACCTCTGGAGTAGAGGCTGCTGTGGGTGAGACAGAGGCCCTGGAGGTGGCTAGATAGCGGCCTGAAGTGATAGAAAGACTGCCATCTCAGGTGGGAAGCCACAGGACTCCCAAGTTCCATGAAGAAATGACACTTGGAGAGTGAGGGAGTGAGCCCAAAGCAAGGAGAGGGTAGGAAGTGCCCTGCACGCTCCCCCTGTCCACACTACCTAAAGCCAGAAGACCCTTTTTGTATAATTTGCCTTGACCTAAGTTTGCCCTGGGGAGTGAGTTACATCCTGATGTGAGTCTCCGGTGTACCGTTAACACTACGCTTGCTTCCCACTCAGTTGGGAGTGGTCAGGCACTACTGTGCGCTCCCAGCACAGTTGGTCTGTTATGTGATGAAGTACTTTTTCTTTACAGTACTTGGAAAGTCACCTATCTTCCAAGTATTTCCTCAGGATCCTGGTCTTCCACAACAGGTAGCTGTTTGAATTCTTGACCCTGCTGCCTCTTCTTGGTTTTCTGCCCACCAGAAGCACACAACCCCCCCACACACTTTGAGCCAGGCAGTCACCTGGAGGGCCTCTGTCTTCTAGGGAAAGAAAGGATGGAACATTGATCCTGTTCTTATTAAGATTCATAGGAAACAGAAAGTATCAATCGCAATAGATCCTTACAACAAGCCAGTCATGGTTATTGAGGCACTTGGAACTTTCACAGCAGATGACATTAGCCACAAAGAACTTAGAACAAACCTAATTCTTCCTAAAATGCTGATTGTTCAAGTTCCCACCTCTGGACCCATTTAGAACTTGTTTTATGCACCTATATAATAACTCTTGATTCAGCGAGTCATTTCTGTGCCCTTGGGTTCACATTTCTTCATTAAGATTTTAAATAAGTGGCTAAAAAATGCCTCTTCTTTTTTTAATTTAAAGAAACACGAGAAAACAAAACAAAACAACTACCTGCATTGATTTGACTGATTTTCAAGGACATTGAATGCCAGTGCTCACACTCAGTTTCCTCACTCTGCCTGCAATAAGACTTCTGTGCAAAGTGCACCCCTGTTGTGTGCCAACAAGCACAGTGTGTGATAGGGTGACTGTGTGCAGAGGTGACCAGGCACACACACATGCATGCACACCAGGTACACACAGATGACCTCAAGGGAGACCAGAATGCCTGGAAAGGTGACAGTGGCTCCCAGGGAGTGTCTAGGTGACCTGCTTGGTCAGAAGAATCATAAACCTGAGGGCTCCCTGGGAGTCCAGGTAACACATCTCTTTTTGAAAGATGACCCAGGCAGTTTAAACAGAGCCACTTCAGCCAGGTCTGTGAGATCTCTTTGCCTTGATCAAGGCACCTGACCATCTGTTATGAGTTCTAGAAGCTGGTTTTGAACCAGTTAAATATGGTTACACTCAATGGGAACCAAGTGTATGATACCAAACTCCCAGGAATGGTACCCAGCAATCCCAGGAACCCTCGGTGGATTCAGACTCTTGGTTTGAATCAGATTCTTCATTCAAATGAAGTGTCAGAGCTAATTTTACTGGGATTTTCTTTGCTCAGATGGCCTTTACTGGATGTCCCAGGATCTGTGTTTTTAAGCACTGGTGTCTTTGTTATGGATTAGGAATGGAACAGACTTTTGCACAGGGTGCTGGGTTTCAAATTTTGTCATTTTGGTATAAACAGGTATTAGAACCAGTTTTCTGGATGTAAATCTATTTTTTAATTATTTCTGTAAACCCACACTTGATACTGTAAAGCTATTGAATATGGATATAATTGTATACATTTCAGAGTGTTTTGTTTTAAGGTGAGAGTTTTGTTGCAGTTTATAAGAGATATTTTCTTATTTAGATCTCAGGGCTATCTTGGGACCTTCATCTAAATGTGACCCCCCTCCCCAGCAACTTCAATTATTGATATTCAAATATCACATTTTAAGTTAAATGTGTTATTTTAAGCAGAAAGAATGTTTTCTTTCATTTTTAACTTATGACAAATTCTATTGAATATTTTAAGTCTAGAAAAAAAGATGTGGTAATGTAAAAACATGGGGAAATTGTGGCAAAAGAATTAAAACCACTTGCAAAATAAACATATTCTCATGTGATATTTGAATAAACTGTGTGTATAAATTACAAAAGATACATATAGTATATTTCATGTGATATTTTAATTGAATCAGATTTGTACTTTCTTATTTATACACTCTTTCACTTAATTTTTCCAAGGTAAGTGTTTAAAATATGTCAATTCCCCATGAATACTTTCTCATACAGTGAAATGATGGAGAATTGAGATGGTATTTCTCAAACACTTCCATAGGCAGGAATTTACATCACACACAAAAGCAAAATAGAGCTTCCTTTTACCTATATGATATGCTGGGTGTGTTTGGGGGGACCTTTTAAAATAATTTAAAAAGTATTTTATTAACTTTTGGAGGAGTGGGTACCAGGGATTGAATCCAGGGTTGCTCAACAAGTGATCCACAGCCCCAGCCTTTTTAATATTTTATTTAGAGACAGGGCCTTGCAGAATTTCTTAGGGCTTTGCTAAATTACTGAGGCTGGCTTTGAACTTATGATGCTCCTGCCTCATACTCCGAAGCTACTGGAATTACAGGCATCCACCAATATGCCCGGGCTTTTATCTACTTTTTTTTTTCAATAATTTTACTAAACCCAGGGATGCTTTACCCTGGTCCTTTTTACTTTTTTTTTTAATTTTGAGACAGGATTGCACTAAGTTGCTTAGCTAATGAGGCTGGCCTCAAACTTGCAATTCCCCTGCTTTCGCCTCACAGGTCCCTGGGATTATAGGCATGTGCCACCACACTCAGCTGGAACCAAGTTTTTAATATGCTCTTCCCGCTCTTGTATAAACAAGATACCAGTGGACTAGCAGTTTTTTTCATTGTATTTTGGGAGAACATTTAGATCCCCATTTCATTCAATTTCTGCATAGTATTCCCCAGGAGAGGTGAAGCATTAATGTTCTTGGTTTTTACCATTTATAAATAAGGAAGGTCCCCATACCTATTTATTTGTACACACAAATGAGTGTTTTTTAAAGAGCAGAGTGTAGAAGCAAATTTTGCCTGGTAAAGGAAATATGCATGTTAATTTCTATAGTGACATTACAAGGCTCTTTGCACAGGCTTAGCCTTGCACTCAGCCACCAGCAGGGGGCGAGAAGGCCTCTTCCCTTGCAGCACTAATTTTGCAAATCCAGTGGTGAATTAAGGCATCTCTCATTGCCTTAATTTTCATTTCCCCGGTTATTGGTGAGGTTGAGTATCTTTGCATGTTTCTCCAACAATTTTTATTTTCTGTTTCCTAAATTCCTTATTTATATTTGTTCTTCATTTTTTTATTTTACAATTTAGCATCATTTTTGCAGATTTTTTTAAGGTTTGCTATGTATTTGGGGAATTGAATGAGGGGATACCTTTTGTATATAAACTTAATTTAAATTAAATTTGTCAAGCTTTTAAAATATTTACATTTAGTGTTTCTCTAAGGAGACCCTTTCTACCCCCAAATCAGCAGTTTAATTTTCTATAGTTTCTTCTAATGATCTATTGGCATGTAGGTTTTTTTTCTTTTTAGCTCAAAGAATTAAAAATACTTCATCATTTAGGTTAATTTTTACATTTTTGTTTTAATTAGTTATACATGACAGTAGAATGCATTTTTGCACTTTGATATATCACACATAAATGGGGTAAAATTTCTCACTTTTCTGATTGTGCATGTTGTAGAATCACATGAGTCATGCAGTCATGTGTATACATAGAGTAATAATGTCTGGTGCATTCTACTATCCTTCCTAATCCACACCCCCTCCCCTCTCTTCATTCCTCTCTACCTAAAGTTACTCTGTTCTTCTCTAGTGCCCCCCCACACCTTTTGTGAATTAGTTTATTTTTGATAGGACTTGAAATAATTAGTTCCTATTTACTTGGAAGTTTTACTCTGATCTTAGGAAGTCTAAAGCCCAACTCATTAAACATCATAGTAACACATGATTTTTAAGGAAGGACCCAAATAGGTGATTTTCTCTTTAACTTTAAACAAAACTTTGTCCTAGGGTAGAATCGTAATTGGAGGTAATTGATGCTTACTTATAAAATAGTCAATGATGTATTTGGTGGGTGGAAATACTAAATGAGAAGTTAACAGACAAGAAATGGACCTTGTAAAGTAGTCTGAGAACTGGGACATGAAAAGTAAGAGGGGGAGGCAGGAGGAAGAAGACAGCAGTCTTGTCTCTGGTTTCTGGCTGGAATACTTGGGGGCCTGGAAGGACTAAGCTCCCCCCTGCAAGTTGAGAGTGTGGTGGGTAGACATAGACCAGCACTTCCCTGGGGGTTCAGCCTGTCCAGTGGCCTTGGGAGGAGTGTGTGCCTGCATAGTGTGGTCAGGAATGTCTGTGAGGCTTCTGCATGCAGGCGCCCTTGCCCCTGGTTCACCACAGAGCTTCTCTTGCCACTGGCTTGCAGGTCACACCTGCTGTGTGCCTCAGTGAGGACTGGGCAAGTTTCCAGCCAGGGCCATGAAAGGCAGTCCTGAGCCTCCAGTCTGTCCACAGCTGTCAGTGCAAATTGCTCAGGTAGATTGCCAGCTTGCAGCCAGCGGCTCTGTGATCCTGAGGGGTAATTGACCCTGCAGCAGGGTTGGCCAGATGGGTCTCTGAGCAGGTGTGGAGAGTGCCCAGATGGCCATGGGCAGGGCATATAGCGCTGCCCATCCACCTATGTTGCATGCTGCTTGTTGCCCTACTGTGTTCAACTCTGCCCTGCTCTCTTTAAAAAAATCAACAGAAACTGAAGAAAACTTTAATGTTTTCCTAGCTAGAAAAAATATGTGAATAAAACTCGAGTCCACCTTGATATTTCAGAAGTGTGATTTAAAAAAAAAAGGATATCAAGAAATTAGCTGCAAGGAGATGACTTTACCTTGTCTTTACCTCCTACTAAGACAGAAGCCTGGTCAGTGTCACAGCTGGGTGAGAGTCTGGATAGGGACTGGGTTCACAGACCATGGTGAGGAAGCCATTTCCCAAAGGAGTCTGTCAGGGAAGCCACTCAACAGCCTGGGCTCACTATGTCCAATCTGGATCCTGCAAAGGGATCTGCTCTGAACACCCACTACCCTTTCTTCCCCATGGTGCAGCCCTGACCTCTTACAGCCTTAGGTGGCCATGTGAAGGTGCAGATGAGAGGCCCTTCCTGTCCCTGTTCTACTGGCATGGCCTCCCTGTGCATTTGCATTCTCCTCCCTTGAATTAAATGCAGTGTCTTCTTGGGGTGACAGGAATAGGTCAGGGGTGGGAAATGCCACACCTGTCCTCTTCCTATCCCTGGCTCTAAAGGTACTGGGTCTGAATGCCCCTATCCTCATACTGAGCCCTGAGAGCAGGACTCCACTCGCTCTCCCAGTCCTGGACTCAGGACTAGGAGGCCCTTGATACACTGTGGCAACCTCCACATTCTTCCAGATTAACCCCCATTACCTGAACCAGTGGTCTTCAAATGGTGATCCCAGCAGTATCAACACACCCAGAAAATTGTCAGAAATGTGTGTTCTTGGGCCCCACCTGGATTCCTTGGGTTGCTACAGCAAATCACTACAACTTGGATGACTTGTAACAACAGAAATGTATTTTTTCTCACTGTTCTGGAGGCCAGAAGTTCAATGAGCCACATTCCCTCAGAAGCCCATGGGGAGGGTCCTTCCTTCCCTCTGCCAGCTTAAATGGCTGCTCATAATCCTTAACCTTCCTTCGCTTGTGGCAATATTGCTCCCATGTGTTCCTGTCACCACGTGGCCATCTTCTGTGTCTGTGTCTGAATTTCGCTTTTCTAGTCATTGGATTAGCATCACCCTGCCTGAGTGGGATCATGTTTTAACTGTATTACATGTTTAAGGTCCCTATTTCCAAATAAGCTCACATGGGTACCAGGGATTAGGACTTGCATGAAATTTGTGGGGACACGGCCACCCGAGTATACTGACTCAGAGCCTGGAGGGCTCTTGTCCCCTTCATGCCAACTGGATGCAAATCTGAGTGCCTCCCTTGCCTGGACTAATTCTTGTCCACCTGTAGGTGAGGGAGGGATTCCTACCTGGATTGTGAGTGGAGCACACAGCACTGGACAGTTGAGAGCAGCAGATAGAACCACAAACACTCACAGACTGAATGAGAAAGACTCTGCAGACCACAATGGACCACATGGGGAGCCAGTGGCAGAGGGCGTGCCAGGAGGTGGGCACCCCCTAGTTTCTGCAAGAAGATGTGACTGGCATTTTGGAAAATTGCAGGGATTAGCAGGCCCTGTGTCTGGTCGTGGGACAGGAAGGCTGCTGGCTATTTGTCCACAAGCTGAGTGGGAGATGGAACTTGTGGTTGGACCATAACTGTCTCTCCTGGTTCTACCAGTGGTTGAGGAAGCATGCGATATTAATTTTAGGTTCAGATCTTACACCGTATTAATTTGTAAAATGTACCTCAAATCCTTCACCTGTCATTGGCTGCCATCGGGGTCTGAGCTCCAGTCCTCCCAGGCAGAAAACCATGAATCCGACCCTGCTGCCCTCCAGCTCAAAACCTACCACTCCTTTCTGCTGAACCTAGAGAAAGACCCAGCCTCCTTCCCTGGGCTTGAGGTGGGCGGGGAGCAGCCTGCTGTGCTCTCTGTGTCCCGGATGTCCTAAACATAAGAGGGGAGAGACATCCACCTCTTGAGTCAGGATCCCAGGTAAATGAGTGGAGATTGAAACACAACCCTCCACCTCCCACACCCACCCGCTCACCTTCATCAGCTCCAAAGGCTCCTTGACTACACACAGGCCACATTCATGGCTTCCTGCATCTTTTTATCCCAAAATTAAAGATGGATCACAGCTTGTGCCTGAACCAAATGTACTTGGTGTCCTCAGGGCTAAAGCCCTTGCATCCCACAGCAGGGCAGGAGCAAGGAGAGGGTCTTGTGACCCTTTGTGCTTCTACCTAGAAGCCTCTTCAATGCCAGACAGGGCGGCACCCCCTCCCAGCTTGGGCTGTGTGGCTTCTGACCCACACTTTTGAGCTGTGTCCTTCCGAGGAGCAAGCACCCTTCAGGAAGGTAAGCAGAGGCTGCCCCTGTTTGGAGCAGTTACTGACCTCCCCAACTTTTCTGTTCAGGGGTCAGAAATGGCCTGCTACCTGTTGGCCTGAGCAGAGTGACTGTTCTACCAAACCCCTCTCCATACTTTGCAGATGAGGCCATGTTGATGGAGGTGCTGGCATTTGACTAGGGGGATGTTGAATGACAATGGAAATAAGCTAAATCATCTCTGAAATTATGGCAATGTAGAAAATACTGGCTTTATTAGACCCAACCTGGCTCTTTTCCCAGAAAAGCATTCAGGGAAGAAGATGCTTGGCTTGCTTAATTAAACCAGATGACAACGGACATATCCTAAGCTATGTGCAGACAGTCTTTGGAGACAGACTGACGGGTTTGATCCTGGCTGCGTGCTTTCCTTGTGATCCTGCTTTGTGCATGAATCAGTGAACACTGAATGCCAGTGCCTGTGATACAGAGGGCTTACCTCAGCAGATTCTGTGCCCATTGCTTTGACTGATGGTCCTGGGGGTTCCCCATGTCTTCCCTGCCTCCCTGCCCTCCAAGTGATCAAGAGCATCTCTCGAGGCCCCCAGTGAAGCCTGATACAGAGTAGAGAAGCACAGTACTGGCTTCTCATATTTTAAGTCCTTCTGAGTTCTAAGGATGTCCATAAATGTCTCCCCAGGGAGAATCAGGCCAACCTGCTCAGTCACAGGCCTTGTATGAACTCCGATGAGCTTCTCTGAACTATGCATGGTCTTCAGACAGGTCGAGAGGGGTCCTTCGTTCCTTGCTCCCTGGTGCAATCATGTTCCCAAAGAATCTACGTTCCACTTTGCCATATGTTCCCCAGTGGCACTGTGTATTATCCTACCTGGCCTCCATTCCACACCTAGCAAAACCTCCTAGGGAGCTGGAACCCCATCTTTCTCCTTCCCAGGTTCTACAGTTTGTCACTGTCAGGGACAGTGTCCTGAACAGTCTGGGCCAATAGCTTTCCAGTTGTGGTGAGAGGGAGGCAGGTGTCTGCCAGGAGGAGTCATCATCTCCCTGGAGCCTTGTGTGCAACCAGGAGTCTTGTCCTTGGACCTCCCAGGAGAAGAAGGACAATTCTCTCACCTGCCCTTCCATTACTCACCACTTGGAACTGGGAGAAAAGCTTTAGACCCATTGCAAGAGTCACTCCAACTCAAGAACCAGTGGTCCTGAGCTCTGGCCCTGCAGATCCTCAGGGGTTGAGCCTGCACTGGCATATAGACATGGAGGCTGCAGCCAACAGAACAAGTGTCTAATTTTTTTTAATCTTTCTTTTCTCATTCATTGGCAAATAAAATTTATGCTACTTTCTTAAAGAAGTTGATTTGCTTAAAAAAGCATAGGCTCTTTTGGGGAAGCCAGGGCTAAAAAATGCATGTTCAGTCTCACTAAGCCACAGGCCACTGCCCTTGGTTTCCCTGTACCCTCCATCAACTAATTGGATCCCCCATGAGGAGATCTAATGTGGGATCCCTTACCTAGACCAAGCACAGAGGGATATGTCCTCCTGATCCTTGAGAACCTGAGGTGGCCCATGGGGCCATCTGATACTCAGGTCTTTATTTCTGTTTTGTAAAAGGATTGGGTGTTCAGAGTTAGCCAAACTGCAAGGTGTGGGGGCACAGTTCCCAAGACATGCTTACTTCTGATGAAACAGCATCATCAGATGCTCAGGGGTGGGTGTTCTCCAAACTGTCCTCAGCTCCAGTAATTTCCTAGAAGGACTCAAGAACTCAGGGAAAGCCACATACTTATGGGTCACCCCTCAGCGCTGAGGGCTATGTACAGTCCCCACACTTGGACTCCACTACTGAGTGAGTGTGAGGAGGGTGGGAGCACTCTCCCTGAGTCCCCCTAGCTCTGCACCCCTGGTGACAGCAGCACGGACCTGTGGAGGGGACATATGGTCAGGATAGTGCCAGGAGACAGGATGGAGACCAGGCCACAGTCGCTGCCTGAAGACAACTCTCCCTGCATGAGCTTCTTTCACACTGCTGTTCTACAGGGCGACACTCATTTTCTTATGTAATCATGTGTCCCTTCACAGAGTGTCCTGATAATCAGCTCAAGGCACTCACGGTTCATGGTAGAAAATAGGCTGCAATCATTTGGAAAGAGGTTTCCAGACTTTTCTTTGAGAAAAATTTAAATGGCTGAAAGCCTGGATGCCCTGGATGGGTGTGCAGGGGAAGCCACCAAGGACATTTATCTCTACTCTTCTTTGTATCAGTGCCTGAGAAAACAGTCATTATGCTGGGAACCACTTAATGCTCTCCTGAGGAACAGATCTGCTCCACCTAAAGTTTCCCACTGCATCCCACCTTTGTGTAAAACAGATTCCCCTCCATAAAGTCTGCATCTCAGCAATTTGCTGTTTTCTGCTCCAGGGACTGAAAACCCACTCAAGCTTGAGCTACTTCAGCCATCTCCACTGATGGCATACTCACCTCAGGAACATATATTGCTTGTTTTCAAGATTCCAGGTTGAGGGCATTGGCCTTTGCTTGTTTAGTTACGTTACTATAAGCCACGGATGTCTAGAACAGGGCCCAAAGGCTTGTTGGCTTTGGCATTCTGGACGTTTTGGATGCTATCATTCTGTGTAGAAGGACACCCATGCATGGGGAGACATTGGGTAACACCTCTGCCCTCTGTGCATTAGATGCCACTAACTGGCCCCCCTCCTTCCTGTGCCAACTAGTTCTGAAAACTAAAAATGTCTCCAAACTTTGCCCAAATTCCCTGGGCAGCAACATTTACCCCAGATGATTACCACTTCTCCAGGGATAATGAACATTGTCATTATCGTTCCAATCGTGTTCCATGTTCTTTGTGAGAGGAACACCTGCAGGTTTGGGGTAATTTGCACAGTAAATGTTGGTCTTTCTCTTTGAAGTGACCAGTGGCATTGCAGAATGACAAGGTTAAAATGTAATCAAAAAGCTGTTCAGGTCTTCTGGGTTGAGTCCCAAATCCTCCAGATTATATTAGTTCATAACATCAGATAGTGTTGGGTCTTTTCTGGTTGACAAATTGGATTTTTTTTAAAGCAAGACAGTTGGTATTAAGTATTTAGGATTAAATGGGAGAATAAGGGGAAATCATTTTCTCTTGCCCTTAACTGAATTTTAGAGAGTCTGTTTGGAAGAGCAAGTTCAATGTCAGGGAGAGAGAATGTGTGAAGACACCTCATTAGGACCCATGTAAAAACAGACCTAAGATGCTTGGAGACTCAAAGAACATTGACCTGTAATGGACTCTTTAATACATATTTTTTTAGTTGTAGATGGACAGAATACCTTTATTTTATTTATTTTATGTTGTGTAGAGGATCAAACCCAGTACCTCACACATACAAGGCAAGCACTTCACCACTGAGCCACAACCCCAGCCCTGCAATGGACTCTTCGCTCAATTTTATGTGTCAACTTGGCTGGTCCGTAGAGCCCAGATATTTGGTTAAACATTTTTCTAGATGTTTCTGCAAAGGTGTTTTTGGATGTGGTTTACATTCAAATTGAAGATCTTTGTGTAAAACAGATTCCCCTACATAAAGTTGTGGACCTCCTTCAATGTATTGAAGGTCTGAACAGAACAAAACCCGCACCCTCTCCCTGAGCAACAGGGGACTCTGCAGAAGAGATCCCCAAGACTTCACTGCAACATAGCTCTTCCCAGGCTGCCAGCCTGCCAGCCCACCCTGCAAATAGAGAATTTTCCCAGTCTCCATAAGTTCATGAGCCAATTCTTTAAAAAAAAGTTTGTGTGTGTGTGTGTGTGTGTGTGTGTGTGTGTGTGTGTGTGTGTGTGTGTGTGTGCCACTAAGGACAGGGATATGTTCTGAGAAATGCATCCTTAGGTGATTTTGTTATCTGCAAATACCTTAGAATGTACTACACAAATCAAGATGATGACCACATCCCTATGCAACTGAGTCTTATAGGCCTACCACTATATATATGGCCTGTTGTAGAACAAAACATTGCTATGAGGTACATGACTGTCTATCTACAACATCTTATTGGTTCGGGTTTTCCAGAGAACCCTAACTAATATAACCATTCCGAGGACATTTCATGTACTCAAAGTTTCATGATTTGCCACCGTCACCCACTCACCTTCTTGTTCTTCAGGAGCATATGGTTATAGAGGCCTCCTGGGAAGGTTACAAAATGCCTAGGTTTTTGTTTTGTTTTATTTTTATCCTGCAGAGGCCAGCAGGATGCCAAGTCTTGGGGGGGAAAAACTTTACTTTGAGTTTGTAAAAAGAAGCATTTAACCAGCGGAGCATCTGTGGAGTCAGGAAATCTGCAGAACAGTGGAAGAACATCATGGGCTGTCCAGTCAGGAGGTTCCATGAAGACCTTAAAAGTAACCTAGCCTATGTGAGTCACTGGGTTAAGTTATCAGCACCACATATAAATAAATGAACAAAATAAAGATTCATCAATATCTGTAAACAAAAAAGTAAATTTATGTATTCAATGCACACAAAAAGCATGTCATATAAGCAAGAAAATAGGCTGAAAATAAAAGATGCAAACATGAATTTCACATGGTCTTGCATTTCTGATAAATTAGTGAGAAAGAGATACTTATAAATTATTATAATATGAAATGTTCTATAAAACAAATGGGTACAATATAGTATGACATTATGTATGCCACAGAAGGTACAGATAATTAAGTATGTACCTTAGCATGACACTATAGAGGTGGAAACTTAGGGTTTAAACTGTAATTTATGGAGTTTAAAGGTAGAATAAGCACCGAAAGGGCAACCTTGCCTGTACTCATTTCTAATCACCTAATAAGAAAAGTAAAGTAAATGCACCTATCTTGACTCATTATGGATGGCCTCATTGATTGTGGACTGTGGGGATACACAGGGAAACCTCTGGGCATCCCTGTCTCCCCACCCAACCAGGATGAAATGCCAGCTAGACCTCCATGTGGACGTTTCTTCTCATAATGTTATGACTATTCTGTACTAATTTCCTAGGGCTGCTTTCTTAATGTGTTTGGGCTGAGTTCCAGGAAGCCCAAGATCCAGGTGTGTGGGCAGACTGTAGTCTAGTGAGGGCCTTTTCTTGTAGTTGGCACCTTCTCACTCTGTGTTTTCATGTGGAAGGGGCAAGGCAGCTCTCAGGGGCCTCTTTGGGAATTCTAATACCATTTGTGAGGACTTCACTTTAAGACCTAATCACCTCCCCAAAGGCCCCACCTCTCTTATTATCACTGTGGCCATTGGGTTTTAAGATTTGAATTCATAGGGGACTCAAACATTCAACATGAGCAGACATTTTAATGTTCTTTCCTCCCACCCAGGGGACATCTTTGCTCAGTCCTGAGCTCCATACTGTCTTTCCCACAGGAAAATGGTAAATGTGGCCAGTCTTCTGAAGGGTATCAAATAAAAGGGTAAAAGGATCCTTACCAAATAACAATTGGGACATGATCTCTGCAGGGTCCTCAGTGTCCATGAGGTGAAGTGGAAATGATGGCAGTCCTTCCTCATAAGATCACTCTGAGGATGAACTATACTAAGACATTAATATCCTTGGAATACCTCCAGGCTTGGGGTGGTGGCAGGGAGGTTACTAGTCAGTTTTTTTCATTGCTGTGACCAATATACCTAACAAAAACAAAATAGAAGAAAAGTTTATTTTGGATCTCAGTTTCAGAGGTTCAATCCATAGACAGCTAACTCCACTGCTGTGGGCCTGAGGAGAGGCAGGACACCATGGTGGAAGGAAGGGTGTGGTGGAGAACAGCAGCTCAGGACATGACAGCCAGGAGACAAAATATAAACCCCAAAGGCACACTTCCAGTGACCTATTTCCTCTAGCTACACCCTACCTCCCAAGAATTACCACCTAGTTAATCTTTATCAGTGGATTGAACAACTGATTATGTTGCACCTTTTGTGATGCATTCATTTTTTCTCTGAACCTTCTTGTGCTGTCTCATGCATGTGCGTATGGAGGACACCCCTATCTAGACCATAGCAGGAGGATCAATTTAATCTATGGTTGCTACTACCATCCCTTTTTCTGCAGCAACTTCTAATCCTGCCCCCAGGAGCCCCTCAGTTTGGTTGAGAATGGGGCTTGGGCAACAGATCCACAGAGTAAATGTGGGAAGATATAGAGGTCATGAACTCTCTGGTTGGAGCACAAAAAGAGGCCCAGGAGCAGGTGCTTGGGCATTTCCTGTTGGAGACCAGCAATATGAGGGATTGTAGGGAAGACCACAGCCATGTCGAGCAGGGAAGAAGGAGGAGGGATCACTGAGAGATCAGAGTTAGAAGGTGGAAGAGGAGACTTCATTAAAAGCACTTTTTTGTTGTTGTTTTATGAGATTCTTCTTTTCAAGATTTATTTTATCACTTTAAAAGAAAGTAATATTTACACATAATACTTGTCTGTGCTAATGTTGATTTTTTTCCATTCTAGGATGCTATTTTGCCTCCTGTCTTCAAAACTATTTGGAGGAGTAAACAATTGCATTTTAAAAATAACAAGTGATTTCTAATCCTACATCCCCATCTGATTTACACTGTCAGGATCTAGCATAGCAGACTCCATGATAGTGCATGGTTAAAGGTAATGAAAATAGGCAGCCACACTGAAGGGTATCTGTATCCAGGGTTCCAATTAGTTAATGACTCCTTAGCAGGCTCTCCATCACTTGTGATGGTGGAGACCTTTGTTTAGTGCTTGCCTGGTGAACAGACTTTCCTCTGGGGAGCCAACTCCTTTGCCCCACTCAGTCCACACGTTATCAGTAAAGCAAACTCTAGCCCAAGTTCAGAGGTGAGCATGTAGCTCACACCTGGAGTAGAGCTGACTGCCCCTGGGGATCTCATCACCCCCCAGGCCTTCAGGTGTATGAAGGGTCTTCAGAACCTAAGTCCTGGTTCTCTAAAGTGGGCACCACTCATTCTGGTCTTCCTACGTCCTTGAAGCAAAAAAACAAAATCCAAACTAGCTGGAGCCAACACCCAGTAGCAAAAGCTGACTCTGTCCTTTCTTCCTGGCATAGCTCTCCCCCACTGATGCACTAACACAGTTATTCCACCTGCTGCAAGGTTAATACAGTAATCATATTACTTCCCGATGCACGCCTGGGTAATGTCCATCATCTCAGGATGACTTTGTGTGTGCTGTTACATGTGTGGTCTGTGGGATTCCTCACACTGGAAAGGGAGTGGGGTCTCACAGAGGAAGTCAGTCCTTGAATCACTTTGTGATGTCTCAGGTATGTGAATGTACGAATGAGGGGGGGGAATCCTCTTTATTTGAAGGAAATCAATCTCTATCTTCAGTTGAAATAAACGATCAGAATGGTTAAGACAGCAGGAGTGCGAATATTAAAAATGATGTGAAAGCCAAAACCAAGGGAGCATTTTCCTCTGAAATATAGAGAAGGAGAGCAGCCTGGAGACTCAGAGAGGAAACTCCGAGAGCCAAACCCAGAGAGGACACTGCAAAATCCAGTATACAAGTAAAATGTCTAGATTTACTTAAAACCTGTGTGTTCCTCCTGCTCATTTCTCACTTGACACTTTTTTGAGATTCTAGGATGTGTGTTTTTTTTAATTTTTAAAAAATATTTTGTATAGTTGTAGATGAAATCATGCCTTTATTTTGTTTATTATTTACTTATTTTTTGTGGTGCTAAGGATCAAACCCAATGTCTCACATGTGCTAGGCAAGTGCTCTGCCACTGAGCTACAACCCCAGCCCCTAGAATGTGGTTTTTAAGGAATTCCAAGAAGAGTTTGTGCTTCAAAAGGAATTTTAAAAAGTAAGTTTTGTGTGTCCTGACTTGAATGAGATTATTAAATGAAGGACAGCACTGTTATCTAAGGTTGGTTCCCATGAGAGGAATCCCTAATTAGAAAAAAAGAAACAAAAAAAATTCTGGTGACAGAATAAGCTCATTTTTTCCATCAGCCCTTGGGATTTGTCTTCTAGAATAATCTTAATAGCCCTAGACTTAATTATATGTTTGTGGCAAATGACATGTGTATGTATCCATTATATTTATATATCTGTACACATAGATTATATGTATAGATATAAATGCATAGATATGGATATATTATGTATTTTATACATACACACACATACATGTATGTGGATATGCAATATGGATATGTGGCAGATTGATAAATAGATTATGTCTGACTATATATGCATGTATACATATGTGTGTATATGTATATTTATATATAAACATAATCTATTCGTTTACTGGTTCTCCATATATTTATTCAGAGGTAAGATCTATAAAATTTGCATAAACATATGGTTATTAGTGTTACAAAGGACACATGAAAAAGTATTTTCTATCTTATCAGTGTTTCCATTTTGATAAGATATTATAAACTAAAAATACATATTCATAAGAGTATTTTCCATATGATAAATATGGACTTGTCATGGTAGCTATGAGATTTTTGAAAGGTCCATTTCTGATTGTGGGTCTATGTGTTTAATAGACACCAAAGAGCTGTGTTCTACCTTTTGAAGTCATGTGCTATTCTAAATGGCCTGTGTTTTTCAGAGAGCTTGGTCAGTTCCTAATTAGGAACTTCCCCTCTTTGCTCTTCCACTTATCCTACTGTAGAAAAGCTTTTTCCTTTTTAGGATATTTTAATTAATTCATTCTCAAAGCCCTCCTTGTTTATTCCATCACAAATGAACAGCTGAAATCCCCTTTGGTCATGTCATATGATATCTAGCATTGATATCTGGCTTGATGTCATAAGTAACTTTTCTTCATCATCTGAGTGTGAACATTTAATTGAGGACTAAAATGTAGTATTCAAAACATTTATTGTCTTGCAAGGCAGGTTGAGGTTGACTGTCAGTTGTTAACTAATTGAAATTAATTCCCATTGCTTCTCGAGTTTTGAAGCTAATAGTGCTCATTCATTTGGAGATACTGACATTGATAAAAAGAAAATTGGCATCTTATAGTAAGAAAAAAATACATTTTAAACTGAGATTCCATTGCTCATGATATATTACAGTTTGACAAGTCCAGTAACTTCGTTTTTTCATCTATTGAAGATCATGTTCAATTAGTTGAACTGGATTGTTGAACCACTTATGCTCTAGCAGCCACTAAATTATATAAGACAAGGAGGAGAAGGGAAAGAAGGGTGGCAAAGAGGAGGAGAAGGCTCTGGTTGGAAGTTGAGTGGGTCATGCATCTGTCATGCCTCTGTACTTAAAGCACATTTTATGTGCCAACATGCTCTGGAGGATGAAATGGAAGATGGATCCTCACTTTTTCATCATTCAGCTCAGTTTTCTGAAGGCATTTCACTATTTCCTTAGTTTCTTTACTGTATCTGATGTGTAAAATCTCATAGTGGAGCATAGCCGTGGGCCACCAATTTGGAGGACTCTTCAGAGAAAAGGCAGCACACTCATGAAGCTAAAACTGTGTTTGGTAACCGGGCCGTTTGCCAGAAAACCCAGTGTACCTTGAACAGCTGCTCTGTACTGAAGGATGTGGCAGTAAGATCCAGGGTGCTTCCCCAGCTTTCAACTGTGGCCCAGTGGTTCTCAACATCTCTGGAATTCAAACAGTAGTTACACTTCCAAAGACACATGGGCACAGCCTAGGTTAGCCAGTGTTTTGCTTAGCATAAGGTCACCACCAACCTCTTAGAACACAGGAAATGCAGCCTTGAAATAACCTTGGAGTTAAGAACAGTCTCTGCAATAGAATGAAAGGGCCTTACAAGGGGCAGCGGGGGGAAGTTGGTTTGAAGACAGATGTTTGGAGAACACTGACATGAAAGCCACACCAAGAAACAGTCACTCTCTGGACAATTAACTAATGTAATATTAGATGAAGGTACTCATTTATGTCACACTGACTGTGAAAAAAAATCCTGGATTCTCATTTACTTTTCCTGCATATACTGTTTTGAATGTTTGATGAATTAGTGAATGACTAGGATTATATAATTTCTTCTGTATATTTTTTGAGTTTGCAAAGAAGCAATAATCACAATCTTAATCATTTCTTTAAAAAAATCCCAATATCCATTATACTGTGTGAATTAACAATACCTGTTTCAGGGAGCAAGTCCATAGTGTGGCCCCCAAGGACCCCGATCTCCTGTTGCTCACATCCAATATCTTCTGTGAAATTCCTTTTACCCTTTTCGTATTTAAAAGAAAAAAAGCAAAGTGTTGAGAGAGTCCAAATGCCCATGAACTGATGAATGTTCAAAGAAAGTATGATATATACACACAAAGGAGCATTTAAATAAGCCACACATAAAAGAGAAAATACAGTGTGATTCCATTTACATGAATAGCATGTCAATAGTTTGGGTATGATGTATCCTCCAAAAGCTCTTGTGTTGTTGCGGAAATATTCAGAGGTGAACTGTTTGGATTGTGAGAGATATAGCCTAATCAGTCCATCTAGTTTGAATGGAATAACATAGATGTTAGCTGTAATCAGGTGTGGTGTGGCCAGTGAAGGTGGGTCCCTGGGGTATGCCTTGGAGGAGTGCATCTACCTACAGCACTTCCCTTTCTCTCTCTGCTTCATTGACTTCCATGAGTTGAGCAGTTCTCCTCCATCATGCCCTTCCAACATGATGCTCTGCTTCACCATGGGCCCAGAGCAATGGAATCACCTGATCATGGACTAGACCTCTGAAGCTGTAAGCCACGATAAACTTTTCCTCCTCTAAATTGTTCTTATCGGGTATTTTGATCACAGTGCCAAAAAAGCTACCACAATGAGGTACCTAGAGTATCAAATTTATGGAAACAGAAAATAGATTAGTGGTAACCAGGAACTGGGTGGAGGGGACCATAAGGAGTTAGTGTTTAAGTACATCCTTTCTCTCTGGGATGACGAAAATGTCCTGAAATGGTGATCATCGTACAACATTGTGGACATACTGTTATAGTTAAAGCTTTGTCCCAGGGTTTCATAAACTCACTTCCAGACCACTCACATATAATCGAATCAAGCCTTTATTGAAGCACACTGGTGGTGGCTGACCAGAAAATAAAGCTGTTCCCCTGATCAGCCCCGAACAATTGCAAGGGCACTTCTTATAAGCCTGAAAACTGCAAAAGGGATGTTCAGGGAGTCTAGTCAATGCAAGCAAGCCAGGTTACAGAAGTGGGACAGTGCAGTCAAGTGGAGGGAAGTCTAACTAATCACAGTTAGCCCAGTCACCCCAGTTACAGAAACTGAGCCCCGTTACCCTAGTTACAGAAACAATACCCCATTAGGTAGTTCCATGTTCTTAAACGTTTCTATAGCAAAAGGAAAAGAACATCTTGCTCCAGTCATGACTCTTCTACTTGGCATGGTTGTTTTACAGGATGAAGTCATTAAACAAAATGGAGTCACATTTGCTCTTACTATCACAATACTTAATGCCACTGAATGGCACACTAGAAGTAGTTAATTAAATATAAAATTTATGTTGAACATGTTTTACCATAATAAAAGAATAGAAGCCAGCTATACGCTGACCAGGCACTAGTTCTTACACACAGAAAACATAAAGAGGAGTGTGTGGAAGCGACAGGGAAGTGGAAAGAATGGAAGCGGCCCCCATGGACTTGAACATGATTCCAGAGCAGTAGCTTCTCTCAACTTTGTAGGAAGCTCCAAAGCCCACTTCTAAGGAGAACATCATTTATTATCCCTCGTTTATTATTTGCCAAATATATTACCAAAGTAAGTTATTTAATCTCTTTCCCAGACTTTCTCATGATCCAGTAAAATAATAACAATAATAGTCTGTTACAATGTATTGCCTAATTATAATAAGTATAAGACTCAATTTAAAGAATAAATGTAAAGTAGCTTTTTAAATTAGATGGCATAATATTGCTCTACAGAAGAATAATATTTATTCATATTATTCAAGAAATACTGCCTCATGGTGATCAGATTTAGATATTTTTATTCATTCATTGAAAGTAGCAGGCAACATTGCTAATATTGTAAATGGGACCTTTAGGAGTATGAACAGTTTGTGTCTTCTAAGCAGTGTGCATGTTTTTACACATAAACCCATAGGCATGCAAATTTAATAAATATATGTGGCTCCATGTATGCACATTTATACAAATACACACACACATGTATGCACACATACAGATACACACACACACACACACACACACATACATACAGACTGAACCTACTCTGAATAGGTAACTTCAAATCCTGTAACTATTGATATGTTTTCATTTTTTTTAAATAAAAGGTTTGATTGCCCTACACTGTTGCTTTAGTAAAAATGAAGGCAAAACAGGCAACATACAACAGGACCCTTACACACATCCCACAGTGCTACGCATCTGTCATTCAGACCCAGGCCTTCGATTGAAGCGCCTGTGTGTAATATGCTACATTAGCTCATTCATGGCAGTAAGCACTTATAAGTTTCAAGGAATGAGAATGCACTTCGGTGATCTCAGTCAATAGGATGGGTCCCATCATGTGTGATCTGGATGCTCACAGATAGGCAGTGTTCATTTTAAAACATATATTCCCAAAGTAGGCTTAAAAGGTGATACTTGAATTTATACTTCTTTATTCATTTAAAAATATTTAATGATAATTCAATATAAAAATTTAACATTTACTTCTGTGGTGCTTAATATTTACCATTTCTGGATTCCTTTCCAAAGGGCTATCCCCACCCTGTGGGAGGCCACTACCGTGGGAACCCTGTTATCTGTCCCCTCCTCTCTTCACTAACCTAAAATTGTCCATCAATTTCAGGTATAATTATCCAGAAATTCCCTCCCCCAAAGCCTAACTAGCCACATTGTGCAGAACATAACACAAAGCTGGCCACACCCAGCGCACCTGCAACCCATGGAGCCTCCCTCTCCACTGTCACCCAATTGTTGTCAAGCATGTTCTTTACTCTGAGTTCCTTACACATTTCACTGAATGTCTCCCTTAATGAGCAAGAGCCAACAGGCAGCTAAACCTCGGCAGTTGATCAGGGTTGTGTTGGCTGGGCTAGAAGCCCAAGGAGTGGCCTCCTGTGGGTGCTCAGAATTCATGGACAGCCCTGGGAAGACTGGACTGGGGTCATTCCTACTGCTAAGTTCTGGTTCAGCCCTAAATCTGAAGGCCACTAAGCAGCCATGATGGGACCATCTCATTGAGAGGCTCCCAGGGCAGCTGGGGGCTCAAATTATTAAGAAAAGCATGTGCATCTGTCCACAGACATGGACCGAATGTTAACAGTGGTCATCACCAATGCGCTTTGGTTTGTCTCCTCTTCATGAAGGATCATATGCTACTAGGGTGCCATATTCTGCTCTCTCGATACCGTTGACAGTTTGGGAAGATAGGTATTAATTTACAGGTGAAAAAATGACAGCTGCCATCATAAGGACCTTGAGTCCATGATGCTTGGTGGTCCACAGGTGCCAGGAGTTTGCATGGTTGTGGGATCTCACTGGTTAGAAGTTTCTGGAACTCATGGACTCCATGGGGACACTGGGCAGGGAAGCCCCTGGTGGAGAGGGAGGTAAATTCACCCCAGAGCGAAGCTACTTCCCTGTTTCCACAATCCCACCAAATCAGAACTGCCCAGCTTCCTCACAGTAAGAATTTAATGACTGACAGAAAAACAAGCCAAAAGTAGTTCTTTGGAGCTGTGTCTTCTGCCACCTGTTTTCCTCTCTCACTTATTGCTTGGACTCACTTCAGAGCAAAGCTTCCTAGTGGCCTTTCCAGACTTAAAGCCCCACCGCCTGGTACTTGTGGACACCAGCACCCAGGGAGGGGTCTGCTCTCATACTCCTTGGGCCTCTTCAGTCCCGAAGCCTGAAGCCTCCATTGTTCCAGCCTTCCGTGGCTGCCTGTTAAACCCGCCTTTCCCTCCTTGTTTTCCAGCCCACCTAAGCCGACTGTGTTCATCTCCGGAGTCATCGCCTGGGTAAGCTCACCCACCCGCCGGCCCTGCGGCACCTGCAGCGCCCGCATCAGATGGGAGTATCATGCCACCACCTGATGCTGGTTCTTGGGAACCCATCCTAGACTAACCTGCAACACTGCACACCCCTGCGCCCCCCCACACACCTGGGGCCTGTGACTTTCATTTTTGTCCTATTTCCTTCATGGAGCCCATGTCTGCCACAGAGGGGACCTGGCTGCCCCGTGGTCAGGAACACCTGCCTCTGCCCCTGCCCTCTGCAGACAGCCAGGGCTCCACAAACCACGCCCTGGGGCAGGAGCTCTTCAGTGACCTCAGCTAAAAGTGTTCTCACATTTTTAAATGACTTAAAACATCAACATAAGAATCATGTCATTACACAAGAGAATTTAAGAAATACAACTTAGTGTCCATGAATAGCTCTAGTAGCATGTAGCCATGCCTGTCCACTATGTCCTAGTGATGGCTCTTTCTTCTGCCCTCTGCCGAGTTAAACCCATGGTTTAGTTGCACCCTAACCCTTTGAATCCCCCTCATCTTGGAGACTACACTCTGCCTGTCTGCATGCTCTCTCCATAATGCCACCTGGGCTCTGCTGCTCTCTGCACATCCAGGTCCTGATCAAGCTATGCTGAAGAAAGGGTCACTAGTGAGGTCAGCTCTGTGATGGAGCTGTAGCCACAGCCATCCAGACACCCTGGGACAGACAGACATGTCTGCCACACCAGCATAAGTGTGAGGCCACCCCGTGGCCAGGGCTCCACTAAGTACACTGGGGCTCTCGCCCACCCTAACCTCGTCACAGACCACTGTTGGTGCAAGAAGCCAACTGACCCCCCCACCCCCTGGAAAACACCAGGCCCATTCTCCTGTGCCTTTCCTTCCCCACCAGCACCCAGGCCGGGCCCACAGTCATGATGGCAAATCTGAGGCTCAGGTTTGGGTCCTTTTGCCTCTAATGTGGATATGATCACAAAGATCTAGCAGGGGAAGCTGCCAGCACCCAGCTCAGGGCAGAGTGAGTCCTGCTGTGCATCTGTCTTGTGGCCTGGGGCAGAGCCAGCAAACACAGTCCCTGTGGAGCCCTCCCCTCCCCGCCCCTGGTCCTGAGGCCCCCTGAGAGCCTCGGCCCCCAGCCACAGGAGAGGGGCTCCTCGCTGCTGAGAGGTCACTGCCCCATTGCCCCTCAGTCCCTGATTTCCCTACAGAAAACCAGTGGACACTGGGTGTGGGCCCTGGCACCTAGCCCACCCTTTCACAGTGGCTCATTTGTATCTCCTGACAGAGTGAAAAGGACTTCCCCCTAGCGGCTGCACAGGGGGCTCACCAGAAACCTCATGCCTCCATAGACAAGCCCCCTTCCCCCAGGACCCACCACATCCATCAGCCTCACAAGTGAAGGAGCACCTACACCCCGGCAGTCCTGGCTTCGCTTCCCTGTGACATCCCCCATGGACACCCAGCACCTTCTCCAAGAGCTGCTCAATCTGAGAAATCTAAGACAAAGCCAAACACCCCTTCCTTTGTCTTAAATTTCCATATTTAAAATTAGAAACATTCAAACCCCAAATGTGTCCTAGGAGTCTTGGCGGGATGTCATTGAAAGATTCTCACACCCTCCCCCAGAAGTGCCAATAGCAGAATATGCTGAGACTCAAGTAAAATGAAGTCCTTCACCCTTTAGCCTAATTCTGTCCCCACAATGTTCTGAAGTCCTGCCTGTGGTCCTGAGAACAAGAGGGCACCGTGTGGCAAGATTCAATAAGGTTAAGGAAAAGCTCAACTATTTCATGAATTTTAGTAAAAACATAACAGTCTGCATGGCCATGGGAGGGTATGGCATAGGGCTGGGCTGGCAGGTCTCAGGGAGGGTCTTTGAGCAGTCACTTTACACTGAATCCATACCCTGGGCAACAGGGGGTCTCAGTACCAGATACCCAAGCATCACAGGATGCAAAGGAAAGTGGTCATCTCTGAAAAGGCTCTTTCTTTCCAGAGGCCCTTGTTCTGAGGACGTGGGCAGGGGGATCCCAGGAGCACTTGCTGAGTGAGATCAGCATCGTCTCAGTCCAGGCTCTGGGAAGAAGGAGACAGACCTCAAGGTTCAGCAGTCACCTCTAGGGCTGCTCTGGCCTTCTGGAGGTGACCACTGCCCAGGGTGGAGGAAGACACAGCTAGCTCTGGGGTGCTTCACACAAGAGTTGAAAGCATGAGAGACATCGTCAAGGCCTGCCCTTTGCCTCCCCAGGGATCACCATGTCCCCCCGAGCGTGGTTTGTCTCCCTGTGACCAGAATCCCTCATACCCAGGCACACATCTGTCTGCACCCACCCTCACTTGGGCACATCAGATTGTGCAGTTTCTACATATGTCTCCTGCCCCAAGATGCCCTAGATTAGTCCTCGTCTTGAGGCTATGGTGTGCTCTGCTTTTCCAACAAAGCATTCATGAGAAGTTCCTGGAGCACTGCTCAGGAGAGGGTGTGCCTGACCGTCCCACCCACCAGCAGTGGAGTCTGCTGGAGGTCCAGGTGGCACTGTGGGCATCGCTGACCAGCTTTTCTGGTACCTTCTCCAGGCTTGTGTTCCAGGTGGAAAAAACCAAGGCAAGCTGGTCAGGATCAGCTTGTCCTCTTCCCTGATGGAGAAGCCCAGCACCACATTGATGGGCAGCATTGGTTTCCTGGGATGCCAGGGCATAACCCTCAAGGCTCACGTTTCATATTTCTTAATCACTGAAACGTAGATTTGAACAGAGGGTGTCTCTGGAGACCCAGACTAGGCTGGCAGTACTGCCATTGAACACGCCACAGGAGCAGCCTGCCCCTGTCTTGTTGAAAGGACCTCCTGCTGCCAGAGGCACGCCAGTTTTTCCAGAGGCACATTCCGTAAACTTCAAGCTAGATTGCACATGCGACTGTGGACTCTAGATCCCTGAAAGCAAGTGCTTTTCTGAATGAGTTTATCAATTGCTGATTTCAAGAATAATAGAGATTCTGATAAAGCTCCCGCATCAATTCTCATGGCTTGTTTCTCTCACATCTCAGAGATTCCCTTTTACATATTCCTGGGGTTGCCAGGTGGTTTCAGTAGAAATACAAATGTACATATGTGATGAATATTTTCAAAAAATCATTTCCCAGTCACAGATCTTAACTGTTGAACACCTGGCAACTGGAGCATAATCATCTACTGAGATTGGCAAAAAATGGAAAAGCTTAATGTAGTTGGTTGAAATGTATTACTTGGGCCCAGCAGCTGTGCTGGCCCTGTGCTGAGCAGGCCCATTGGGAACAGATTTTAAAGAGAAGTACTCGTAGTAAGCCTAGGGGTGGTAGTCCCATAGGTGGTTCTTTGTTATATGCCAAACATCTGCCTTCATGAGAAGGTGTCCCAGAGGAAACCAGGAGGCAGACAACTCAGAGGTGCAGGACCAAATCCGTGTTTGATCTGGGAGGGACCCCTGGAATTTTCTCCCTGGAAGCTGCAAGGTCAGGATGGACCAAGCTTGGGTGTGGCCGTTATGCACACAATGCAACTCCCTACAGCCCTCTCTGTCACATTCTGCTGCCTCTGGAAGCTGCTGTTTGTATGTGGGTGTGTCCTGTCTCCTGGGGACAGGGCTGAGGGTCTTACTCATTTTGTGTCAGGGGGCAGTTGATATTCTCCATCAATCCACAGTGGTGGATGGAAGCACCACACACACATCAGACGTGGACGGGACTGACCCCAGGTGCTTCCCTGTCACTAAGTAATACCATTGTCCCCTGCATTGGTTCTCTTCTGCTGCCATAATAGAGCCACAAACTGAGTGGCTCCAAACAACAGAACCGAATCCTCTGCCCATTCTGGAGTCTGGATGTTGAAAGTCAAGGTGCTGGCAGGACATCTGTCCTCCCTCTGAAGGCACAAGAGGGGCTTCTTCCCACCACCAAGCTTCAGGCAGTCGCCACCTTTGCCATTTTTTATTGCTCAGAGCAACATAAATCTCATCTCAGACTCTGCAGTCACATGGCCATTCCTTTCTCTGAGTGTCTATGTCCAAATGTCCCAAAGGACACCAGTCATTAGATTTGTGTCTCCTCTGATCCAATGTGACATCATCTTCACCAATTAAAAATGCAAAAACCCTACTTCCAAATGAGGTCACATCTGCAGACAGTGGGAGTCAGTGCTTGAATATTTTTTGGGGGGACACTAGTCAACCCAGGACACCAACCTCTTGATAAACTCCTGGCAACAACAGTCCATTAATTGTTCCTTTAGTAAATCACCTTTCCATCACTGCATCCACCATGCTCAGTTCATGGCAGTGCCACTGGTCACCAAGCAGAGCCATCTCCAGGGGTGGGGAGAGAAGACTAGAAGGGAGCGCAAAGAGGCAGATGCCCCCCTTTGCAGAGAGGTGTCTTCCACTGGTTCCCATAGCTCATGAGCCTACCCTTGAGGGGAAAATGAGGGGGACATAAGCAGATATGGACACAGGGAAATGGTGTTGAGGTCAGGAAGAGGACAGCTAATGGCACACATTGCAGAAGCACAAACTCAGCCTCTCTGCAAAGCCTCTCATTCTGCAGAAGAGGCAAGGAGAAATGAAAGTGTGCACCACACAGGGCCAGCTGAAGGTGGTGCAAAACCATCTGAGCCTTGAAAGACTGAACTGAGAGTAGAATGGACCGCAAGTGGAGTTGTTCCAGCCAATCTTAGGACTTCTTCCAACATTGACCAGAGACAGACCTTGGAGGAAAAAAAAATCCACTTTACTTA
Organism: Ictidomys tridecemlineatus; assembly: GCF_052094955.1. NCBI lineage: Eukaryota > Metazoa > Chordata > Mammalia > Rodentia > Sciuridae > Ictidomys > Ictidomys tridecemlineatus. Next base: position 43,496,596 of record NC_135490.1, read on the forward strand.
GGCATGGTTACCAACAGGGTGGGCTGGTGCAAGGTCATGAACCAGAGGATCAAGTCTTGTGTCACAAACTGGAATATTGATTGGAAGGGCACAAACACTCCCATACAACTATACAACCAGTCCTGGCTCTTCCCTAAGCCCAGGTTCAGGTGTCAGGTAAGCACCCATGTGCACACAGCCACAAAGCTACAGGGTGAGATATGCCCATCATTTGCAAGAGGCCTGGCAATGGAGACATGGGAGTGATCTCCAGCCAAGGGGAGGGCACAGCCTGGGCAGGAGGAGCCTTGAGCTCAGACAGCCAGAGAACGAGCAGGGACTGTGGGGAAAGGCAGATATTGTCAACCTAGCAAGTTTGTAATGAATTAATTATTTTAAAAACATCTTTTTAAATTTTTTTATTATTATTAGTTGTTCAAAACATTACAAAGCTCTTGACATATCATATTTCATACATTTGATTCAAGCAGATTATGAACTCCCATTTTTACCCCGTATACATATTGCAGATTCACATTGGTTCCACATCAACTTTTTTACATACTGCCATACTAGTGTCTGTTGTATTCTGTTGCCCTTCCTATACTCTACTATCCCCCTCCCCTCCCCTCCCCTCTCCTCCCATCTTCTCTCTCTACCCCATCTACTGTAATTTATTTCTCTCTCTTGTTTTTTCCCCTTTCCTCTCACTTCCTCTCTTATGTAATTTTGTATAACAATGAGGGTCTCATTCCTTTACCATGCAATTTCCCTTCTCTCTCTCTTTCCCTCCCGTCTCTCGACCCTGTTTAATGGTGATCGTCTTCTCATGCTCTTCCTCCCTATTCTGTTCTTAGTTGCTCTCCTTACATCAAAGATGACATTTGGCATTTTTTTTTAGGGATTGGCTAGCTTCACTTAGCCTAATCTGCTCTAGTGCCATCCATTTCCCTGCAAATTCCATGATTTTGTCATTTTTTAGTACAGAGTAATACTCCATTGTTTATAAATGCCACATTTTTTTAATCCATTCATCTATTGAAGGGCATCTAGGTTGGTTCCACAGTCTAGCTATTGTGAATTGTGCTGCTATGAACATCGATGTAGCAGTATTCCTATAGTATGCTCTTTCGAAATAATAAAGACATTTTTAAACTAATATTTTGGTTGACATCATATTGCCCCTCTAAAATACTCCCTTGCTATTTTTAAATTTCAAAATTTATTCTGAATACCTTTCATATCAGACTCTTGCTCTGCAAACTCTTGGGTTTCCCATCCAATTCCAATTTTTCATTATCAGCCAGTCCATTTACCTCCTCTTTCTATGCTATCTTCGGTATCCTTGGTCTCTCAACTGCTCTGCTAGAACATATTAAGTTCCCATCCCTTATGACATGATGCTTCCAAACCTATTCCACATGCTAAACTAATGAAAAAAATTTAATTTCTTCATAATTACATTCATTACATAACCACATTCTTTGATAAATACACATTTTGAGTTAGTTGTTTTTTGAAACTTTAAAAGCCTGAAAAATTGTATTTTATAATCTGTAAAATGAAATTTGTTTTGACATAGTATTTCACTCCTGATTGTAAGCTTATTCTAAAACTTTATATCCCTTGATATAAATTACATCATTTTCAGTGTTGATGTGTACATTCATATTCAAGGTCTTTGATTTCACATAATTAGAGGAACTTTTCTTTGTTTGCTATCATATTTTTCCTGTAATGAAACTGGCTTATTTCATAGATCTCTTTCAAGTCTAGCATTACTCAATTTCATGTAATTCATATAAGTCACAATTATGAAAATTAAAATTTAAATATCTAGCATAAATAATGTGGCATTCAGAATAAGAATTAAATTATTTAATTATAAAGAATTTAAGGTTAAGGTACTTCATAATGTTGTATTTTGTGTTTAGTTATGAGCATGCAAGTATATTGTTATTTATTAAACTATTTTGTATATGCCTTTTAATAATCCATATCTCTAAATACATTTATCTAGAAACACCACCTAAACTTTGTACAAATGTTTTACGGTTTATGAACAAAAATATTTCAAAATGCATAAGATACAATTTGATCATAAGAATGGAAAAATAATGCACAACTCAAAATTATAGTCATTCTTGTATGAATAGGATTATGACAAATTAATAGCATTAAGATTATCAAGCTATAAAGTCTTATATTGCAGTATTATTCAAATGTAGATAAATATAAAACATTAATTTGTATAAAATATGCAAGAATTTCTAACTAGAGCCAATAAATGTCTTGAACAAATTGTCTCATTTTAAATCATTATACAATCATATATGAATATATGCAAAATTTGAATTTTTTAATTACCTTTTAATGGAAAGAGTAGCTATAGCATCTTCCTATTTATTATTTATTTATTTATTTATTTATTTATTTATTTATTTATTTATTGTGTTCTTCAATCTGTTTATGTCTAAAAGGAGAGCAGAATGCATCTGAAAAAAATTCTACCTCAGGGAAGGCAGTTTCAACTTTATAAGAACATCAGAAAGGGTTAATGTGGTACTGTGTGGTTAATTTAACAAAAACCCCCAATATTCTACTTCTTAATTAAAGGAATGTTCTAAATAGGACATTCGTTTTAACTTCTCTTCAGCAATACCCAATGGGCTTGTTTTGTCAGCCTAATGGTTAGATAATGGATTTCTATAATCCTGCTCTCCGTGTGCCTTCATGGTCAAGGAAAATTTATTTTTCTTCTGAAACCAGTGTCCTTACTTTGAAATCAAATGTTTGTATATCCCCACTAACTCACATAGAAGTAGAACATATTTAGAGGGCAGTTGGACATTCATAAATGCATCTATTGAAAACTAGCTGGAAACTTCTTGAAGGCACAGTTGTGTGATTCATCTCTGGCACTTCATCACAATTTCCTTATCAATAGATGTAACTATTAAAATATTTATTTTAACTCAACCAATTGATGATAGAGCTAACTGTTTTACTCCAGCATACAAATACACACACACACACACACACACACACACACATCATTATCATCATCATCATCATCATCATCATCATCATCATCTTATTTTAGACTCTTAACTTTTATGTTGCATACAGGTGATGATGTGCCTTGGTTTATTCCTGCCGTGATGCTATTATAGTTTGGATCTGGAATATCCCCCAAAGGCTCATGTATCAAAATCTTGGTCCTCAGTGCAGAAATGTTCAGAGATGAGACATTTGGGAAGTGATTGGATAACAAGAGTCTAACTTCATCATCTCCATTGATGGAATCATAACCGAATGGATTGTTGGGAGGTGGTGGAAACTGTAGGAGACGGAAACAAGTTGAGAGACCAGATCTTTGGAATTGTGCCCTGCCAAAGGATCTCTTTAAAATAAACCTTTCATCCTTTATGTTGATTTTCCCAGGTATTTTGTCACAGTGATAAAAAGCTGACTAATAAATATGCCATAATTATTTTTAGAGATGGCCTTATTTAAAGAGTGTGATAAGAAGAATAATAAGCCCCAAAATGTCTAATTCTTAGACATATATTCCATGAAAACATTATGTTACATAAAAAAGGAATTTTGCAGATATGATTCAGAATATGGATCTTGAGATGTAAAGAGTATCCTAGATTAACTTGGACCGAGTCTAGTCACATGAGTCCATAAAAGCAGAGAATTGTTCCCATGAAGATCAGAGGGATATGACAAGATGGAAAGGGGAAAACATTTCAAGCACAGTATGGTCAACTGTTTGCTGGTTTGAAGATGGAGGACAAGGCCCTAGGTCAAAGAATGTATATAGCTGGGAACAACCTTTTGCTCACAGCCACAAAGGACTAAATCCTATCAGTAATGCAAATGAGCAAAGAAATGAATCCTCCCCTAGAACCTCCAAACAGGAAAACACACCCTGATAGCAAGTTGGATTTTAGCCCGGTGAAGTTTTACAAAGTCACAAAACTGTGAATTAATAAATTCATTTCAGATGTCAAATTGGTGGTAATTTATTATAGCAGCAGGAGAAAACTAATAGAGATATTTTAATATGGTCACTCCAGTTGGAAAGCTACATCAGGGCCAGTGAACAGGGAACCTGCAGAGGGAAAGCCAAAATCATAAATTCCCTTCAATTTAAGAGTCAGAAAAGTGCAGAGTGTCCAGAAAGGCAGCCTCTCCATTCTCTTTAGCATGCATCTTATTTCCCTTAAGGTCTTGGAGAATGGGAGCATGTGTTATACACAGAAAGATATTAGGAGGGCTAGTTTATGTCATTAGAGACTGAAATTTTAATTTCATCTCTTCAGAAGAACTGGTTTAAAAATGCATACAGAAATGACAATGTTGGCAGTGTTTTAGAGTATCACAATACAGTTGAATGAATATGAGTTATTTGAAAGAAGAAAGCACTTAAGTGTTTAAGATAAAGCTGCTTTGGCTGTTTCAGATTTCCACTGATTGAGTGCAGACTTCTGCAATTGCCTCTGCAGCTGTTCAGGCTTCAGTGCTACTCTTTTAACTTGACATTCTGGAAATTAGTTACTTTAGTTTTAAACAGCTGACTTACTGTTAAGCAATAAAATACATCTCTTTAAGAATCATTTCTCTCCTCAGGAAAAGAAATTACATAAGTAACATAAACATACAAGCTGCAAGCTGAGTGGCAAATTCTTTGCTGCTGTAAAGCCTCCAAGGTCCTGAAGAAGGGCTCTTCCTTGCCTGAGAGATGGGCCACAAGGAAGAATCCATGTGGAGACAAGTTCAATTATGACTTTGATGGAGAAGAGGAATACTTTAAGGACAATGTAAAAATGGCCAGAAATCGAGAAAGCCATCTCCCAAACACCAGAGTTCTCTAGAGTGGTCCCCAGACCGCAGTATCTAGTAGAAACTCATTATAACAGAAAATACTTGAATCTCCCCCAGGCTTTAAAAAAATTCTTGTGGTAGAACTCCAAACTCTACACTGTTACAAAAATCCTACAGGTGATCCAGATGTCTGCTAATGTTTGAGAAATAGTGACCTAACACAACCTCTCTGGTCACTTTGTAAATTTTCTTCTTAGCTTCTCTAAAGTTTTCTTTAATTCCTGAGATGCCTCCAGGAATTAAACAGAGGCTGTTCTTAGTAGGTTACTGCCCCTCAACCTAATTTATTTTAGGATACTGTGTATGAATGAGTTCTCACTATATCCAATAAGGTTCTTAATATGCCAAGTGCCCAATCAATGGAAAATAATTAAAATTGATAATACAGTAAGAACATGTATAGTGAGTGAAAGTTAAAAAGAGAAAAAAAAATTCAATCTATTTGGTTTTAAATTTATTTTGTTTGCTGTCTACTTTTGAGCAAATTCATTTGCTTGCTAGCAGCAAAATATTGTCATGAAATATATTTTGAAAATATGGATTCTTAGGCCTTTTCCCTGCATTTTTTACATAGTTATATCCAATACTTACTTATTTTCCTAAGAGAGGTCCTTTCTTTTGTCTTTTGTCTAGAACTTCAATAGTTTACCAGGAAGCTAGGAGCATGCTTTTTAAATTAACCATCTAATCATCTAAATAGTTGAAGGCTAATAACAGAGTTAGGAAATTTACCAATTGAAACTAATTTTTAGAAAATATAGCTTGCTATCTTTTTTGAGATTAGTTTTGTCAGACAAATGTTAATAGGTAAAAAAATCACTCACTGTACATAATTAAAATATTTGGGGGAAAATGGCTGCAAATAGGACCTATAAAATGTTATACTTTAAATGCAACTTAATCCTATGGCTTTGCTTGTTTGTTGAATGTTCTTTAGATTGAGATATTATTTATACAATGCTGTTTTAAAGTATTAATTCACTGTGTGATATATTTGATTATCTTAATTTTTATGGCTAATCAATATTCCTTGTTATTCTAGAAAAAGTAGATGAAACTGAAAAGAATGACAATTATAAGCAAATAAAAATTATAAGAAACTTTTTTTGCACTGCAATCCACTTCAAAGCTCCTATACCTTGGAAAATGAAAGGAATGGGGGTTCTTAGTATATATTTGTGAAACTAGTTAATTTGGACTTCTCATACTCATGAGAAATTCTAAAATAAGAATTGAGGTAACACTTTGTACTACCTAAAATAATACTTAAGACAGTGATTGGAAACTACAACTTGTTGTTGACTTTCATTTTACTCATGTCTGAAAGTTTTCTATATATTTTGTCATTTTATAATAGCATTAGTCATTGAAGTACCTTAGTTATTTCTTTTTTTCCCCTGTAGTTAATAGATTGGTCTAAAAAAGTACATAGATATGCATATGAAAAAATATCATTCACTGCTGGAAAGTAATCTATAAAGAATTTCTGCTGCTTCTCAATTAGTGAAGAGAAACCAGTTTGCTGTTTAATTCTCTAAGATGCTAGATATGCATTAACTGAGGAGAAGGAGTGATGTAGAGTGGAATTGCTAACTCGCTGGGTTACTGAAAGACAAATAAACATAATGTCTCTTTTGACTCAGTTTCCACATATGAAAAGCCATTTCAGTTTTCTGCATTACTACTAATGCTTCTCAGTAAAGCACCATGAAGCTGGGGAGCATGGCCATAGGAAGGGACGTAAACTGAGCTGAGTTTTCCAAGGGGCAGGCCCATGGTGGGTAGGGTGCACAGTGACCAGTGCTGAGGATGCTGTGGTAAGATGCCTGCTCCATCTCTGTCCTGGGCTTTCTCCCTGTGGAGAGTGGGTCAGGATCCTTCCCTGGCAAGGGAAGACCTCAGGACGGTGAAGACATGTTCCCCTCCACCCACACAGGAATGCCACATCACATGTAGATGGATTTCACTCAGGTTTGCCCCAGGAGGCCAGGGCAGGAAGCAGGCTAGGACAGCAGGAGCCAAGACCACACTGCTAAGAATGCCTCCAGGTGGCCTTCCCACCAGATGATGTGCAAGTAAGTGTCCACTGCCAGTGAGCCTGAGAACCTCCTCTGCAAAATTATCCCTGACTCTTCTTTTTTCTCTTTAGGAGTTAGCATAGCACTTGGAAAATCAAACTGTGTCATGAATAAGCAGTAAGGAATGTCTTGAACATTCTAGAATGTACACTCCAAAGTGTGATTCTGAGGGTTTGTGTCCTGGTATCATGGATCTGAGCTATGAAAGGGACCAAAAACCTCCACCTGTGGGGAGAATAGGGGAATGCAGTGCTGAGGGCAGGATTCCCAGGGGTTCACAACTGTCCACTCTGCAATTTATTGCTGAGACTGGAAATTATAAGAAAATCTATAGACATTGGGAAAAACATTGTAAAAACTACCAACCATTCTGAAGTTAACTGCAAGGAATATGTTATTAAGGTAGCAAGCAACAGAATATTGTAAATAATTCTTAAATGTTGATAGAGATAACAAGTGCTGCCTTGTGAATAAACAAGAGCAATCAGAGTGTGTGGAGTGGCTACTGTAATGGAGAACTCTGTCTTGCAACTAATTTTCACATTCACTGTTTAAAGGGTCACTTGGAAAGTAATTGTTCTTCTTCTTATGTGCTCACTAGCTCACATTTAGAAATATTTCTCTTAAAATATTTCTTTCCTACTTATGCTATTAGAATTGTTCTCTGTATGTGGAGCTATGTACGTGCACATGTATATTTAAATTATATAAATTCTTTAGTTTATAAAAAAAGAAAGAAATGCAAGCTTAACATTTGTGCAAATAATTATTTCCTTTTCTGAACACTAAGAACAGAAATTGCAAGGTGAGGTTACTTCTACCCAGAGATGAATACATGATATTTTCCCAGCAGAAGTGCTTTATTCCTTGCACTGGACATTCTGAAGCTGTGGGAGGGATGTCGACATGCTCTCTGGGTCTGCTGCACAGAAATCCAGAGGGGTCTCCAGTGGAGGCTTTGAGGAGGTTCATGACCCAGGAAAGGGTGGTATGGGCACCAGGTGGCCTCCAGGGTGCCTTCCCTCACTCTCTCACCAGCATCAACCTTGTTGCAGTCATACTGAATCCTTATCTGGTTGAAGATGAAACCCTTTGGTGTGCAGACCTGGGTCACTTGCTACAGTGTGGACCCAAGGCTGAAGGCACCTGTGCTGGAGTGCTCAGCTCCCCAGGATATCATACCAGGGCATGGAAAGGCTTGCTAAGCCCCAGGGGGAAATAGACAGAGGATGGTGTGCCAGGGATATTCCAGCTCCTTCCCCATCCCCAGTGGAAGTGAGATTAGCTCTAGTGTTACTTTAGCTCTGGGGTTCAGATCAGAAAGACACTGAGGACTTCTGAACCCTTCACTCCACGGCTTCCCAGAAAGCCTTGATACTCTGAAAACAACAAATGCAAGAAGATTTCATAGCAATTGGGATATTCCCAGTGGGATTGGGCTGACACTACTTTGGGATTCTGCCCCACTGGGGATCAGGAACCCCAACCATTGGATTGTATGCATATCCATCTCTTTTCTTACTTCCTAGTTCTTTAAAAACAAGGAACACTAGAATAAATAAAGAAAGAGCCTTCTTCTGATCCCATGTGGAAATGGACAGAATATATGGAGCCAGACTGAGGCCTGACCCCAGCCTGGGCCTCCTACCCATGCCAGGCCATGGCTGAGCCCCATACAGAGAATGAGGCCATGGGCCAGAACACGGACAGGTGAGGAGGAGCCTGCTTATGTTTCCACCCCACCTTCCCAGCCTAGGATTTTCTGCCACTCCTTAATAAATATATCTCAACACTCCATGGGCAGCAGTTGGCTGGCCATGATCACACACTCCTTATCAACCCTTACTTATTTAATCTTAGTTTTACTAAAACCATTTGGGTAAATCTCATGTACTGTGAGAAATTATTAAGGTTAATTTTCTTTAATTTGAGAAGCTCAACAAGGCTAACACAAAGATACTAAAACAGTTAGTATCCTGACAGTCATACATTAGTGTCAAGCCTGGCCCTAGGGCAGATGTTGGCCTATGGGACGTGACAGTCTTGTGAGGGCTATGACCTGTTAGAATTCATACAGTGATGGGTTCACATGCTAATGATTTTGGGGAACTTTGTGATATAAGTAAATTCTCTCAATGTCCCCTGGCCACTTGGATGTTAGTGCTTTGCACCATGATGTTCTGCCTTATCAGGGACCCAGACACAATAAAGCCACATGACCACAGACAAAAAACAAAGTAAACCTTTGGTCCTTTTTACTTGTTTCTCTCAGGTGTTTTGTCATGGCAACTGAAAAATGTGAATCAACAGAATATCCCTTCATCTAAAGAACTAGAAATTTTATTTTTAATTTTTACATTGTTTTCTAGTCACAGAACCATTTTTCTTTGGAAGATGTCACACTTAATAACACAAGCAACAAGCAACACAAATGTGTTATATAGACTAGTAATATGGTAGTTGGGCTAAAAAGTGATATATATGTATACACACACACACTTATTTACTTTTTGTAATGTTGTTATTTTTTCCATCATATCATTGAAGAAAATGTATCTTGGAATTATGGTAATGTGTTCATCTAGGTTAATGTCCAGGCAGCAGATGGTCTGGCATGTTCAGGGCGGGTGAGCACAGCTGTTAATCTGTCTCTCCGTGTGGTCTAACCCCAGGAAACCAGGGAAGAAAACCAGACCCCAATGCCAGGAAGAATATGGTGTGCTGCTACTTACTTCTGGAAAACCCCCACCAGCAGACCAGTGTAAGCCTTTGAGTATCTCTAATTGACAGAGGCTGCTGGGACATGTAGGCTGTGCTGAGAACTATAAGGGAAGAATTTTGAAATCAAATAGAATTTGTAACTAAAGATCTGCACTTAGTAATTTAATTGAATATGCTCTGAGACATGCTTCTCTAATGTGGAGCAGTGTAACTGATGTGCCCAGGAGCACATGGGCTTAGAGGCCATGTGTGCAGCCTGTAGTGTGGAGTTAGCTTTCAGAACATGCAAGATGTCAGGGCAGGACATGCAGGTCCTCCAGAGCCTAGACTCCAGGCTCTGCAGACTGCATCCAAGCCCTCCAGCTTGCAGTGTACCATAAATATGCTTCAGGCCAATTGTTATTTTTTAGTCAAAGGGAAAACTGAAAGCTCTCCAAGTGGACTCAGGCACATGACAGGGTGTGAGATGGCGCATATGTATCTGTTGTCTTTGGGTGTGTTTCTGGGAGGAAAGCACATCAGGCATGCCACCCCCCCGCTGTGGCACTTGTCAGGGTGACCATGTGAACCCCTGTGAAATGGTGCTTCTGTGTCCTGGTGAGCACATCATGGTGCCTGACATGTGGATGGACTTGGGGGTTTAGGGCCATGATGCCAGGGAGGTTTCTCCTGAGCTGTGCTGTGAACCACAGAGCAGTTCAGTGCTGGCCTAGGCACCGGTAGGGCCTGTGGTCTCCTCTCCAAGAACCTCCTAGAGCCAGACCTTCTCTACCACAGAACCACACCTTCTCAGAAAATCCCCTCCAACATCACTGCCTTCCATGGCCCTCACATTTTCCATTATGCTCCAAAAGCATTAATTGATTCAGGAGAACATGAGATGCCAAGGTTAGCACCCAAGAGCCCCTTCCCTGGGAGCCCCATAGTGACATCTTCCACTCTTTTTCAGAGTTGTGCTGCTAGGCTGAGAGTGTGCTCCAGTTCTCCTACCAGTCCCAGCCTTGACTCTTGCTTCAGCAGGAGCTGATGGTGTTTTGCTCTCCATGTCTCTGTCCCTTCCTGATGATGGCCATGCCCCCAGCAGCACTGAACAGCATGTGATGCCCTACTGGAGTTTACAGGAACATCACCACACTCATGGATGTTGAGTTGCACTAGCTCTGAAGCCTCACACCTTCCTCTGTCCCTCTCCATGTCTTGAAAACATTTTACTTCACTATTCCCTAACTATTTCCCCTGGCACTGGGGGCAAGGGAATATCATCCCTGAGATGGGACCCTGGAAGAAAAATCAATGTCAGAGGGAAGGCCTGGATTCAGGCAGAGCTGGCCTGCACTAGACATTGCTAACACTGCTGAGGGGAACACTGGGTCCATGCTGCATAGATGGGTTGCAGGATGAAGGATGTCAGGCTTCAGACACAAGTATGAGTCCTTCCAGAAGGGAGCTGAGGCTCTGAATATCAGTGAGTTTCCTGAGAGAGATTATGGGAGAAAGCATCAAGATCACACACTGCTCATGATGCCACAACTCTGGTTACTGATGGACCCTTCAGAAAGGGTGAACCATACATTGGCTTCCTGTCATGCTTTTCTCTCTGCAGGGTGATTTCTTTTGTCTAAAATATGTCCTGTGGGGTTACCCATGAGAAAGTGAAGGTTAGCTGTGTTGAGCTGCAGCCTCCAGAACCCAGGACCTTGGAGTGGGGGTGAAGTTCTTGCTTCCTTCTGGGCAGCTATACCTGCACAGCCCCTTGAGCACTCTTGTAACACTTCCACAAGGGTCTGTGTCTTTGGGGTGCTCCATGCTGCCCTGGACAGGACACACAGCTCAGGGCTGGACCAGCAGGATATAGAAGCCTCCATCCCCCTTGACTCCCATCAGATTCCAGCATCAGGACTGTACAGCTCCCACCCTTCAGGCTGAAGCTCAGTCCAGGCAGGACAGGAACTGTGTGGCTATTGTGGACATCTCTTGCCTGCTGCCATGATGGTCTAACATCCACATGTGTTCTGGTGCTCCATGGAGCTTCCCAGGGTGATGAGATGAGACCTCAGGTGATGAGATAGGACCTCAGGCACACTTCACGTTGGGTTATGGGTTTCAGTGTAACTGAGGCACTCTCTACTTTTTCTCCACACATGCATGCACAATACATACTCAAAAGACTTTATATATTTTTATGTTTTATTACAGCAAATTGGTAGATGTTAGAATTCAAAAGATAACCATAAAATGATAACTTATTTTGAAGTTGGTCCCAAGAAAACTTTAAAAGAGACACAATAAAAAGCATTTAGAGGGACTGAGGTTGTGGCTCAACACTAGAGCACTCACCTAGTATGTGCGAGTTGCTGGGTTCAATCCTCAGCATCACATAAAAATAAAAACAAATAAAAATATAAGTATTGTGTCCAATTACAACTAGAAATTTTTTTAAAAAGAATTTAGAAAGAAAAAAATAGAAAAAAATATGAATCACTTAAATCCTTCATCAACACCAAATAACTTCTACCTGCGCCTTACGACGAGGTGGTCCTGCCTTGGACGACATGCTGCCTGTTCAGAAGATGATTAAAACCTGCCCAGCAGTGAGCTGCCCATGCCCTAGCAGCATAGCTGGCTCTGTCCTTCAGAAATCCCTCAACCCCATGGCCAGGATCCATGCCAACCACACCTGCATCCCCACAGCCAGGCTCAGGGCTGACCTGCATTGCTCTTGGCTATTTTTGGTGTGCATCTGGACAATTTTGTTCATTTTCATTTCTCTTTGTAAATATGCTCCTAAACTCAGTGTTTTCCAGGGGGTTAATAGTTATAGTCTTACATCTTTGTTCTTTGAGACTTGCCCATGAGAGGATTGATTAAAAGGTGCATTATTCTCAGTTAAGAGCTGTAGAGACCAAGCCGCTGCTGATCCAGGATGGTGACATTATGCTGAAAGCAGATGGACTATATTGTGACAGCCCCTGCGAGGGTGGAAGGGCAGTGCTGGGGACCCATGCACACCACAAGCAGGCGCTGACTCCTGGTGAGCATAACACAGGGCTTCCTAACATGAAAAGGGAAGCCTGGTTTATTCCTCATCCAAATCGGAAATTGTGCTTGATACTTCAGGCAGTCATTCTTTTCTACAATTCCTTGGATTAATGGGCTGCTCAGACCAAAAAGAACACTTGTTTCTCATGTGATCAATATGTTCCATGTAAACATTCTCAGTTTGGGGATGAGATCCAAGTTTTATTTTAAACTTCGTGTATTTTTTTCTTCTTCTTTTGAACAGAGTGATGCAGCATGCCAACCCTTTGTGCACTGAAACACACCACCAAATGCTCTCCAGAATTGAGCCACAGGGTCAGGGTGTCTGGCGCTTGGTTGGGAGGGGCATGCACAGGGTGGGCATTGGGCAGGAGTGGATGCTCTGGGGCCTTCTGTTGTGCTAAGCTTGTGCATTAGCACACTGATTCTCTTACATTGCAGATGAGAAAGCAAAACTCGGTTCAGAAAAGGCAGACAGCTGGCTGGCCTGTTCCTGGACGCTGGACCAGAGCTCAATGGCATGAGTATCCGAGACCCTGCTGGATCAGCACCTCTATTCCCAAAGAGCAAACCTCAAAGTCATCACTGTTGCTCTTGTGTGGAGTTAGATAATTTGGACCACAAACCGCAGTTGTCACAAAGGACTCAAATTAGGCTCTTGGAAAGCCTCCAATAGTATTAGCACCATCAGCCGCAGCCATGTCATGGAGTCAGGGAATGGCCTCTCTATGTGAGAACAGAGCAGTACCTCCCTGAGTCACACATGAGCAGGTCAGTGCTCCAACCTACATTCCAGGAAACAAGGAACTCAGGATCCAGTTCCCGAACCAGCTCTGGCCACAGTCCCACAGTCTTAAATGGGCCAAGAATGCCCCAGCCTACCTCATGTCATGGATGCAGATACCACATCAGAGTCTGTAAATGTCAGGTATTTTAGGCAGTATTTTAGCAAAATATCATTATTTATATTCAAATTGTTGGGAAGAAAATAAAAATATTTAGGTGTAAAGTTGATTTTACCTCCCTTCTCTGCTCTGTGCTTTTTCTGGTGTTTACATATTTATTTACAGGTAACACCAGAACTACCAATTGGTGGAACAGACAGGACTCATGTTTAAAGCATATGTCAGAGATGCACACCTAGTATATGGACACTGTTTGGAAACTGAGCACAGGTTCACAGAAAGAACACCCACAGAGTGGAGGTCCAATGCCCCAGAACCTCACCAGGGACAGTCTAGGGCTCATCCTAGTGGTCCTGTTATCTCAAGCAGTCACAACAATGGCTTAGCACAAAGAACTCCTCAAAAGAATAAGACCTGGCCTTCATAAAGGCCTGAGAATTGTGCCCACATGCCTCGCTCTAGCCCAGTTCACTTGTTTTTGTTGTATTGTGGCACATAAAGGAGCAGCAGAAATCTAAGAGGAAGCCAATAGTGTGGTAGTGGGGCCCATGGGCACTGGAGGCCACCTATTCCTCTGCTGTTCCCCTGATATCCAAGAGCCTGAGCTCAGTTGCTGTTGGAGCTCAATAGCATGGGGGCCAGAGACCATTTGGTATCCACTGGCTCAAGGGCAGCTGTGGAGTAACAGTGAGGCACAGGCCTACCTGCTTACCAGGCCTCACCTGAGAAGGATTGGGAATGCATGTAAACTGGGCTGCACAGAGCCTGTGTCCTATCATGGATGGGGTTGGCTGGGCTGCAACCAAGCACATAGAAATTCACAGGGGTCATGAGACCATTAGTACTGATGGATTTAGGGATACTGTGTGCTATGACTCATTCTCTGCTTGCCATTCCATTTGGAAATGTCCTATTGGGAGCAATACAGCTAAGGAGACATGTAATTCCAGTGTAATTCAAGTCTGATCTTCTAAGTGATCAACTGGCATTTTTTGGAAGGTTTAAGGGGTGTTTTCTATGTAGAAAGATTGCCATAGCTGCTGCTCAAGGGCCTACTGGGCACGAAGGGTGCTACCACAGTAGACGCAGAGTACCAGGTGTCTGTGCTAGTTGTGAGATGGGTATTCCATTTTTTAAGTTATATGTCATTATCAAAAGCAAAATAAGTCAAAAAAAGAAGCAAAACACAGAAAACCAAATGGCAGCCCAGAAGCCCAGGCCCACCTGGAGAATGCATGTATGCTTAGATATGGAATCCTGTGAACTCACCAGGGATTCACCATGATGCAGAAGCCCTGGATGGCTTACCCTCCCTAGAGCCAGAACCATGGCTCTCATTAAATCAACTCTTCATTCTATGATATGTGATTTTTAATCCAAATGAAAGCCCATTAGTCACTGGCACATTCATCTCCCAATGTCTTCTCTCACCTCTGCCTTGGCTTACAAGAAACAGGTCAAATTGTTTTGCCAGAAGGAAGAGAAATGGAAATTGCAGAGAATGGCAGGAAAATGCCAGGAACAATGGAGGACAAGCTGGTGTGGGACTGAGGCCAGCAGAGGCAAGGCTCCAGAAGAAGATGCTACCAACAGGTGGAGGTTCCTGCACTCTAGAACCCAGATGAATCAGAAACAGTTCCAGAGAGGGGTGGAGCTAGGGTAGAGCCTCCAGGCCAGGGTCCTCCCTCTCAAGCAGGGGCCCATAGCCTGTATCTCTTGAAAAGCCCCACTTTGCTTCTGTATGGCAGGTCCAGGCAGGCCTAAGGCTCTACAGGTAAGACCATCCTTGTAGTGGAGCTGAAGCTGAAGGCCCCAGGACCTCCTGTGGGTGGCAATATTCAGACTGTCCCACTGGAGCAACAGGAAGACATAAGCTTCTCCTGACCCAGGTGATCCTGGCTTTGTAGAATTTGAGCAGAGCTGCCCTGATATTGCTGTATGTGCTTAGGCACTGAACAGTTATGACAAAGTAGGTTTAAAGATCAAGACATTTTATGAGGGCCAATTTATTCATTTGTATCTGCCTTTAATTTCAGGGAAAAACTTGGCTAAAAACAAAGGGTTATTAAAGGTACTATACACCTGTCCTTTCCTCTGTCAAATAGTGACCTGGGACTTGTCTGTGCTGTGAAAAAGTTGCATTGTACTTCACAAGGTTCAGTCAGAAGCCACACTGATTTGTGAACTTTAAACACTTTTTGGATTACAATGTCAACTCCATTGCATGATATTTGTTCATGATTTGGAAAGAGACCAAGATATATAAATTTTACGACTTGCAAAGCATAAACCATATGTTGGGGAAATATATAAAGCTATTTTATGCAGTATAGAAAGGATTAGAAATGTCATTGACTTTTGTTGTGAAGACTCAATTTGCAAGGTGTAATGTAAGTAACACACAATTACTCCTGTGGAATTGGGGAAGTTCTGTTTCTTCCTCCCTCCCTCTCTCATCTCTCCTCCAATACTCCTCCTGCCACTATGTGAAAGATGTGCTGCTGAGATCGAGATTTCACAGCGAGAAAGTTTCTGCACATCATTCTTTTTGAGCCTCTTCATCTCTTTTTTGCTGCACTCTGACTTCAGAACCAGACCTTTATGTCTGGCCTGCTTGCTCCTTGTCCAGCTCTGCTGCTCCTGCTCATGGCTTCTATCCCAATGTGCTGAGGGCCACAATTCTCTCCAGTCATGCTTCAAAATGGCCCTGAAATAATCACAAAGTGACACTAAAATTACTGTAAACATTGTGAGGTGGTATCATGACATTCTATAACTGGGACCTCCATACTCAAGCCTATCTCAAAGCACAGAAGAGGAGAAACATGTTGTGACATCCAGGAGCCCAAAATGTGCATAGGGAAGAGTAAACACAGCCATGCAGAAAGCCAAGCGGTGTTCCCAGCTGTACCCCATGACATTGGCCCAAATCTTTCAGATGTAACTTCTAGAAGGTGCTTAGGAGGAGCACAATCATGCAAATAAGGGATAACAGCCCCCGAGTGACCTTGCCCTGGCCTGGGAAGCTCCTGTGTCATCAAAATCAAACGAAGATGGATGGCTGACTCCTTTGGCCCTATATCATTAAACAACAGCATGTTCATAGAGAAAGATAAGCAGAGTGGCCACATGTAGGAGTGGGGCTTGAGGTGTGTGACTTGTGGAGGGCTAGAGAAAAGCATCCATGACAGCTGGCATCTCTGAAATCCTTCCATGTGGGAAAGGAACAAGGTCAGTCACAGCCCAGCATTGCCCTTGCAGGCTGAGGAGGGAGTGGGGACAGGACCCACCTTCAGAGTGGTCGCAGAGGGCACCAGTCTTTACATTCCAGTCAATATTATTCTAAGGTTTAGTCCTGGCCTTGTCATTCTCCCAAAGACAGTCACTACATGTTGTAATGTCCACCTCTGTGAATGTATCTTCTCTGCTTTGAAATAATACAAACTTTTCCCATTATCTAAACAGTAGTAGCCAGTACCAAGGGGTCGAAGGGATCAGAGTCTCACCCAAATCAAGAACCTTGCCATAATAATCAGCACCCAGTGACTACAGACACAAGATTAGGCTGCTACTTGCCAGAGGCAAGGGTTCAGGAAAGCCAAGTATACAAAGAGCCTTTGGGCTGGAGTTCTTCTTTTCTTCATTAGAAAGTTGTTGGGTCTCCCTTTAAGATTGCATGCATCTTAGGGAAGTTAATTGAACTATCAGCAAAAAAAAATTTATAACCTTTCATAAACAAAATTGCTTTTAGCTTTGTACATAAACTCCCACAAAGCTCATCTCTGGGGCTTGCTGACTGCTCAACACTTCAGATGCACCTGGGGTCACTACTCAGACCATGGCTCTGTTCCCAGGGAGTGCTGTACTGAAGGTATCATCCCATCTTGGGCAACATGAGAGTGGGCTCATCACTGTCACACAGCTTTAGAAACAAGATCTCAAAATAGCCTGAGCTCAGTAATGTGGGCTGTATAGACAGATGTGACTATAAACAGGAAGCCCAGGATACTTCACCACACTCTCCTCAGCTGCATTAAAAAATAGGTACCTAGGAACACAAAGCCTAGGGTCCTGCACCACTCATCCTCAGGTGCTTCTCTTTGGGCTGCTCTGTGTTCTTTAAGCCTCATCATCATGTCCTAGGTGGTTGCTGACATCCTCATCTCACTAAGACGCATCTGAGTCTCATGTGATTCAATGTTTTCATCAGGTCCCACAGGAAGAGGCTTCTAGAGCAGAGATCTGGATCCAGGCAGGTTTGCCTTTGCTCTCTGAAACCATCTGCGCCATGAGGACTGCACACCTGGAAAGGCAGACCTCACTCCTGTTCTGACACCTGGCCAAAGCACAGGCACAGGATTGCACGTGCTCACACACTAGAAATCCTTCCTGGGACAGTCACCTGCCAGGCCTCCTCAGGCCACTGAGGAATGACGGGCCACTGAAGATATGAAGCCATGGCCCTGAGTTTTGAAAGCCACGTTTGCTGGTTGCATTTTGTTATTCAGCTTGCTTATAAAGGTACCAGGAGTAATTTCAAGTCTACCCTTCCCTGTTTTACATCCTTCAAAACCCCTGAGTTAAGCAAAACAATGAGAAATATATAGGATCTGGATAAAAACCTAGAGCCATGGATTATGGGAAATGGCTTATGTAGAAGAAGGAATAGAAGCACATGCACTGGGAACACAGTCCTCCCAGGTGTCTCACTGGAAGTAGAAGGAGCCCCTGCCTCAGCTTCCCAGATGTCTTCACCCCATGCAGCTCATGGGCAACTGCACACAGGAGCGATTCCAACTTCCCACAACCCAAAGCTCAGAAAGCCTCATTTCTATCTGAACTCAACCAGTGCACTGTAGATTGTTGTTCTAACTTAGGTCACCTAGCCTGACCTCCTCACAAAGAGGAATGGAAAATCTTGGGAAATAATGGAGTCACCCAACTGTGCTCACTCCTGCTCAAATTCCTTTACACTAATTATGTACCTGGGTAATGCACACATAAGAAGGGAACTCCTTTGCACTTGAACAAAATAGTAAAATTCTGAATGATTTGCAGTGATACCTATTTCTCCTTTTAAAGAATCTTAAATATAGGACTGAAAGTTGGGACTAGGGTGGTGGCTCAGCAGTAGAGTGCTCACCTAGCATGTGCAAGGCCCTGAGTTCCATCCTCAGCACCACATAGATAAAATAAAAGTTTTGTGTCCAACTATGACTAAAAAATAAAAATAAAAATAAATTTTAAAAAGAAAGTAAAGCAACAAGCATTGTATTGTACTACAGTTTAAAGAGATGCCCTTTAGCAGCAGTTGACATTGGGGTATAACAAACTCACTGAGCTCCATCTGCCGGGGCTTGTGTTATATGCCAGCCTGAGTGTACTGACCATCCTAAGGAGGACAGGCATGGTCACAGGGAGCAGGTGGCCTTCTCTGCCTCAGTCTCTCCTTTGGGGTTTTGTGGTCATTACCTTCCAACTATTCCCAGCCCCCCACTCTCTGCTGTGTCTTCCACATGGGATCATGTCTCCCTAAACCAAAAGTAGAACTGAACCATTTACAGAAGTTCATCAGCTGCAGGAGAGCAAAACTCAGCATGGTTACCACGGGGCTGGTACAGCTGGGGAGTACTCCTGGTACCCAACACTTCACAGAGAGTCCCTCAGAAGATCATCCCAGACAGGCAGGCTCTGTGATAGGTCTGGGAGAATATGTGCCTCTTTTCTGAGATCATTAATAAGAAGTTCAGTGTCTGGAGAAGCCCTGTGGAGCCTAGGCTTCTATTAGCAATGCTCTTTGTGTAGTTTGAAGTATTCTAGGCAAAAATATCATCCTGGGCCTAGCACACTCTTGGAGACAAGAAGACCTTTCAAGAACTTACCAAGCCATTTTTGTCACCTTTAAAATGGGTGTAAGGATTTCTAATGAATAAGAACTAGGTAAATCAGCCATTAGATATGAGGAAGTCAAGCAAGGGCACGATGCCTATAAAGAGCAGTTCCTGTCCTCTGTAGTCTCACCCCTGCAAACCCAAGACATGGGGACATAGCAACATCATTCTTCTATGGGCAGATATTGTCCAACTCCTGGGCCTTTGCACACATCAATCCTCCATTCAGGAGATTTAGGGAACTCCCACATTCCAGGCACCCTGTAGATGGCTCCAGTTCCCTCAGTGCTATGGGTTACAGCTGGTACTCAGGATTATACTTAATGCTGGGATCTCTCCTCATCTTAGAATGATCCAGAACTCAGCTTACTGTGAAAGGTGTACTAAAAGAGGCAATGATCTTTGTTAAAATTGTTTTGTGATTTAAAAATCCAGTCTTCTGTTTCTACTGAGCATCTACCAGAACAGCTTTTGAGATGCTGCTAGAAGCCCTCATTCCCGCTAGACTTCATTCTTACCATCCTAAGTGAGTTCCCACCATTAGAAATTACTTTCTTTCAGTTAAGGAATTGTCCCTATTAAAATGCAGAAATGTAAGTAGCCAAAACACTTGTCACTAATCAACACCTCTCCACCTGTCAGCCCTAGGTCTCTGTTGTAGCTGATCTCAGCTCTTTTTAAGCCCAGGAACGCTGCCTCCTGGAGGGCAGAAACTAGACACCTCCCTAGCCTCCTTCACTCAGATAAAATAGGTGGGAAAGGTGTTTGGTCTGCAGTGTGCTGTAAATGGTTATCTAAAACATGAAAGAAAGTGATGAACACAGATGAAGGACCTATTGCTGTAAATAGTGAAAGAAAGATCTAGAATGTGCTTCAATCATAGGTAGGATTAAGAAGACTGATGTGAAATTCTTTATGCTTATATATCAATGCAGGCAGTCTTCATCTTAGAGAGGTGTGTGGGTGCCAAGGTCTGGTGCTCCACTGGCTTTTTGGTCAGCTGGGCCAGAGAAGACCATCCTGGAGCCAGCTGAGAAGAGAAAGAGGAACTCAGGAGAGAGTGCTGTGTGAAGCCTGAGGCCAGGGCTCTCAGGGAGAGTGGGCTGCAGGGCAAGACTGCTTTTCCAGGACAGGGCTTTTGGTGACATTAGTCAAGAACTGGCCTTAAGAGGCAGAGGTCTTAATCTCAGGACACCTTCACGCCAGGGGCATGGGAAGGAGAGGCCAAGCCACACCTACCCAGCATTGAGCTACAGGTGCTGGGGAAACACCTTCCTCCCACAACTGCCACTGGCAATGCCTTGGGAGCATGTCTCTCCATGGTCTTGGCTGCTGTCCCCTTCACCTAGCAGAGGCAAAGCACTCATATTCACTGATGCAGGTGTTGTCCAGGTCAGTGGCACTAAACCCCATTATCTCACTTCTTCACACAGTTCAAGACCTCTAAAAGGAATGTTAGCAGAAACAAACATCCCATTCTGCTTCTACCTGCACAAAAATCCCATTCTGCTTCTACCCCTCATGTTAGTATTTCCCTTAAGTTGATAAATTTTTATGTATCCATCTTTCACCTCCTTGGTCTAATCTTTAAAAAAAAAGAGAAAGAGGGAGAGAAGGAGAGAAAGAAGAGAGATAAAAAGCTAAGTTTCAGGGGCTGGGATTGTGGCTCAGTGGTACAGAGCTTGCTTAGCACATGTAAGACCCTGGGTTCTATCCTCAGCACCACATAACAATAAATAAATAAAGGTACTGTATCCAATTACAACTAAAAAATGAATATTTTTAAAAAAACAAGTTTCAGTTTTTGCAGGACAGAACAGTGTGGGTGTGGAGGCAGAAGGGGTTGCCTCCAGACCAGCAGGGTGCAGGCAGATTAGGTATTGGCCTCTGAATGCAAGCTTTCTGGAGAGGGGCAGTCATCGGTGGTGCAGCCCTACCTGTGAGCCAGGATAGGAATTCAGGCTGAGAAGTCCAGGCACCTTGCTGAGCTTGTGCCCCAAGGACTGCAGTGTTAGAGACCCGCAGGGAGGCAGGCACCTCCTGTTGACTTATGGAGTCTGAAGACCAAAGACAGGTCTTGTGCTTAGCCTCCAGGCCTCTGCCTGCACAGTGGTCTTCACCCAGAGGTGATGATGGAAACACAGGAGGGGTGTGAACACCAAGCAGGCTCCCAAGGTCCCCAGCAGACTTCCAATTATGAACAAGAACCTCTCTAGCTGAAAGCTCTCCTCAAGAAGCACATGTGAGCAAACTCCGGCCCCAGGCACCATCTGCTGGGATGGCAAAGTAGCTTGCACAGGCTGCCTCCTAGCAGAGCCACCAAACGCACACATGGCACAAGGCACATTCCACCACAGGGCAGACCAGACTGTGCTGGCAGCTCACATTTCTGCTGGAAAGTGCCCACAGAGGGGTTCTGTCTCAGCCCAAGTAAACACAAATATTTGGGGGATGGTTTAGTTTTTTCTTGAAATCTTTTTGTCCCTCCCACTTTCTTTAAAGGACCATTTCCACTGTACTCATATGTGAAGTCTGAGACAAGAAGCCAGGTTTACTGTTGGGTCAGTACAGAAAAAGAAAATAAAACCAGTTTTCTGTTGTTTAATCAGAGGGATCCCATCATACCCATCATGGTAGTAGAGGTGCTACCCCACAGAATGGGGCATGCTGCACCTACAAAGGAGTGAGAGACATCGAAGATACCCACCGCATGGCAGTGAGTAAGAGCACTTCTGCAGGTTATGGGTTTGTTCAGAAGAAGAATCCTAACTTTTCTTAACAGCAAGGCTTCCCAAAGTGGTATCCCAGCAGGGCAGGAGCTCGAGCACACATGGACTGGTCAGATAACTGCAAAAGGTGGGCAGTGGACTCCTCTGGCCAGAATCACCTCCATACATCAGGCTCCAAGACCTGCTCTCAATACCATGGATACAAGCTATAATGGGTTTCTGTCACCTTGGCAGTGGTGAGAACAAGCAGCACTTCATGGAGCCCACAGGAACAGTCACAGGATGGCAAGTGCTATTCCAACGTAGTGAGGATGATAACTGATTTTGGAATAAAACTAGATGCTTATGAATCAAGTCCGCAGAAAAAGTTACATTCCTGAGAAATCAGCAGTCCATCCTTTGGACAAAATAGGTAGAAAAGATGCATAAGACACATTGTGTGTATGTGTTGTTCCTGCAAGTTCCCAGAGAGCATGAGCAAAGGCTGTCAGGATGTTTCCAAACCAAGCCAAAAATGGCTATGCCAGAATCATTAGCATTTTATACTAAAATAAGATATTAAAAAAAACCATTATAGGGTTTGGGTTGTAGCTCAGTGGCAAAATACTTGCCTGGCATGTATGAAGCTCTGGGTTCAATTCTCAGCACCATATACAAATATATAAAATAAAAGTCCATCAACAACTAAAAAAAAAGAAAAGAAAAACCGTTTCCCTGCTTTCTTGCTAAGGAAAGTGGCCAAGTGCAGAGAGAAAGATTAATGACTCTGAGGTAGAATACTTGTGAGAATTTCCTTAATTTAAAATTTTCCTCTTACAGATTTTGGAGTCAAGTTCTAAAAAATATCAGTGTTAGGCCTAAAGGATACCTGCAGGACAGATGAGGCACCCCAGCTGAGGGGAGACACACTGGCCTTCACCATCCATCTCTCTGTGGAGGGGTGTGCTCAGTGTGGGGAAAAATAGTTTGATCACACACTTCATGAAATTGCTCAACCTGAGCATATGTTCAAGCAATAATACTGTAATATTTACAGGACATAGCCGAAAACAAACTGATAGACAAGCTGGGCTCAGAGGAAAGGGTTCAGTTGGAGTTGAATGCTTTCCTGGGGCTGGATTAGTCCAGCAAGGTTAATACTTAAGACAGAGGTAAAAGAGAAGGTGGCCTCAGTTTTCTCACGTATAAAAGGGGACAATGGTGTTACTGTAAAAGTTTGTCCTGCAGGTTAGATTACAGCTCAGACCTCTCCATCTCCTGCTGTGTTTACCACATCCTCAGAGCCCAGAATGGAGTTGTGAAAACTCTGGCAATTTGCAGGTGGGGCTCACCCTCAGGTGGAGAGGCAATCGTGCTCCTCCACCCAGGCAGCCACCATCCCAGAGGAGAGGAGAAAGAGGCTGGGCAGGGAGGCCTGGCACCACCCTGCAGATCTCCGAAAACCTCAAAAGTGGAAGCCATCCCAGTTCCATGGGAGGTTGGACTAGCAAAGGTTACAGCAGAGCAGTGAGCTCCCCACCACCATAGTCCATGTGGGAAAGGATAATTTGCAGCGAGTTCCCCTCACCACTTTAGTCCACATGGGAAAGGACAACTTGCAGTGAGTTCCTCTCACCACTTTAGTCCACATGGGAAAAGATGCTTTGTAGAGAGTTCCCCTCACCACCATAGTCCATGTGGGAAAGGACACTCTGCAGTGAGTTCCCCATCACCATACTCCATATGGGGGAAGACCCTTTGTGAGGTACTGTGTTCAACCAAAGAGCAGCCCTCCTGCTTCACTACAGAATTGCCATGCCACTGTTCACATGCCTGCTGCTAGAGGGACCACTTCTGTGAGGACCCACAGTGGTATTCGTCTCACAAACCATAGAACTGTGGCCTGCGTTAGCCAGACTGCACCTTGCTCTCTAACCACCTGGAAATTGGTGCTGCTTGATGCTTGTGATCCATCCACCTGGCTCTCATGGCTGGAGCCTTAATTAAATAATTCCATGCTGCAGTGTGGGGTCCCTTCCTAGGCCCCATCTACACTGCCATTAAGTGATGCTAATGATAAACATGTCTAAATAGAGTTGCTTCTCTCAGGTTCACTGAGCAGGAACTTGTTTTCTTTTTTGGGGGATAGAACATGGTGTTAAATTGTTTTATTTAACAATTTATTTATTTATTTTTGTTTTATTTGGGTTGTAGCCAGCTCTGAATAGAGTCCTTGGACTAGTTCTACCTTTGTGACAGAACAGAATTTAGGGATCTCTAGTCTAAATAAGGCAGCATGTCCTGCACAATGGCTCCATAATTTTCACAAATTTCAGATAATTCTTTTAATAAAAGAAAAAGAGCAATACCAAATGCTATTGCAGATTACAGTGATCTTTTGTCTAACTTGTCAAAAGTTGGAGACCCTCAATGTGAGAATCCACGTGCGCATGCTCATTAAGAGATTCAGGCAAGCCTGGCAGCCAGGGTCAAAGATGGAGCCATGCATGAAGTGTCAGATTTTGTGCTAGAACATGGAACAGGCAATTTTAGAAACAACAGCTTATAAGGTAATGAAAAACCGTGAAGGAATAAGCTCTTACAAGCAGCCATGTAATTGGACAAGCTGCCATGGCGTGCAGGTATGTTGGGTTGTTTTCTTTTGCAAGGGGGTGCTAGTATCTGAGGACAGCAGAGGTGGTCCCTGAAGAGGTCAGTGGGCATCCTTTCTCTTCACCTTGGTAATGATTCCTGATTACCTCTGTGTGACTGTTTGCCTGTGTCTAGGTGTTATTTAACATAAAATAATTACTTAGCCCTCTGCAGAAGGCTGATTTAGATACTAAAATAAAATACTCTTCTAAGTATGGCAGCTTAGTGTGCATTTGTAAACACTCCCTAAAATGTCATTATGTTGTAGTAGAATTTAAAATATTGAATCATGCAGTGACCCTTCCTTAGAAGGAAGAGGTTTAACCTTGATGCAAAATTATTGAGAGTTGCCTATATCAATTTAGAGCTTTTTGTACTCCAGAAAATGTAGAATTATTTTTCTCAGATTATGTGGCTCCCAAATTAATGACATCAGGGTAACTTAAAATTGCACATTCTGCCTTCATATTATATTGGTTAAGCCTGGATTACTGCTTCTTTGTCTTCCTTTCACACAGAGCCATTCAAGGCTCAGTACCCCCAATACAATTCTATGGCAAGGCTTTGAGCTCAGTGAAGCTAGGTACAGAGGACTAGAACAAATAGATAAGCAAATTAATATTTAAAATACAGCCAGCACATCTAACTGCAGGCTCCCTGTTGACTTACAAGTTGATCAGCAAGTTCTAGAAATTAGAGGCTAACTGAGCTCATGCAGAAAGGCTGTGCTTCTTTGCTTTTCCAAGCCTGTGCACAGAGCTGAGATTCATGTGTGGCTGGAGTGAAAATAAATTCAAATTTCCAAAAGGAGAAAGAGAATTAAAAACAGAGACAACAAAAACTTCTCAAACAATGGCCTTAGTGGTGACAGCGACTCTCCCTTAGTAGCCTGGAGTGTTTAATATATTGAAATGGTTCATCTTCCTTCAGTGGACTTTTAATAACTCTGCCAGGTTAGAAGCTGTGCTTCATATTTTTTCATGTTGTCGCTCCCCCTCAATGTATCTACACATCCTTATGTGCTTGTCTGGTAAACTTTATGGCCTCAGTGCACGTAGCCCCAAGAGCCTTGTTATTACCTTCATCAATAACATGGTGCTCCTGCTCCTGCTAATCCCTCATGCCTTCCTGTGCCCTGCCACAACTAATAAGTGCTTTGCCATGATCACTGATTCATACACATGGGCACCTGTTCCCTTCATTCAACTTGCCCTGCTAAAGTAACATGACAAAGAGACAAATGTGATTTTGACTGGATCTTGTCAAGTAACAAGGAAACCAATCTGGAAAATTCCCCTTAGGGGCCAATTTATACAGACAATCAATCTTTACAACTGGGATTAATCTATTTTTTCTTCCTTCCTTACCCATAATACTTGGAAATAAATACAAATCATATTGAGTATTATGTTAACACATTATTACTTTAAAATGGTCTAATATTCAGGCAAATATCTACAATGAGTGAGTTATGAGAACTGCCAATATTATATATTTCCAAAAGTTTAAAAATACACATTTATCCCCAGTACTATTATAGCCTAAGTTTGATTATGCAATATTAACCTTTTATATTAGGATAATAGATATTTTAATTCTGCAAATATTTTAATGCTTAGATTTCAAATGTAATTATGTCATTGGTGTCATTGTGTGCACCAACATATGTACAAGTAACCTGCCTGTCCCAGTACTTAAACCTGAAGGACTGAAGGACTCTGTTCTCCTAGGTACGGGCATTGAGTGAGCCCATTAGAAACCCTTCAGTCCAAATCTTAACACTGAAAGCATGCTATTTTTAAAGGAAATGCTGTAGTCTAATATATTAGCATTTCTTCATAAAATCATTACATGGAACATGCACAAAGTGGTATGTCAGAATCGAACTTAATAACTTAGTGACTGTAGCAGTTTTGGGTTGGGACTGTATTTCAAAATTGATGAAATACCTCTAGCAATGCTACTTCAGTACCATGGTCCCATTCTCCTGTGTTTGGGACTGTGTGTGCCCATGCAATACAGAGATACCTAGGTACCACCCTGCCACTGACATTGTGAAAGTTTGCCCACATTCCAATGTTGAACTATTATTTGTAACTGTTGCAATATAAAATAAATTATTCAAAATGCAGTATATATAATCTAGATATGACAATATTCCTGGGTGTAACTTTTAAAATTATGTACTAAATATTTATTATTTCTCCCCCAAAAATTATAGCCATCTTTGCAGAAGGCATAGAAAGTAATAATTTTCTAAACTAAGCATTTTTTCTATTAGTTTCCTTTTTTGATGGAGTTTTAGTAGCATACGGCATTTACAGCTTTAATGAGGATTCAGCATATTTAAAATCAAATTTTATTTTTAACTATTTTACAAAACTCTCTTTACAGATCACATGGTGTTTGAAGTTTTAAGCATATCCAAATATCTATCATATATAATTTAGGCTGTTAGTTGTATTTATTATACATGAACTCTGTCTCCAGATTTTGCATTAACTGTACCCCCTGCCTCAAATACTTTTTTGGTTTCTGAGACTTTCTTATCACCTCTCCTCAAGAAACTGGGTTAAATATTATATATGAGAATTACACTGCGCTGTGACTATATTTCATGCTTGCTTTCTCACTATACCTAGTCTCTTTGAGGACAAGACATTAGTATGTTCATGATTATTATCTTTGCTACCTGGCGCAAAGCTTGGCACATAATAGGTATTAAATAAGTATTTGTGGAAGAAATGGATAAAATTACCAGAAAAAAATGTTACTTAGTTTCATATTTCTTCCAAATTTAAAAGTCATTATAAATCCCATATGTAAAAATATCCACTTGTTATCTTGATGAATGCGATGCTTCTTTATATAAGTGAAAAGTTTCTATTATTTGGTTATATTTTGAATTTGGGACTAGCAAAATTGGTTCTTTAGTGAGCGATCTCTAGTTTCCCTTGAAGAAAAAAATTGTAGATCATCTATTCAGACAACATGTAATTAGCATCCCATGTTACTCATTAATATAAATTTCTGAAATAGCTGGACTTATTTTTTAAAGATTCAGAGTTTTATGTACACTAGTTGTAGAGCTTTGAACATGAGTTGGAAGTATGGTCCTGTGCTCCCTGACCATGTAAGTAAACATATGATGTAAAGATTACAGTAGTTAAATGTTTCTTCTGTTGTATTGCTATTTACCACCTACCATAAACTCTGGTTATTTGGGAACCCAATAAGTATATGTTCAATAAATTCCTGGGAGAACCAATGCTAGAGTGCAGATCCTTAATCAGCATGTGCCCTGTGAGTGAGTGGTTAAACACATTCACGAAATTTAATAGATGGAAGTTACTGTCTACATGTCATATGCTTTCTGAAAATTAGTAAAAATTTCCTAATGGGGGTTAGTTTTACATAATGTGTCAATCTTTCAGTTAAAGTATATGTCTAATATTAATCCATATACATTTCAGTAAATTTTTCAAATTTAATCTAGCAAAAGGAATTGAGAAAGATAGTGTTTGTGTGGCCTCTAAGAAGATCTTGATTATAGAAGACATAAGGTAAAACCTCTAAAGGTCAATAATCATGAGGCTTAGTTCATAGAATTATACTTTGGGATTTTACAGAAGTTCCTCTTCTGCCAGACCCCAGCCCCAAACTGAGAGAACAACCTCTTTAGTTCTCTCCAGAGTTCCTTCTTTTAATGCCTCTAGCAAAAACATTTCCTACTAACACAAAAATATTTTCCTCCTTTAGCAAGGAGCTAAACCAAGGAACCATGTCATCCACTACTGCCACTAGATCGACTGAGTGTCAGATGGTGAGTGCAGTCTTTACCTGGCACCTGAGCTCCAGGTGGCCTTTGCACACTGGTCCTCCATGCTGCTCCAAAATCCTGAGATCATGTGGTCCATCATCTCTTGGTTGTGTTCAGGTAGCCACTATCCTTAGGTTCTCCAGTTCCTGTTCCAAGCCACACCTCTTTTCATGGCCCATCTTCCCAGGAATGCTGCTACCACCTTTGCAAACCAATGAAAAACTCAGGATCCAGGATGATACCAACTTTCCCCTAGGTGCACACTCCCAGCTCCCAGAGTTCTCTGAAAACAGGCACCTGAGGCCCCATGTCATATGTTGCCTCTGGGCAGTGGCTGCAGCACCTGCCCAAATGGAAGCACTCAGGGCTGGGAAGAGCCATTTCCTATGCCCCTGATTTCCCTACATGCTCTGGCCCTTTCTGTTCACACCTTTACCCCACACTCTGTCCTCTGCCTTTTTTTCCATTTCTCTATTCTGTGTCTTTTATTTTGTATTCCCATTTTCTTGGGCTGCCAACTCCCAAGATGCAAACATAGCTGCAACAAGGTGCCAGGCTGAGTGACGGGGTGCAACAAGGGAAGAGTAATACACACACACCACACAAGCACACAATCATAGCCTTACTCATTCCCACAAACTTATGCATCACACAAATACAGACTCACAAAAACAGTTCATGCACACAGATACACATACACACAATACCTAGGTATACAGTTGGACATCTCCAAACAGATGCACATTCATTCTCATATATGCATACTCCAGGCACATGTCCTCATGCACACACAGCCATATTTGTTTACCCACACTCACAGTCCAAACATGCAAAGTCTCTCTTTAGTCTCCACAACTATAAACATTCCCAACCTCTACAGGGAACTGGAAGGTGGCTAGCTATGAATCCAGAGGCAGGCTAAGCTCCAGTCTGACCCAAGGGAGAGTGAAAAGGCAGTGGGACAATAGAAACCTGTTATCTTCCTGTCATAGGAAGCAAGGTATGAGGAGAACCTACATGCCAAAGAAGCAGTCCACACACTCTGACCTGGAACCCTCAGTAAGGGGCCTCCTGGCTCCTAGAGTTGTCCCCCAGGAGTAAGAATGTTGGGGTATGGAAGGAAGTCTTTATGGTCCCAAATGCAACCTCTCCCCTTTGTTGAAGCCTGGGCCACCTTAGGCATCCCCTTTCCACATTAACAACCCCCCACACTAGGCCTATCTATAGGATCTTGTCTTTCCTTTAAGATCTCTTCACTGATACCTGTACCTCCACAAAATAGGGGTCTCACTCAGACACCTCAAGGTAATGTCCCCCTCTGAAGGATCGTCATGCTGCATCTGCCCCTGCACACAGCTTGAAGACACCAAAGGTACCCTTACCTCCAGCCCAAGACCCCCAAAATAACAGGCCACACTTCCTGCATTGCAGATGAAGATGCCCATCCTAGGTGAGCCCACCTCTAATGTGGCAACTCCTGTCGCCAAAGATTACCTCTCCAGAAGCCGCAAACCTCCAACCCAAGGCGCCTGCACCCTCCCCGTGGGGCTCCCAGCACCTACCTCCTTTGGCTTGGGTCCCATAGTTGGCGGCTCTGAGCTCTGGTGGCAGCAGGTCCTGCATCCCAGCTGCAACAGCATTGGCTCCTACACTCCAGCAGCTCCAGTGCTCTATGGGCAGTGTTGGTGGCTCCTGAGTTCTGGACGCCATCACCTCTGTAGCGTTAGATTCCTTGCTCTCATGGCAGTATCACTGGCTCCTGTACTCCAGCGGCTCCCACTCTCCCTGGGCGGTGGCAGCGTTGGCTCCTGCACTCCAGAGGCTCCTGTGAACTGGATGCTTTCATGCTCTGGTGTGGCGGCGGCGGCAGCAGCAGCGGCAGCGGCGGGAGCAGTGGCTCCTCCTCCCATGATTTGGGGGCGGCTTTGGTTCCTGCGCTTTAGCTAAGTCAAGGGCTCCTGCACTCCAGCCACTCTGGTGGTCTGGCAGGGGCAGCGGCTTCCATGCTCTGGCAGCAGCATTGGCTCCCGCACTGCAGTGGTTCCTACACCTCTAGCTGGCTTAAAAGCTCTAGCTGCAGCAGCGGCTTTGTCTTCTGCGGTTGGGGGCGCCATTAGCTCTTGCGCTCCTGCAGCTTCCTGGCAGAGGCGAGGCGGTGGCAGCTCCTCCTCCTCCTCCCATATTCTGGAGTTCTCCTGGTCTGGTGGACTTGCTAATGGACAAGCACAAGTGCTCTGCCCTCACTCAGGGGGCTGGTGGCAGGAGCAATTCCTAAATTTGAACCAATAGGGTTGCTACTTTTTCCAAATCCTTATTAGCATAAATGTGAACCAATAGGGTTGACCCAAGAGGTATATAACCCCCTAGCTGAGCGCCCTCCCTTGGAGAATTATTGTGGGCTGCTGGTAGTAGGTTGCATTGTCTGAATTCAGAAGCCTGGAACCCTGCAATAGTGTCTGTGGTTGGCTGCAACACCGGTGGGCAGAGTCTCCCAACAAGGAGCTTGGCTCAGAGGCCTGCCACTTACTAGGAACCCACCCGCCAAGACAAGCAGAAAACTCAATTTTCACTACAGGGAGCTTTTAGCGAGGTATGGGTGCTTATCTATATAAATCAATATAAATGAGTATGTAGTTTATTTTCGTATAATTTCACACGTTAATTTTTCAAAGTAAAAGAATTGGTTTAAAAATTAGACAAATTTAACTAATTAAAGCAAATTTAATTTTTTTTAAAAAAAATTAGAGACAGGCAATATATGGGGATGCATTTCTATAATCCCAGTTATCAGGAAGCTGAGGAAAGAGTATTGCAAGTTCAAGTTCAAGGTCACGGAATTTTAGGTAGACCCTACTTCAAAAAAAATTTTATACCTTTATTTTGTTATTTATTTTTATGTGGTGCTGAGCCAGTGGCTCACATGTGCGAAGCAAACGCTTTACCTAGCTGAGTCACAACCCCAGGTTGGATGTGTAACTCAGTGGTAGAAGGCTTGATCAGCATGTGTGAGACCTTGGGTTCAATTCCCAGCCCTGAGAAAGTGAGAGGTGTGCAGGCACATGCACACACGCATTCGCACAGGAAGAGAAATGCAAGAAATAAATGTATGGTATAATCATAGATGTGGAAGAGTTTATGATATTATAAATTTGTAAACTTTAATAAGAGTAAAACTATAAGAAAGTTATGGTCAGCATTAAAAATTTTATGGAATGACAAAACTTTTGAATCAATTCAGAAACATTGGCAGTCTTGCCAACATAAAATGCCAGTTATATGGCTCTCCACATAGGGTAACACTACCCGGCTTATCTTGACATTGATATATCTCATGTTCTGTGGCTCTCCACCAATAACCCAGCAACATTGAGAGTTCTAATATGAATATAACACAAGTTCTTTTATATTTCATTAGCTTTGTGTTATATGCCAGTATAGAAACCAATTCCCAGCTCTATGTACATTGCACAATATATGAGTTGTGCCCTCAGAGAATAACAGTCTATGTAGAAACTAGTACCAATGCACCTAATGTCACCAATAGGAACCATGTTTTGTGGCTTTTCACATAGGTCCAAGCAATCCTGTAAATCCTGACATTGCATAATTTCAGTTTCATGTGAATTCCATGTAAACCACAAATATTTTCCCTTATCCTGTAGGAACACTCCATTCTCATCATATAATCACCCTGTTTCAAGGACTCAATCAATGAATCCTGACTGGGATGCCTACTGTATTCTTCAGCCTCCTCAATGCCACAGTTTCCGGCAGCTCTTGATTGCAGGTATGCTGACTTTAATCCCTGACACCTATCCTTATTCATCCTCTCCAGAGGCTTTTATGGTTGCTTTTCCCTCTCAGTGGAATGTCTTTCCTGCCCCTCTTTTCCAAAAGTTCTTCCTCATCTATGAAATCTTAATTTCATTGTGATTTTTCTGATAAGTTTTTTTGATTCTCTTGACATTATTTATTCTATTCTGTAATTTACACTGAGCATTCTTAAGAGTCTTATTATAAGTATAACTTGACAGTTATTTGTGTCATTAACAATTAATATCTGTTTCCTACATTAGAATAAAACTTCACTAAGGGACTCTTTGTCTAGGCTTTAACTGTGGGTGTCAGACATTAACATCAACTTTAAAACGTGGCATCATATTCAAAGAATCTGGCAGTGTCAGTCATGTACTAATAACATTCTTTATAGTCATCTGGCCAATTAAATTAATTTTTATATGATTTAGGATAATAAAATATGAAGTGTGATATAGTAATTTGGGGTTATTTAAATACTATATTTATATAGAAAATTATAACATTTAATGTCATAATTAGAATACTATATGATGTTTGAAGTACAGTCAGTCCTGAATACCTGTGGGATATGTAGGAGTAGATTCAATCAATTATGATTTTGAAAACATCTGGAAATAAATGGAATCTTAACTATACATGTACACACATTTATTCTTGACACTTGTTCCTAAACAATATTAAAAAATATATTTTGTTGAGATATTATATGTAAAAATGATTGGAAGTATACAGGAAGATATGTAATAAATAATATAAACATATAATACTACTGTATATGATAGATTTGAATCCCAGCAGATTTTAGTGTGTGTGTGTGTTTGGGGTGGGGCTTAGAATCACTCTCCCATGAATACAGAGGGACAACTGTGCACTACAACACAAGGAAAGGTGGTTGTTTTTCCATCTGTTTGCATTACTTGATAATAGAATAAACAGAACTGTATATCATTTACTTACATAGGATGTTTATGCTAAAAGAGGGCCTTTTCAGCCATGATCCTCAAATATTAATTAAGGTCACGATTTGACCCAGCAAAAACTTAATTGAAAAAAAGTATCATAAATCTATTAATAAGTATAATCTGTTCAATACCCTGATTTTCATAATTTACATGTCTTTTTGTACCTCTTTACATTTTTGCTTAAAAGCTTATTTTTTAAAATCCCTATTAGTAAACTTTATTTACATTAATATCCAAAATTTCAACAAAAATGTCTTCTCTTTTTCAATTTTCTCTTTGAATCTAGTTCCAAAATTTTAGAAGTCCACTCTTCTGTCTCTCCTACCCCTCCTACTCCTCTTCATTTTTTAGAAATTATTGTGCTGTACTCTCTTGGTGAAGATAAGTACTTAGTAAAAGATGAGGCTTTAAAAACGTGACTAAAGATTTTGTAAATCATTTCAAGAACACTGAATGGTAGTAGTATCTCTGAATATATATTTTATGCATTTACACATATTTTAGTCTTTCACAAATATTCATGAGTTTCACAAATCACAACCAGAAATCAGATATTGAAGATTAGTACTGTCTTTGAAAGGAATTTGAGCAGAAACATGAATGAAGAAGAAGCTTGTCTTTGCTGAATAACAAATTGGCTGTAACCATACTATAGCTTTATTCCCATCTCTTGTTATTTAATATAAAATGATTGTTTTAAAACTTCTAGGTAATATGCTTGAATGATTAGATTTATATGTAATTCTAATTAGATTGAATTCCTTATTAAAAATAAGGAAAACTGCCATGATTCTAGAGATTGAGTTAAAGGAAAGCACAGTTGGAAATTAATTCTTTTTCGAACTTTGGTCATTCAGTAAGGGCATCCAAAGGGATAGCTTTCAAACACTATTACAGCTCTGGATCCAAGAGTCAACATATCCCTATTATTGTTTCTCAAAACCTCCATTTACTCATAATAAATTCATTAGTATAAGACAGAGAAAACTATCAGGAAATCCAGTAGGCTTCACATCACATGCTTTTGCTTCTGTGGTGAACTCAGATGGTGTCAGCACACAGAGCACTGTAATCCTGGCTGCCTCTTCAAGAAAACCTGATGCTTTAGCCAGGCTGGAGGGAGAGTGTGACGCTGCTTTGTCACCACTGAGGACAAGCACTCTAACCTCTAAGTCCTGCTTAACTACAGTGATGAATGATTTTCTTTCTTTTACCAGGACACTCACAAGAATTACAGTTAAGTGTTAAGTAACTTTTATTATTGCAATTTTGTTTTGCTTTTTAAAAGCATCTTGAAATCCTGTAGAGTTGCCATAATTTTGATCCTACAAATTTGTGATTGTGTTGAATTATTTAACTTGAATCATAATTTCTAAACTGAAGCCTATAATAAAAAAGAAAGATAACCCATAACACAATATTTAACCAATGATTTAATTATCATATTGGAAATAAAAATTACACAGTTTAAAATACTACAAAACATAAAATAAAAAATGACCAAATAACACTTTATATTACTAGGAAAATATTTCACTTTCAAGGTCAACATTTAAAGTTGCCACATATTTCCTTCCATTAAAATATTTTTAAAAATTAAATTAATAAGAAATGTATGATATATTTAGTGTAATATATAGTATTTATGCTCTCTATACTGTAAATACATGTAATAAAAAAGAAAAATAAGTGCAAAGAAAAATTTACTGATTTAGAAAATCTAAATGGAAAATCAAAATATTTTTCTTTAAATGGGCATATTGAAAGATACTGATTTGACATTGACAAAATTAGATGTTAAAATTGGCATTTATCTTTAAGGAAAAGGAAATAATGGGAATTGGATTGCTCATTGCATTTTATTCAGCAGAAAGAATTTAATCTCTATTTCACTTTACTATGTATTAAGCACTTTATAAGAGATTATAATTAGAAATTCATTGTATCAATTAATCTTCAAATAAGCTTATATTACTATTACTGCATCAATTTACATCTGAGGAAATTGTCGAATTTAAAAAATAATTTAAAAGACTCTCATGTTAAGATATACAAATAAAAATTGAAGCAATGTTGTAATTTTAAATTAAATTCAACTATTGATTTTCAGAAGTACATTTTACTCTAACCATTGCAAAGTGTGAGACATTACAATAGAATTGTGACATCATTTTAATATTTCTATCATGATGCATTACACACATGAAATATCTCATCATCCATCATTATGTTCATTTAATTTGAATTATATTTTGTTTTACCCACAAATAGCTCTCTGCTCTCTTATGCCAGGGTTAGACTGTTTGGGAGACACGGAGATGGGGTGACAGAAAATAGCACCTGGAGCTTCCCCCAGCAAAGGTGGAAGAAAAGCTTCTTACGTGAGACCTTCAGGCCCAGGCCCTGAAAGTAAGGAGAAAAGGCTTCACTTAGAGGTAGTCTTGGGAGGGTTTAGGCAGGAGGGGTGGAAAATACCATCTTATAGGAAAATAAGATAGTAAGCAGGGTGTGGTCTTGAGCCAGGATGTAGAGGGGGTGATCTAATAAGGCAGGCCTGCCATGAGGAATAAAAGGGAATGGACAGGGAGAAGGTCAGACTTTGTAAAAGGAATCTGTCTTTGGGGATAAGTAGAGTGGGCAGGCTAGGATTGTGGGGTTGGATGTCTAATACAAAGGATATGATATCACATAGACTGAATTTGGGGGTCCTGGATGCCCAGTGGAGTGTAGCTGTGTACAGGAGTGATGTGGAGCTGCTAGAAGGAAGTAGCCCAGGGAGTTGAAGACCCTCTTCTTGGTTGTATAGGTCCCACATATGGCAGGTAGTTGGTCAGCATTCACTGACCAACCTTCCAGATCTGAGAACCAGTGCAGAGCCCAGTGACAAGACAGGCTGAGCTGGATGTGGCATGGGGGAGGAATAGGGGGCAAGTAACTCTGATGGCATGGATTCCCAGTCAGCTTAAGACCTTTTCTGCATTCGATGTTCACTCACTATTTTTACTGAGCACCTACAGTGTGAGTTCTGCTCCAGGTGCTGGGACTGCTGTGGGATGCTACAAGCCAATCTTCATCCTGGCCCTGCAACCAGCCCCACCCATCTCTTCCAGAGCCCCACACCTGATAATGCCAGGATTTGGAGTGTTTCCTACTCATAAAGGCACTGAACTAAGAACACCACCTCTGGTCAACAGCCATGGTTTATAGATGAGGCCTCCAGTTACTAGGGAAGGCCGATGCTACCCAAGGTCACACAGCCAGCCAATACTTCACAAGCTGATCCTATGGCTTCCCAATCTTTGGGAAGGGGGGAACTTCTGGAAGGTCCCTGAGCCAGCCCCATCTGGGCTCTGGCAGGAGGGCAAACAAAAGCACATATTAACAAGGTCACAATGGCTGGGGAAAATTGAGGACACAGTGCTGAGGACCTAAGCAAGCAAGGAGCAATCTGAGAGGGCTCCTAGGAGGTGGTGAGGTGCCTGAAGTCTCATGCTGGCTTAAATCCCTTTGTCCTCCAGCCTCCTCAACCCCACCCTCTTTCTGGATGGGCCCCTCACCCAGCTTCAGCCTTGGCCTGACATTTCCTGTGACATTTGCTGCAAAGAAATGGAGTCATAAATCCAAAGGTTAAATTTGTACATTGCCTTTCACTGCTGGGCAACATCATGGTCCCTCCACCCATTAGGAATCCCATAGGTATAGATTTGTGTGGGATTGCCACTTGCCTCAGGGCCTCTGCTTGCTGAGGGCCCGAAGGTTTCCCTGCTCCACTTCTCTAAAGCACCCCAGTCACCAGGTCCCCAAATGGGTTCCTGGGCACACCAGGCTCTGAAGTTTGGCACATAGGGATTCTATCAGAGAGAATATTAACTACCCCACTCTAAAACCAAGGCCCTGAGATGACCTGCAGTCAAGAAGAAAAGAAAGAATTTCAGTACCATTTAACCAAACTGACCCCAAATTTGACCATAAAACCCTTGTTTGACATCTACCAACTGTGGAGCTTCAATTCTATGGACTGTGATTCATGAGGGCCAGTTAAGAATGCTGAGGTATTGAATGAAGGGCCAGAGAGCACCCCTGAGAATGAGGTAGGCTATATGAATGAGACTAAATCAGCTCTTAACACCCCTGTATCCCAGATCAGCCCAGGTCCATGTATTCGAATGCTGAATGGGGCTCATTGTGTACCAGGCCCAACTGGGCTGACCTGGGAACTCTGGTTTCCGTCCACTCAGCATTTCCCCAAGGCTGCTTAGGAAGGTCAACCAATAGCGCCTGCCTCCTGGCCCCACTACTTGGGTATGGCTACCCTAAGGAGGGTCATCAGGGGCCATGGGCAGCCTCCATCAGAACAAGGCATCAGACTGCCATCAAACAAGGCAGGTCAGTGCCACCATCATTTCAGTCTCTATCCTCCCACACCAGGGCAAGGATATGGACCCCACCCAGAGATAGGGAAGACTATTAGACTTATCTGGTAAGGCTGGAAGCTATGTGAAGAGGGTAGACAAGAAGGGGCCCTGAAACAACCTCTGCAGAGATGGCCATCCTTAGAGCTGAGAACTTGCTGGGGTATGTGTATGAGAGGGAAGCTGCATCTCTAGAGTCCAGCTACCTGGCTGTGGCCAGTATAAGAGGCCAATGCAGGTTTGAATAAATAAATTAGAGTGCATTTTCTGGAAGGGATTCCACACACACTAGTAAAGCATGATGAACAAGAATAGTTTTAAATGTACAAAATGTTTAAAATACAGTGACAAAAGAAGAAACTTCAGCAGAAAACACACAGTGTGGTGGGACCCAGCCAGACCCACATATTCCAGAGATGGTGTAGAGATACACAGAGGTGTGGGACTGTGTGCCCACCCTGCTGGCTGGGCTCCCAGTGCTGGCTCTGAGACTGCCTGTCCTTTAAAGCACTTAACCTAAGGTGAGGATCACTTTGCTTCAATTGTATGGTTCAGAGTTGGTCTGCAGGCCAGAAATGAATGGACAAATGAGTAGATGGTGGTGAGTAAATGCAAACATCTAGAATTTGATCACAAGGAGGATGCTAGTGACCATGATCAGGGTGTGGGTGCAGCTAGCTACAGGGCAAAGACACTAAAAGGTGCAGAGACTGGACTCTGAGAGAATACTATAGGGTGCACAGTTCTTAGGACTTATACCATGGGTGGCTACAAAAGGTTGGGCAGACTTGCTTGAGGGTCAGAGGTCAGGGCTCACCAGTCTAGGTACCTAGAAGCATGAACTTCACTGACCAGGCACAACCAAATACCTAGGGCCCTCATTAACCCTATGACAGGGTTGGGGTAGGTGTCACTTGCTCATATACTCCCTCCACTACACACACACACACACACACACACACACTCATATTCTCTTTCTCTCTCTCTCTCTCTCTCTCTCTCTCTCTCTCTCTCTCTCTCTCTCTCTCCCCTCTCTCTCTCTCTCTCTCTCAATGCCTTCCTCCTCCTGACCCTTCTTCCGGATGCACAGACTGAGAACCCCTGAGGAGAAATTCTAGACTACAGGCCCAGGACTGCACAAGGGCTCATTCTGCCTCTCTACTATCCTGGCTTTGCCCGCTGGACCCCTCTTGGTGCTGTAGTGGCTGCCATAGGCATCCATGCCACAAAGCCAGAATTTCAAGCCAGGGCAGGAGCAAGGGGTGGGAGAGGTGCTCAGGATTGGGCAGCAGAGGGAGGGTGAGTCCAGAGCCTGAACAGTTTGGGAAGGCTTGGTTTCACAAGCTCTGACCCTCACAGACAGCTTATCACTTGCATCAAACAAGGGCAATAAACTGTGCCCCTCTCTTCTGGGTGGACTCCTGGAATCCCCTCATCCTCTTTGCCCAACTCAGCTCGTACCCACACATATTCACCACTCCCATTACTCTTGAGAACAAGACTGTCCACAGAATTCAGAGCACACCAATACCATTGGTTCCCAAACTCTTAAATTCAGAGCCCACCTCAATTCCTTATCCAATGGTAGGTGTGGGTACAAAAGAGAAATAGGATGAAGATAAAAAGAAAACTGGCACACAAAAGGCCTGCCAAGAACTTCAGACACTTGCCAACAATGAGCTCCTAACTCCCAGGGAACCAGTGTGTCCAAGGAAATAGGTGCTCATAATATCTAAGACATTTTGGAGGGAAATGAGACAGAGCATCTTGTACCACAGTTAGAGGTGGAAACATGTTTTATCTGAGGCTTCAGCACTGAGAGGAGTTGGGTTCTGATGTACACACAGGTGACCAATTTGTGGCCTGAGAACATAGTGATTCTTTAAGTGTGTGGCACAGAAGGTCACCTGCCATCTTCCTTTGGTGACAGGGAAGTCATTATTTATTGGGAGTATTTCATTCAATTGTGGATATCAGCAGGAAAACTAGGTCCTGTATTGAGACTTTCTCTGTGAGGCAGTGACTAGCAGGGTTAGAGATCCCTGTGACCATGAATGAATGGTGAGTCTGTGGCCCAGCCCCACCCTACCGGCTCATGCAGTCCCTGAGATCCAGTCTCTTTAATCTACTATGGAAGTTAGCAGAGTTGGGGCTCAGGGCCTATGGTCATGCCTGTGTCACCATGGGCAGGGTCTGTGGAGGGGTCACAATGAGTGCCCTGCTCTGTGGGAGTTTTCTGTGGCTGCTGAAATAGATCACTGCACTACAGTGACTCAAAAAAGCACATGCATTTATTCTGTCACAGGCCTGGAGGTCAGAAGTCCAAAATGCATCCTGGGAATTTAGAACCAAAGTGTTGGGAGGCCAGGCTCCTTCTAGGGACTCAGGAAGAGACCATTGCCTGAGCTTTTCCAGCTCCCAGAGAACATCACATCCCTAGACTCCTGATTCATTCCTCTAATTTCAAAGCCAGCTGTGCAGCATCTACCAATCTATTTTTATGGCTTTCTCTGCTCCTCCCCCCTCTCTCCTCTTCTCTCTCCCTCTCCCTCTCCCATGTTCTCTTCTTTCTCTTCCCCTACTCTCTCTCTCTCTCTCCCTCATCTCCTTCCATTCTCACATTCCTTCTCTTATACTGACCACCCACCTCCCTCTTTCCCCTACCTTGGACCACCCAGATAATTTGGGATAATCCTCCATCTCAGGCCCTTAACATCATCCCCTGGGCAAAGTCCCTGTGATTACAGACATTCACAGGTTCCAGGACTAGGAAGTACTATTCTTAGGGGCCATCATTCAGTTGAGCTCAGCTTTGATCCTAATTCCCTGGGGATTAGAGCAGATTTCTCCTCAATTCCTCTCCCTTTCTATTTCTGTCCATCCCCAATCTGGGTATTTCTGGGGCTAGCCCAGTCTCATCCCTCCCCACATGCCTGGTCTTCCACAGTCCCTACTTTGTCTAGGATCACAGGTAAGGAACTATGATTTTAGTCATATCTCTGAGACATTTTCTTCCCATGACTCCCTGGGTCTACTTCTCTGTCACCAAACTGCCCTTGGAGGAAGATCTTATGAGGATCTTCAGTCTTTGATGGAGACACCATGGCCCAGAGTCTCTGGGTGATTTGTCTGGCAGAAGTATATCACTGGGCTGCCATCTCCCTACTCATACTATACTGTCTAATCTTTCACCCCAGAGGACACACCTACCTCCTACTTACCCTCCCTGGATCCCTTGCTCAGGTTACCCACAGGCTCTCAATTATGAAACCTGAAAGAGCTTTTGTCTTTTTCTTAGACAGAGGTATTCTAGGGTAAGATTCTTATATGGTACATCCTCCCATATTAAACCACCAGACCTAATTTGTTTGTTTTAATAGAAGATGTAGAAACTGGTGTCAGAAAAGTAAATAGTTGGGCTGGGGATGTGGCTCAAATGGTAGTGCGCTCGCCTGGCATGCATGCGGCCCAGGTTCGATCCTCAGCACCACATACCAGCAAACATGTTGGTTCCACCAAAAAACTAAAAAATAAATATTAAAATTCTCTCTCTCTCTTTCTCTCTCTCTTTAAAAAAGTAAATAGTTTATTGAACAAAATTTTGCATTTTTGTATCTATGATGTTAAGGAATGAATATTTTAATTTTTTGCTAGGACCCTCATTTTACTCAAAAGTAATTAAGGAGTTTCTCCAATTTGTTTGTTTGTTTGTTTGTTTTTGTCTATTACTGCTTCAACCAAATCCTTATCTGAAATTCTCTTTTCTGCATGGCTTAAGGCTATGAAATTTTAAAAGAAATTTAGTATTTTTATTATCAGATATGTTATAAAATCACTATATCTTTAGTTTAATCAGGAAGAATTTTACTCTAGTGGCATTAAGCCAACAGTTGATTACATGTGAAAATGATTGACTACTTGGTTTCAATTTTTGGTTTTAATTACTTGGCTTTATCTGTATTATTCTGGACTATAACTTTCCTATGAGAGAGGTGATCTTTACATATGTGTTAAGCTGGGTTTATCTGCCCCATACTTATTTCATATCTTTAAACTTTAAGTCTAACTTCTCATAGTTCCTAAGATTATGGATGGGAACTGATTTTATTATAGTTTTTGGAAAGCAGCCTCAAGAAGATGCAGATAGTAAAAGATTTTCATCTTACTGGAACTTCACAAAAGGATATTTTTATGTACTTTCAAATAGTATCTTTTTAAAAAACTAAAAAATAAAATCCGCCAAATACAATGCATGTTAATTCATACAAGTTGGAAAACAGGGTGTACCTGATAGAAAAAGCTGTGAAACCAATTCAGGGCACATTTCCCAGCTGAAGAGGGGCTGGAACTACAGACTCAATTCTTTACTAGACTGCCAGCTACTGATGAATTTGACCCAGGCAGGTAACTGGCAGGTAGGAGCCTGGGAAGTATTATTCTGAATTCTCTGGTCCAGGTGCCTTGGAGTCTAAAGTTTATTCTTAGAGATGTCTTTTCCTCATGACATAATCTGTTTTTCAAAATTTCCCAGAGCAGATGGTTAAATTAATCTCTAATTCCTTTATTTCTTAGAATGATTTCTGCCCTGATGAGACTGACAAGGAGAAAGGAGTGAAAAACAGCTGATGAGAGGAAAGAGCCCCCCATGCTGGGGCTGGCCAAGTTTCTCCCAGCCAGATGCCCGGGAGATGCTGTCTCCCAGCGTGGTCGCTTGCCTCAGTCATTCTGTATCCCCAAAATAGATGGTCCTTTATGAGAATTTATCTGAATTCCTAGTAGAAATTCTTACGGGCTGGTTACACTTCGCTTCCTGCCCAGGCATGCACAGATTACAGTTTCCTCTGGCCTCACTTGGAACCTTTGAAGAATATTCTATGCAGGAGAGTAGATGTGATAGTGATAAATGGTGTTGGTGCCCTTTTGGATCACACTTCATTTATTACAGTAAAACTTGGGTACACTCCACCCACAATAACAACACCAAATGTAATACAGTTGTCAATTAGCTCCCACCCTCATTTCAACACTTTTTCTTGGGGGGTGGACTCATTATAATACTTTATTTTGGGTGAGGGGATAGAAAGTGATTTCCTTCTGATAATTGGATAGTTGGTCAGTTCATTTATTAGTCAATGACCTACACATCTAATAAGTACCAATGTTTTTAAATTTCAAAATTTCATGTCTCAATAATCTTTCAGTTTCACAATTCTGTGCTTAAAAGAGTACTATACTTTAGACCAGTTACTTCATTTTACCCCACCACTATCATCAAAACACAGTCATAAATCACTTCAGTGTCTTGCTTTCCTCCTCTCAAGCTGTCACTTACTCATCTCCTTGGCCATTTTCTCAGACGGTTTTCTATCTTTGACATGTATGATTCTTCTTCCTGCTGTCTTCTCAGGGCAGTGACCATATAACATATACTTCTGATGTTCCATTCCTGTGGAGACCTTCTTGGTTCTAATGCTCTCCACCTCCTTTTTACTTTTCCAGCCTTTCACACCAATGGCCTCACCTTGGACTTGGCTCTCTAGCAGGACTCCTTCACTCTGTGACACCCCATCCTGGTCACAGCCTCTGATATTCCCACCCATCACTCTGTTTTTCATTACATCAGCTCAAGGATCCTGCAGGGTCTGTCTTCTAGCTCCTTCCTTTTCCTTGGCTTGTGCATGGATTAGTCCTCCTGTGACTTCACTCTCCTTCCTGGATCCATTGTGTATGTGTTGTGTGTGTGTGTCTGGGGAGGAATGCATGCTGTATTTAGTTTGTGACAGATTACCTATTTTTATTGATGTAGAATTTATGTACAGTAAAATGCCCAAATCTTAAATGTACAATCTGGAGAATTTTTTCATATGTCTCCTATGTAACCATCTTCCAGATCAGATATAGAACATTTCCATTGCCCCACAGAACTCTGTCCAGCTTCTTTCCAGTCAATCACCACCCTCCAAATGTAACCATTATCTTGACCTCCAATCAGCAGAGATCAGGGTTTGCTTATTCTTAAGTTTCCTATATATAGAAAAGTCTCTACTTCTTAAAAATCAATATTTAAATAAATTATATGTTATCCCTAAATGTAAGAGGTCATCATATGGTGGAA
Organism: Ictidomys tridecemlineatus; assembly: GCF_052094955.1. Taxonomy (NCBI): domain Eukaryota; kingdom Metazoa; phylum Chordata; class Mammalia; order Rodentia; family Sciuridae; genus Ictidomys; species Ictidomys tridecemlineatus. Next base: position 43,540,590 of record NC_135490.1, read on the forward strand.
ACTGGGGTTTTAAATGAGTTTCATTAACTACACACACACACACACACACACACACACACACACACACACACACCCCGCAGCTGTTTTAATAAAGAAAGAAAAAACCTTTCTCCCCAAAAGTCACTGAGATCTTTTCTTTCCCTCAGATTTGTCTGTCCCAGGATATTCTTGGCATCTTGTATCATTTAGCTCAGTATCTTCATGCTCAAATCCTCCCCTCCCCCAATATACAGCTCCAGAGAAAAGAAATGGTCCTTCCTGTCTTTCTCTGACTCTACCCCTTGGCAGAGTAATTCAGCTGGGCCCAGACAGAGACAACTATGTCACGTACCTGTAGGTCAAGCATGCTACCTTGATTTGAACAGAGAAAGAAGCTTAGCTTGCTGATTTATTTATATATTTATCAGAGGGGGTTACTATGAAAGGAACCTCAGTCCTCATACATGCTAGGCAAGTGCTCCAACACTGAAATATGTCCTCAGCCACCAGTTTGAGGTAATTTCGACTGTGTACATTCCTTTAGGTGATCTAATATAGTAATGTACAAGGTTTTATTGGTTTAATTTCACAATATTTGTGAAGGAAACAATGTCAGGATCCAAAGGAGGAGCAGACCACTTATGTTTTTCTCAATCCCTTTGTTGTCTCTAGATGACTTCTTCATGTGTTTCCAGAAATCCATCCTTGGGCCTCTTTTCTCCTCCTGCCATACACTCTTCCCAGGGAATTTCTTCATCATTGCCTGCTGTGGCAGCCCTCTTGTCTCTATAGGTGTGGCTCCACAGATGTTCATCTCAATCCAACCTTGGACTGAGCCCATGACCCCAGTGACCCTTCCTGGATATTTCCACTTGTACATCCTGTAGGCATCTCCAAGGCAACAGATACCAAACTCCACTCAGACCTTCCTCTCCTCCAAATCTGCTCAACCTCCTCCAGTCTATGTATTGATGAGGTGAAGTCTTCCCCCTTCTCACCTGAGTTCTGCCTTATCAAGTTCTTGATCCAATTCTTTTGTCTTGCAGGGTCATTCCCAAGCTTAGACCCCATCATAGCCTGCCCAATCTTACCTCAAATCTTTCCTGCTCATTGCCTTCATCTGTTCTGCTCCTACTGACAGAATGAGGATAGGGAGTTGATCTTTTTGACATGAGATCCGATCATGTCAATCCCTAATTTAGATTCTTTCAATGAGTTGGGAGTAGGGATTGTTAGGAAGATGTTGGTCAAAGGTTGCAGACTTTCAAGAGTTCAAGAGATCTATTTACAACATGGTGACCATAGTCAATAGCAGTGTATTGTATTGTTGGGACTTGCTCAGAGGACAGGTGTTAAGTGTTCTCAGCACAAAAAGTAAGTTTGGGAGGTACTGCATGTTAACTAGCTCAATTTAGCCATTCTACAGAGTGTACTTATTTCAAAACATCATGTGGTAAATGAAAAATAAAGGCAATTTTTGTCAACTAGAAAAAATAATTAATTTTATAAAGTGCTTCAATGGCTCCCCATTTCAGCCTCTTAATCTGGTTCCTGTCTACTTATCCAGACTTACAGCTTTTGCTACTCTGTGTCAGACTCAGAGCTTCAGTAATGCTGAATCATCCAGCTTCTCTGCACGTGCTGGATGCTGTGCCCATGTACTGCTGCCTACTTTCCCTGGAAAGCACTTGTCCTGTTGTGTGTCTGGGAAGTGTGACAGCCTCAGTGCCCCTCTTTGTGAAGTCTTGCCTAACTCCATGTGTGCAAGCACAGACTCCCCAGTACCATAGACATGAGGCAATGAATCTGTAAACCCTGGAAGCCAGCTGCCAAGCAGATCCAAGGCTCAGTGCTTTCCCATTGCACAGCTATCTGGTGCCCTGGCTTCTGTTGCCTGTAGGTTTCCAGAGGGCAGAGGTTCCCATTTAGCTTTGCTCAGAGGAGATATTTAATATTCAGTTGTTAAATAAATAAAAGAATGAATAAAGAATGTAGCATTGTACTGGGTATCTTGCAAATAAGTTGGATGCCATTTCTACCCTCTTCAGCCATACCTGCCAAAAGGATGACAAAGGCAGGAAGGGAATAAGCAATAAACAGTGATTCTTTAGTAACTATTTGCTTTCAGTGAGCATGGTGGGGCAAGATGCCAGGAAACTATCTTCTGTTTCTGATTAGTCTGTGGAGCTGCAATCTGGTGGGGCTGGGGCTTTAGGATCTGGGGCTGGGTGTATAAGGGAGCCTACCCAGAGGGTGGAGAAGGGTTCCAGGAACTGGGTGGGTTTTTTTTTTTTTTTTGGAAAAGGCTCCTGTCCATGAGTAGAGTGTTGCTAAGAAGACACAACAGATTTTCCTACAAGGTGGCAGGGCAGGCAGGAGAGGAGTGAGATAAACCACAGATGGTGAGATAACTCAGAGCTCATGACACTGGGGTGGAGTTCCTTTTAAGTGTGCTCAGATTGTGTATGCTTGGGGATCACATCGAAGTCATCTGTCATATTTTAAGAGCTAATCTATCATAATTGCAGATTAGCTAACTTCTGTCTTTTCCCCAGGTAAAAAAATTAAGTCAGGAAAAGCTTACTTTGCCGGTCACACACACGCATGCACACGTGCACACACATTTATCACAACTCAGAGCACTTTAGCTGAAAAGGAACGTAGATCACAGTGTTTTTGAGACAACTTGGGAGTGGTCATTTGATGTCATCTCTGATGTTTTTATTATTCTGTTCTGGGGTGGAGGCAGGTTAATGTTTAAGTGTATACATGTTTGAAAATATGTGCTCAGCTTATGTGAAGCACAAAGTTTGCAAACTTCCCAATGAGCATTATTAGTTCTCTATAACAGAAGAAATAACTGGGGATTAGAGAAGTTAAGTGACTTTCCTTTGATCACAAAGTAACTCTGGACAAGTTACTTAGAATTTCTGAATCTCAGTTTTCTCACCCCTAAAATGGGGGATGATAATACTATAATGGATATTATAGTTGTATTGCCAAATTTTCTTCTGCTTGTCTTTCATTATATAGCAGCCACCTTTAAAAAAAAAAGAGAGAGTAGTATGCAAACTTGGGTAGTTACTCCCCAAAGTATTTGAAAATGTGTGGGGGACATTCTTGTTATCACACTGACTAGAGGGGCATGTAATTGACATTTAGTGGGATCTGCCTCTGATCATGGGCTGGATCTTGATGGATTTCCGTCAATTAGGATAAGCCTTCCCCTTTGCCACAGTCCCTTTATGGGACTGTCATTCAAGATGGGAAACTTTGAAGGACCCATGGGAACAGTAATAAATAACATTAACAAGTGGTATCAATGACAGCAGAAGAAGTGTGGCCCTTAGCCATACCATACCTCATATTGTTTTCTGTTATTTCTGATAGGTTCATCTTCTCCACTCCAGCTCTACTAGAAGCTTTTTGAGGGCAAAGACACATCTTAGAATTCTCTTTTACTCATCATAGCATCAAAAAGTAGAAACTTCCAGGGGGAAAAAAGTTGTTAATATCTTTAGAAATATAAAAGAAGCTATTTTAACCACAAAATGAAAATAGAATGCTAGAAAACATAACTAATAGAATGATAACAAAAATATCTTAGAAATTAATAATGACATAGAAATGAATAGTTGGAAGATAAAGTTGAGAAAACATCTCAGAAATAATAGTAGAAAAAGAAAGGGGGTGGGGTGGTCATGGGGTAATAAGGTAAAATAATTAGAGAATTCATGCTGGAAGTATAACATTTGAATAAAGGTGATCAAAAGAGAGAACAGAGAAAGCTTATAGGAAGTTAATCATCAAAGTAATTCAAGTACATTTACCTGCTGGAAGACAAAAATTTTCTATCTGAAATTGCTTATGGAATGCCCACTGGAATGCAAGTACAGAAACCTATACCCACCACAGCACTTTGACATTTCAAGGCACTGGAGAAAAGGAGAAGATCTTTTTTTTTTTCTTTTTTAAGAGAGAGTGAGAAAGGACAGGGAGAGAGAGAGAGAGAGAGAGAGAGAGAGAGAGAGAGAGAGAGAGAGAGAGAGAGAGAGAGAATTTTTAATATTTATTTTTTAGTTCTTGGCAGACACAACATTTTTGGTATGTGGTGCTTAGGATCGAACCCTGGCCTCACGCATGCCAGGCAAGCGCGCTACCTCCTGAGCCACATCCCCAGCCCAAGGAGAAGATCTTGAAAGCTTCAAATTAAGACAGAACAAATCACATACAATGAGCCAGCAATCTGAATGGCTCTAGACTTTTCAGAAGCAACACTAAAAGCTAGAATATAATTTTTAACTCAGTGTAAATTAGCATAGACATGCAGTCTTGAAAAGATTAACAAAGTTTGCCTCTACATAAATACTCTTAAGAAGTTGCCATAGGATGAGTACCATTCAAACAATGGAGAAAACCAAAGAAGAGAAAAACCACAGAGGACAGGGGGAAAAGGTGGAGGGGATCTCAGCTGATGAAAAAGTGATGTTCCAAGATAGTGACTCTGCACCAGGCTTGTAACCTCACCATCCTTCAGTTTCCTTGTCTATAAAATAGGGACAATTGTTGATGTCTTCCCCATGAGATTATAAGGATTAAATGATGAAAAATGTGCTCAGCACTTAGAACAGATACTGACACACAACATTAGTTATTAATTTTTTCCTAGAATTTTCTATTCATGTAGCTTAAGAAACCCACTAATATGTTTGATAGTTTGTTTTAATTACTCAATGAAACCATCAATCAAACAACAAATATTTATTGTGTGCCTACTCTGTGCTAGATGCTCAGAAGGAAGAGAGTAAGAGTGGTCCCTTATTTGGAGGAGTGGATAGTATATCACTACCTTGTCTCATTGAGAACTGATTATCCTATGCTTTTTTATTGTTTCATTAAAAAAAGTTTTTAAAAAATTAATCATCGGGGCTGGGGATGTGGCTCAAGAGGTAGTGTGCTCGCCTGGTATGCGTGCGACCCGGGTTCGATCCTCAGCACCACATACCAACAAAGATGTTGTGTCCGCCGAGAACTAAAAAATAAACATTAAAAAAATTCTCTCTCTCTCTCTCTCTCTCTCTCTCTCTCTCTCTCTCTCCTTTCTCACTCTCTCTTTAAAAAAATAAAAATAAAAAGTTAATCATCAAAGGTGTATATGCACATTATCAAAAAGTTAAATAGGATTTAAAGTTTAGAGCAAAACACAGCAGTTTCCCTGGATTACTCCTCAGACTTTTCCATTTCCTCTTCCTGGAGGTAACTGCTTTTAAATCTTTTGACTGTTTCTTCTGTTGTATATATCTTGGCACTTCTAAATAATATGGCTATATTATACTGTTTGCAATTGTGACTTTAGACATAAGCACCTATTTCAATAGATGAGCTTCCAGGTCTATTATACCATCTTCTCTTCTATTCCTTGCCCTACCCGCCCAGATAATATAATTTTTGACTAGATAAACATCTCTACATAACTTACTGATGCAAATACTATTTCTAGTTTATTATTGTGGACTATGATCATTTCTTTTGTGATTTTTTTGCTCCCCCCACTACTTGCTTTTTTTGGGGGGGGGGTATGCACTTTCTAATAGACGCACCTTCTAACAGATGTGAGGTCAACCAACATTGGTAGTCTATTCCATCCTTCTTTCCTCTTTAGCAGGCTCTTCTCCCCGCCACTCTGCCCCTTCATCCTTTAAGGTTGAGCGTGCTCTGTAGGCTATTGAGGAGCTGACAACCTGACACAGACCCACCACTATTCCTTCACTATCCCTAGGTTTTTCTCTCAAGTTGTATTCCTCATCTTTTCCTCTTTTTTGGTTTACTCTCGTTTTGGGAGAAAACATGCTCCAGTGCTCAAGTAAAAAAAATCCTTTTTGAGGATATCTTTTGTGTTCTCATTCTGAAATTCCACAATGATGTTCTTGGGAAAGAATCTCAATCTCTCTCTCTCTCTCTCTCTCTCTCTCTCTCTCTCTCTCTCTCTCTCTCTTTTAATTTTTTCTTAGTTGTAGATGGACACAATACCTTTATTTTATTTATTTTTATTGGTGCTGAGGATGGAACTTAGTGCCTCACACATGAGAGGAAAGCACTACACCACTAAGCCCCAGCCCTAGCCCCAGGGAGAATCTCTTTTCATCCACTCTTCTATGGCCCCAATAGCCTTTTCAGGAAATTTGGAAACTCATATCTTTTGCCTCTGAGTCATTTGCTTGAATTATTTTATTGATGATTTCTGCCCCCTTAGTTTTCTGTTTCTTCTTTCTGAAACTTGTTACTTAGATGTTGGATCTTAAGAATTGGTTCTCCAATTTTTTTCAGTTTTTCTTTTTTCTATTATTTTACTCTCCTTGCTAGAATACCTCAACTTTATTTTCTGATCTTTCTTTTGAAAGTTTTTCATCACTACCATTAATGTTTATTAATTTCTAGTTCTTCTTCTTCCCCACCCTTTCTTATTCTCTTTCTTTTGTGACTTGAATGTTCCTTTCAATAGTTTTCTATTCTTTTTATCATAGCATATCATTGTCTCTTATTTCCCTGAGTGTATTCTTGATACTTTTTCAGTTTCAGTCACTGTGTGTTTTGTGTCCTCCAAATTGATTTTCTGTTTTATTCTATAGTTTTTTTGTTGTTGTTGTAAGTTTTCCTTACATACCTGGTAACCCTTGATAAGCATTAGAGGACTAAATAACTGATTGGGGCTCTGAGCTCATCTTGTTGATTTTCAGCCTATCTAGAGGGTGAGCTAGGGGAGTTTTTTTATTCTAGGAAACTTCTAGTTGAATCCATTCTGGTCTTTCTTCTTGGGCTAATCAGATTCTCCAGAAAGAAACTATTCTTTTCTTATGCTGTGGTTACAAGTACACTCCCAGTGTTTTAGTAGCTAACTAGGAAAGGAGGCTGGAGAAAGAGAACTGAGATGTCAGCATTTTGGGGTCTCAAATACCAAGTTTCCTGGTACTGTTCTCAAACTAACCACTGTGCCAGTTGACCTCCACTTTCGAAAGAGTTCCTTTTAAGAATAAACCTGTAAGATTAGGGGCATAACTCAGTGGTAGAGTGTTTGCCTGGTATGTGCAAGGCTCTGGGTTTGATACCTATCACTGCAAAAAAAAATGAAGAAGGAAAAGAAAAAGAAAAAAAGAATAAACCTGCCATATTCTGTTGAGGTGGAGAAGAAGTGCTCAGTGAGGTGGAACAGGAGAGGAATGAAGGCCCTAATTGCTATTTAAATCACTTTCACTCAGCCCTTAAGTTTGTTTCACCTTAACTTTCAGTTTTAGAAGTGTCTGGGTCTGGCATTTCTTTTGAAGACTTGGCAACAAATTTTGTTGTAGTTATTTTTTTTCTTTTTTCATTGTTGGCTCAGAATTCAACATTCTATGATGTACTGAGTTACATCAGCCCTGACTACATTCAGAGAGCATTGTGTGGCCCTGTACTCCACCCCGCTTAGCTTTTTTTTTTTTTAAATTCTCTTTGGCTATTGGTTGTTCTGGATTGAACCACTTTTTAAAATCTTCCTTCTCTCAAGTTCTTAGCTTTATCTCTCCTATAACATTAGAATTCCCAAGAATTCTCTTTTTAAAAATACAGATGCTTCTCAACTTACAATGAAGTCATATCACCTGATAAACCCATTCATTGTAAGTTAAAATATTATAAGCTAGGAACATTCTTAGTACCTGTAACCTACCAGACATCATAGCTTAGCGCCCAGACACTATAGAGTGCTGGTATTTATCCTTGTGACCAACTGGCTGTCTGGGAGCTGCAGTTTGCTCCCATTTCCCAGCATGATGAGAGAATACAGAGCTACATGTCACTAGCCCAGGAAAAGATCCAAATTCAAAATTTGTAGTGTTTTTTACTGAATGTATATTACTTTTGCACCATTGTGTAGTTTAAAAATTTCAAATTGAGCCATTGAAAGTCAGGGGCCAGATGCAGTGTCCTGCTGGGTGAACATATCTTCTCTTATATCTCTGAATAAATTAATATTATCTTATAACATGTTATCAATGTCTAATTAGTCTATTTTTTATCTTCTTCTTTTTTTCTGGTCTATTTCTTTTCAAGATGTGGCTTTTCTCAAATGTCTTGGTCACTTTTTGTTTGTTTGTTAGTAGAGCATGATTATTTTGTAAGATTAGAAAGTATAGATAAAGAACTAAGTACAAAAATGACCTATTATTTCACCACTCAGAAGATTACTGTCAACAGTTTGGCAAATGTCTTTTCACTCTTCTTATGAGTATTCAAAAACGTGTTTGTTTATTTATTTGTTTATTTATTTATTTATTCCCATTTTTTGTTGTTGTTGTTGGCACAATATAGTTGTACATAATAATGGAATCTGTTGTTACATTCACACAGTATAACAATATAATTTGACCGATATCACCTCCCCTCTTCTTCTGTTACTTATTGTTAAGGGAGAGGTATCACAAAGCTGGGGATTCCTAGTAGGCTTCTCTGAAGAATAATTTGGCAAGAGCTCTCATTTTTTTTTTCCATTGGAGGAAATTTAAATGAAATTGTATGCAGGGGATGGGGTCAGGTTTCTCTTGGGACATTTAGTTTCCCCAGCAGGGAAATAGTGTCTTACCTGAAAGACATGAATCTGCCTTCCAAGCTTCCAAAGCCAAGCTTTGCTAAATTTGGTGCCTGGGGCAGTGTTGATGTGCACTGATCTCCTTATCAACTGATTGGTTCACCTAACCTTGTCACTCTTGGTGGTTCACACTGCCCAGTTCTGTGACTGGAGTCCCTCCAAATGCAGAGTCCCTTGGCTGCTTAGCAAATTTTTTCTTTAAAAAATCATCTTTCTAATGCCATTTTAATGGGCTCGGGGGAAATAAACACATATCTTTAACTTTTCAAGTGAATTTAGAAATCCCATTTCTATATTTATGCATATCTACTCTAGCTTGTTGAATCCACCAAATCATATACAGCATAAAAAAATCACTTTCTGTTCTTACCAAGAGCCCAGGAGGATGGTTTGATGGGAGTCTAGCTGAGCTTTGGATTAGTGTGGGATAGATCTTGAGTCAAGTTTGGCATGGAGTCCTCAGCTGTCTATGCTTCCTCCTCTGTGTGTACCCCATTCATCATCTACAGGGCAGGAGGGTAGGGATTTTGCTTCTGTCATCTAGTACAAAAATGAGACTATTTAGGTGCTGGGTTTCAAGAAGTTGGCTGGGCTGCCTTCTGGAATGTGGGTCAAGATACCAACTTCTGAAGGATAGCTATGGGTAAGAGAAATGAGACAGAAGAGTGAGTGTACAAAGGGGACAAAGGCCTGTGGATGTGGAGGCATTAACACCAACACACATGCTGAACTAACAGTATGTGCTGGTTCACAACCCAGGACCCCTGCCACTGCTGTGTGCCTCTGGAAAGCTGCTGTGATGCCCATAATTTATGGTTTGCTCTGTTTGCCCTGGAAGATTGCTAGTTGATCCCCAACCCTCATGGAGCAGAGGTCCTTGAGAAAGTCTGGGCAGTGCAGTTTGTCCTTCTTGAAGGCTGTATGCAACTCCTGTGCTAACAGGTATCACCTGATTAAGACACAGTGGGGCTGAGAATGTAGTTCAACAGTTTGGCACTTGTCTAGCAAGTGTGAAGCTGTGAGTTTGAACCCCAGCATTGGGAAAAATAAAATAAAAAGAGTGGCCAGTGGTTAGGCTAACAAGTCAGACCCAGCAAAAGCTAATTTCATTATACTTGAGTCAGAATAGAATTTTATAGAAATGTTTAAAAAGGAATGGAACAAATGGTTTCCTAATTACATTTGGACATTTTAGAACTTAACGAATGGTTCATTGAAAGTATTTTTTACCTAGTCACTAAGCAAGAAATATCATAAAACAATCCTTTGTCAGCCTATCCTAAAGGTACACCATGATTTCAAAAGTAATAAGGACTACTTTAAAAAATTGTCCTATAAATCAAATTAAAGCATAAAGGGGGTTTTCACAAAGACTGGCTAATGCCCTGTTAGTTCAAAATGTCCCATATATTCAAGTAGATTCTAAGTGTTTTGTTTTTTAAATAATCCATGGATGTTTGATGCAGTATGAAAAATTAGCTTTCTGTTCTCATCAAGAGCCCAGGAAGATGGTTTGATGAGCTTTGGATTAGTGTGGGATAGCACTTGAGTCAAAGTTGGCATGAAGTCCTCAGCTCTCTATGTTTCCTCCTCTGTGTGTACCTCAGTCATCATCTACAGGGCAGGAGGGAAGGAAAAGTACACTTGTCCTGGACTTGAGTGTACTGGAAAACATCTACTAAGAGGATGGTTTTCATTTGGGTGTAGAATACCCCTGCTGACCCAGAAGCAGCATAGATAGAATGTGGAGTTTTTATAACAGTTCCTAAGAAGCTAGTATATTTTCACTCCACATGATTTCCATAAGCATACTAAGTGCATTATTATTAACTTTGTAAATGTTCAATGGATTTTTTTAAAAAAATTGTGTCAATGACATTTAAAGAATTCATCTTTAATGTTTTACTTATCTGTGTTGTGATTGAAACTTAAGGCGGTTGTGAAATCCTCAATTGTCGTATTGCAAAATATAACTACTATGATGTCATCTTTTGTGAATTTGTTTCTTAGATGTAGGAGTAAAATTTACTCCCAGCACACTATTGCAATTTTTAATGTCCTTGGAAACTTTACCTTTAAAATAAAGGGTAAAAATAACATCAGAATGCCTATTAATATGTAACTTCCTTCTCAGAAGAAATGAACCTATAATTTCTAACATACTGAGAACAAGAGTTCCTTTTTATAAGTATTGTTGGGATGTAAGAACAAAATATCAAGCTTGCTTCTAAGCAACTGAGAAAAATGAGTGGTGATTCAGGACAGACTTAGAGCTGAAAGCTCAACTGTCATATGTTCCCTAGATACAGAAGTCTTGGGTGAAGGGGAAAAGAGGGGCAAGGACCCTGAAGCATGTGGAATGATGTGCTTATTTCTTTTTGCTTTTGTCATGAAAAACCATATAGGAACATTTCAAGCACTCACAACAGTAAAGAGACTCATATAATGAACCACTATTATAAAAATTTATTTTTAATTTAATGTCCTCAAGTTGGTATGTGAAAAAAAACAAAAACAAATTTGCAAGTATAAGTCTTTACAAAACAGTGTAGAATTTTAAAACCAGAACAGGTCATATTTCCTTGCTGCTCAGGTCCATTCCTCTAGTGAATACCAGAATAATACAAATGCCTTTTAAAACATTTTTTTAAAACAAACAAAAAAGCTTTCTTGGAGTCCCAATGATCTGAAAGAGCTTTCAGGGCAGGCTTATCGGAATGCATTTGGGCATCTGACCTGCCAGGTCCACTGTCCTAAGTCAAGCATAAATGGAAATAATAGTATGGGTTCAGGAGAGTCAGTTCTAATAGGCACTGTCATAAGCCCACAGTGGCTTGGGAAAAGCTATCAGACATGGACATGTTTGATTCAAGGTTTCTTTAGAGATGCCACTGACCTGTTGAAACTGACAGCGGGTAGGGTTGCTTGCTGTGGGAAGCTTTGTGCTCTGGCTACTGAAATTCCTATTCACCTGAATTATGGATGTGGGGGTGAATGCTCCAGGGGGCAAAGGCTGTGCATTTCTTTTTCATAAGAATGTCACTTTTTAATCTCTATGGAAAGCCCTAAAACCCCCCAGGGCCTTCCAAACATAGATAAAATTAGTCAGTAGTGACATTTACAGGGTGTTTTTCCCCCCTCCCTCCTCCCTTCTCAGGAATGCCAAAACTTTTTCTTCTTTGTACTTAGTAAACTTATCTCCCTTGAGGATTTTTACCATATGAAAGAAGGGCATCCTTAAATTCTACCATATTTTATTTACTAGATTTTACTAAAAAACAAATTAGAGTGCTATAACCCATTTGGGAACATGTTGCAATTACTTTGAGGATGGAGAGGGCTAAAGTGGAAGGTATTAATTAGAAAAATTGGGAATGAGTTTGTGAAAAGCTGAAAGAAATGGCTCCTCTGAAGTAGAATGTCTCCATTTGGATACTGATTGCTTCCCATGCCATGAGAACCAAGGATGTGTTTGTATAAATACCACAAAGTCCTTTTCTAACCACAGTTGTAGGTGTCCAGGTTTCACACGTGTTTTATAGATTGAGCCAATATAACCACATGTGTCTGGCAATGGAGATGTGCTAATTGAGAAAGAAACCCAATGAGAGGCAGAGTGCCAGGAAGGAGGAGAAAGACCATGTTGTCCTTTCATTGGTCTCTCTCTCTCTCTCTCTCTCTCTCTCTCTCTCTCTCTCTCTCTCTCTCCTTCTTTCTTTCCCATTGCAGGGCCCTAGGCCAGTTCTCTCAACTGTTCCCTTCCATCCAGTTACCTCTTACTCTCCCTTCAGATCTCAACCAACCTTTGCTTCCTTAGGAAAGTCTCCCCAGCAACCTCTACCTCCACCTAACAGGTGGATTTGGTTCTTAATGAGACACATCTAATATATGTAATAGATACCCAGTAAATATTCGCTGAGTGAATGAACAAGTTAATCTATGTGTTCTTTCCTTTGTCTCTTCACTAAGAAAATTTATAACAGTGACTGTGTGAGGGCCATGCCTAGATAGGTAGGCCAGGGAGGAGAGGAAAGCAGCCTTTTGCACCTGAGAACTCAAACAAGTCAGGTGCCATCTTCTTCAAACACCACAAGAGAGCTGAGATGAGGTGGATTTTAGCATGGGTCTAGTGGGTGGACGTTCATGGAAACTAACCAGAAAACGGACAGAAATAGGAAACAGTGGAAACTCTGTTTACATTTGTGCCAAGCTCATATGACCCTTAGAATTTGATATTTAATTTTCTGGTAAGGAAACTTAAGTCTAGAGATTAAGTTTGTTATTTTGATGTCACAAAACCGACAAACTTGAATCCCTGAGATTTCTTTGAACTGATTAAAAGTTGTTGTGGGTTGAACTAAAAAAAAGCTGGGGTATGTTTTCATGCCTTGAATTTGAAGGGCACAAGATATTTCTAGATAAGTGCATCCAGCGCACAGATGTGCAAGAGAAAGGGAATCCCAGTCTCAGGGCTCTTCTACCCAGGCAGTGGTGGAAGAGGGGTGCCAGCAAGATCACCAAGAGAGCATTCCTGGAGGGGACAATTCTCTCAGCAGTTGATTTTACCACTGCTGGGTTTTACCAGAAAGAAAAACTTTTCTCACAGCACTGTAGAAACTTCTGGATGGTTATCACTTGCTCTAGTTAACTTAGCTGTTCTACGTAATTGTTCGTTGATTATGTATACCACTTTGGGAATATGTTTACCTTAAACTTGCAGGGTTTTAGCAGGTATGCAACCCTTTCACATACACTAGCTTACTTGGGCCCATGACACTCTTGAGAAGAATTTAAAGAGTCCTTGGTGGTGTGTCCACCCAAGCTTGAATCTGGGTCCCTGAATCACCTCCTGTACTCTGTCCTGTGTATCATAGTAAGTTTATGAGAAAGAAAATGTTTCTCCAGAAAGCTGAAAACAGCCTTTAAATTTCATTTTTTTCAGATTTATTAAGGAATAATCGACAAACATAAATTACATATATTCAAAGTATGTATTGTGATAATGCAATATGCATATACATTGTGAAGCAGTTATCACAATTAATACATCTATCACCTCACATACTTATTGTGTGTGTATGTATGTACACTTAAGATCCATTCTCTTAGCAAAGCGGCATATAATACACCATTATTAATTAAAATTACCATGCTATGCATTAGATCATCAGAACTTACTCATCCTATAACTAAAATTTTACTATTTGAACAACATCCAATTTCATTTTTTCTTATTGAATTTAAGTGCTGTCCTTCTCCGAGGCAAACTTCGCTTACCTGAAACTTTTCTTCTTACTAAACAATATAGCAAAAAGTGGTAGAGGTGACTAGCAACCAATAAGGATGATGATGATTAGTGATTTACTAGATGGCAGACACTAAGTGCTTCATATACTTTAGATTATGTAATCTCAGGATATTGTAATTTTTCTCATTCTACAGATTTATAAACTGAGGTACAGAGAGGTAAAGAAACTTATGGTCTTATAGTATGTTTAGTGTCTGAGATCTATCTTCTTAACTACCATATGAACTGACTTCTTACCTGTAAGTTTGGTTTTAATTAAGCCAACCCAGTACAAAGAGGGGCCTTGTTATTTCATTGTGAAAAATACTGAAAACTCTGGGGTTCCATGACATTACTTTTCTTTCTATAGTAATTTTCTCAAGAACTACACTTCTTGAATAAGTGATCCATATGAACAGTACACCATTCGCAACTACTAAAGGATGTGTAAAAAATATCAGCTTCCCTCTACCCTGTTCTTCCACTGCTTTCTTCCCCTCTCCAGCAGTCTGCTGTTAGCAGTTTCAGTGTTGAAAAGGCTGTTTGAAGATTTACTTTCCTCTTTCTGCCTAAAGTAGAAAGAAACCACATAGCAGGGTTCCTGGCACAGCCTCCACAGTGTCCTCTGTCAGGACTGAGGCACATGGGCTGTCTGGAAGATTTGCAGGGCAGCAGGCCAGCAGTCAGAGGCCACTTTCTGGGAGAGTGAGCAGCTTTCTGGGAGAAGGAAGCACCTGAGAGAGAAGGCACCTTGCCCCTGCACAGAGCAGGAGGCTTCTCGGGAGAGAGGGAATTCTAGAAGCAGTGGCAATTTTCTCAGCCTTGATATGGTTCCCCCATGCAGTGGGGTCTGAAGTCCTTTGTTTGAAAGAACCCCAGAGTGCCAAGGTAAAGCATGCAAGGAGCATTCTGGAAGATGATGAACACTGCTCAGAACCTCTCCTGCCCAATGGATTACAGGGTTGGGGGTCGGGTGGGGAGGGAGTCCATGGAAAAAATACTTGCTGATTCTCTGCACTGACCATTCTCCTGCTCTTCTGGATTCTTCATTCATGCTGCTGTCCTTGACAGATACCTTTTTTCTTCCCTTTTCCTGTCCAGTTCCTGCTTGCCTTTAAGACTTGGCCAGACAACACTTACCCTAGAAACCTATGCCACCCTCTGCCTCTCTATGTCATTACCTGATTTGTATTAAAATGACATGCTAATGAGTCAATCTAAGACCATGAACTTCTTTTGTTTAGCAATGGTTTTGCTTAGTTTTATAGTTCTAGTGCCTGGCGCTCAACAACCATAATGTTCATATAGGAATGCTCTAAACTACATTCCTGGAAGCAAAAGATCCCTCAGTGACACTTCAGTTTTTCCAATAATCCACCTTTTGCTAGCTTGGCAGATTTAGTGAAATATTGATAGAAATGGACCTATAGGGAATCTGCCTTTTAATTGCAAGCAGAATTATAAGATCTGCTGAACTCCAACAGATTTTGGTTTCAGAGTATTCATATCTAGAACAAATTGTCTGGAAAATGATTTGCATCAATCCATCACCATAACCATTTAATTTTTTTTAGATATCCAACAAAATGTTGCCTATATTACTCAAGTTTAGACCATTTGCAAAAACAAAAACAAAAACACAACAACAACAAAACCACCCAATTGAGAAATATCATCCTGTTTACATGGGGGAAATATGAGGGTACATTGAGGTGTTTTAAAGAAAGACTCCACGTTATTGTTATTTTCCCCTCTTGCAATTCAACTTATTTCCGATGCTTTTTTTTTACTCCAGAGTTGGTGATTTGAATAGTTTAACTTGGGGCAAGATTGGGATATAGAAAATGGTCAATGCAGAGAAGATAGGTACCTGCCTAATATTTCTAATAGAGTGGAAGTAGATCACAAGAGGTATACTTCTGGCACGTAACCCTTTTCTATATCTTTAGAAAGTTGTCAGCGAAGTAGAACAAAATCTGAACTCCGAGCAGATTCTGCCTTGTGTAGTTCCAACTAAATTTGTGTTGAAAGATTACAAGCTTACATGCTATGGTGCAAGCTGAAGATTTTACGCTGTGTAAATATGGTAGTTTCCTGTCGGAGGGCATGAAGACAGGGATGGGAGGGGTGGGTGGGGGAATCAATGTTTAAGTCAAACATTTAAAATTTAAGTGTGATCCTCTTAGTCATCACTTTCATTTCTGTCTTCTAGGGAAATCTGACACAGCTAGAAAGCAATGGAAAACACTAAGGGTTGCATCAGATATTGAAGAGGAACTGATCATACCATGGGTTAAAAAGGGTTTCTTAAATGAGACTTTTTTAAAAGCTGGTTATTTAAAGGTAGCTTTGGGCAAAGGAACAAGGGTTCCAGAGTCTAACTTGTCCCCTGTTGGCAGTGTTGGCTCCGTATTAGGAGATGAAATATATTTTGATGCTTTTTCTTTGCTCAGTGTAGGTTGTCAAGGTTGTGCTATAAATGGACTTTCAGACTTTTTCAGGATGTTTCCCAATAGAGGATATTCTAGATTGTGGAATCATGTCTACAGTAGATTTAATATATTTGAGATTTTATCTTAATTCTGGTAGATCAATGGTTTTTGTTTATTCATTTTTAATTCTGTGTCTAATATTAGCCTACAGTGTTACTGGCACTGTATGTGTGACCCAGGGAGAAATAAAGTAAAAGATGTGTCCTCAGTGAGCTCATTGGAGAGGAACCATACAATAATGATAATTAACATTTGTATAGCACTTTAGAACTTAAAGGTCACTTTCTACCACATTACTTCACTAGCTTTCTCCATGGGTGTGTTGGGTAGGCTCCACTGTCCCCACTTTATAAATGAGGACAGTGGAGCTTGGTGAAATTAAGGGACTTCCCTGGGATCACATTTCAGTAAATAGTAGAGTTTGAGCTTAGAAATAGTATTCTGCCTCTAAAACTGTATCAGATTCCATTGAAGGCTGGTGATTATAGCCCAATAGCCTGTATCAGGGCATGACCCAGGTGGCTCTTCAGGGATGGTTTCTTGGGGAGGAAACAGTGAGTTTGGATTATTGAAGAGGGTCAAAGAAGCACCTGCTATGGAGAAAAGGTTAATAAATAAATTACACAGGAGGACAACAAGGGCAGGACTGAGTTTGCTATGTCTCATGAGAAGGAGCCATACCTTCTGAAGCAGAAGAACCATTGTTGGGTTTAAGGGGAGGTAAGTCTAGAAGGCATTGGAAGATGTGTGTGTAAGGGTAGGGGACAGTAGCACCTGTTGGGGGCACTATTGTCTCAGGAGTCTCCAGTGGAGGGGCTGAGAGCACTCCTCCTTTGTTCTGCATTGGTGCCTCAGTGGTAGAAAAGGGAGTTGCCAGGAAAGTTATATATGGAAGGTCTACAAGGGAAGTTCTTATGCAAAATGACTAAACATGCTTCACTGCCCTCCCTGGTTACTTATCCATGTTATGTGTGTGCAGAAGTCAGTGGGAGTCCAGCCACTAAGAGATTGCTCAGAGAATAAATTCGAATGAAGTTGTCAGAAAAGATGAAGGGCTTCTATGTTATCTGCAACAGCTGAAGACAGTATGTCGTTTTGCCATAGTGGAGACTGCTTAAGCCACATTCCTTTAGAGCATTTCCCTTGGAACTTGCAGGAGACTAAGTGACCTAGCCTTACTCAAGAGAGGGAAGTGAGACATGATACAGACTTGGTGATCTTTACAGTTATGTAACTTTCTGGTCAAAAGCCTCTTATTAAACCACTAGATTCATAAAACAAAGATCACTGTATATTTGAATCACTTCAATGACCTTGGAACACGGGACCTTTAGGACTGGGGGTGGTAGCTGCTCATGTCAGGGAGACTCTTCTCCACAGTGCCACAAGCACAGTAGCATGAAACTCAGTTGGGAACTCATGGTAGCCAAACTCTGAAGCACACAGCAATAAAATGGGGAGAGTTCAGAGGCTTCTTCCTCTGAAACATGTGGGTAGGTCCAAGGGAACACATAATGGCAAGATACATTCTGCAAGTTAGTGTCTGTACTTGATGTACTCTCATCCCGGGGTTGGGGTGGGGTTGCCTAATTCTAGTACAGGGATTGTAGTTTGCTGCAGTTGGTTCTAAGTGCACAGGTTCTAGAATCAGGGAATGTGAAAGTTTATGGAAGCTCTTGAGGCTTGACTTTCCTCTGTAAAATAGTGGAAAAATTATGGCAAGGATGAAATGAAATAATGCGTGTTTTGCATTTTTAATTCCTTGGGACCCAGAGTATGAGGTGGAGATTCACATAAAAAAAGGCTACTGGGAAGTCCTAATGGGATCAATAATTTTGTAAAGTGAAGGTAGCATTATTGGGTGGAGGGAGAATGTGAACTGTGATGCAGTCAGAAGAAAGGCTTCATTACTCACATGGTGGCCATGGAGTCATCTGAATTGAGACAAGATTGACCCCATCATTGGTCAGTCACTAACTCCAGGAAAGGAAATGATCTTGAGTAAAGAAACTCTTGAACAGAGGGCAATGCTTGCAGAGGGATTCAGCTGATGGCTGATAGCCATCAACCTTTCTGGTTGAGAAAATGAGTCATTGGGCTTGAAGGGATGATAAATCTGCAGTTGACTTGCTTCCTGTAATAAATTCTTGGAATAGATCTGTCAGATTTTGATGGGCTCTCTTTTTGGGGAAACTTATAAGATGAAGGTGAATGAAATAAACTATAGCCCTCACCCCAGCAGCTACTCTGATCCTCATTGTCTTCCTCTTTTCCTACCCATTCTAGCCCACCCTTCTCCTTATCTGGTCCAAATAGTTTACTTGGTGGCTGCAAAACTAGGCTGTGACTGTTGTACTTATTGATTTCCCTTTGAGAGACACCCAAGTGGATTACCTGGATGCAAACAGTCTTCCCTGCTCTCTCTGTAAAAGCATTCCTACTGACGGCTGGTCAGAGTCAATTCCTATGTCATAATACTCCTTTTTTGTCTACTTGTAATGAAGAAGGTGAATTAACTGAGTGGCAGCTACACCTTATTGTTTAATGGGATGTTATCTGTGTTCCCTGTGAAAACAGGGTATGAGTCATTGAATCTGCATAGGCAGATTCATCTGTTAAGCATGCATTTACTGAGGCCTCTAAAATACTTTCCACTTCTTGCTTCTCAGGTCCACACAGCCCTGGAATAAGATTGTAATGCAATTGTTATCTGTTCCTAATGAAAGAGAACTATTTCTAATCTCCCTATCTGATAGAGGTTGAAAAAATGCATTTATCAGATCAGAACAGCAATCAATACACCTGAGGCAATTCCAGCCCTTCTATCTGGCAAAGCAGTTGCAAAGAGAACCAGTGTTAAGTGAGTTTGTGCAAGTCTCTGGTCATCCTCCAAGATCCATGTGGCTTTTCTGGAGATGAATTACATGAAAGTGTAATGGGGATCTGCCATTCCCTTTGGGATATGATACTGTTTTTAATTTCCTGACATGACTGGGATGGGTAAAGGGCAGCTTCAGAGGCTTCTACTTGGTTTTCCCACTATGATATCAAGCCAGACCCACGACCACCTCTGCCCACAGGGAATACCTTCCAGAGCTCAGGCTCCTGCCAGATCAGCCAAGCCAGCTGCTCAGGAGCCTGGGCAAGGGTAAGCCAAGTTCCATCCGGCCACCTGCAGACCCTTGCACAGGTCAGGCCCAGGCCTGATCCGCCCAGCTGAACTGCAGGGAGCTCGTTCTCAGGGTAAGCCCGGGTCCATCCCACCACTGGCTGACCTCTTCTGCAGCTCACCGCTCTGCCCTGATCAGCCTCTTCCACCTGCGCGGGAGTTCTAGAGGGGCCTTGATCCATGCAGCCACCTGCTGACCCCTGCCAGAGCTGAGACTCCAGCCAGATTCACTTTGCCAGAATTGCAAGGGAGCCTGGGCACAGGGTGGGTCAGAGTTCATCCTGCCCCCGCCAGATTGCCGCTGTAGCTTCCGCTTGGCTCAGGAAGGCCTCGCCGACCTGCCTGGCAACCATGCCCAGGGTACACCACCTTCCATCCAGCCACCGTCCGACCCCTGCTGCAACTGAAACTCTGCCCAAGAGCTGGGCCCCAGGGAAGGCCCAGGTTCTACCTGCCACCTGCTGAAGTCTGTAGGTCCTTACGATCGGCCCAGGACTACCTCCACTCATCACCAGACAACCTCAGGAGCTCAGGATCCCTTCCAGATCTTCCACAACGAACCTGGCACAGGATACCACAGGTCCCTACAGCCACCGGCCCACCTCTGCAGGAGCTCAGGCTTGGCCAAGATCTGCCTTGCCAACCTGTAATGCAGCCAGGGCCCAGTATAGGCCTGGGTTCATCCTGCCACATTGGAACCCAGCCTGAGTCCATGCTCTACCCAGGACCACTTCTGCCCACGGACAGACACCCGCTGGAGCCTTGGAAAACTCTTGGCTTACATTGCAAATGGATAAGAAGAACCAGAATTCTCACTCTGCCAAAGGGCTCCATGCAAGAGGCAAAACTGTTGCCAGTTGCTAGAAAACAGTATTTTGGTGATGTTCCTTGGGGTGTCTACACAGCTCACCAGAGCTTCATCACATACCTAGCTCATACAAGTCAATGAGGAGAAACAAATAACTGAGAAAAATGGGAACACCCAATATTGACTGTTTTTAAGATGACATACCAAAGATCCAGAGGTCTTTCCACGTCACAATCTAGTAATCCAAAGGAAACACAAAGTACATATGTGTTTTTGCCTGTCAAATACAAAGAATAAAGAGAGGGAGAAAATCGAATCTCAACAGTGTTGGAAAATGGATTGTCAACTTCTGAGAACTGAAATGCAAAGTTGCCATAACACTTCTGTAGAGAAGTTTCAGAAAATATGCCAAAATTTAAAGTGCATGCCTATCTTTAGCCCAAGAATTTCAGTTTAAACAAGTCATTCATTGTGACTGTGGCAAAGTTTTTTATTATACCCTGATGTGGTCCATTGTAATCATTTTATGTGATTTTTATATATTTTTAAAGGTTTTTTGGGGGGGTGGGGGGCAGTGGGGGATGTATTTGGACCCAATGCCTTTTTTTTTTTTTTTTTTTTTTTTTTTTTTTTTTTTTTAAAGAGAGAGTGGGAGAGAAGAGAGAGAGAGAGAGAGAGAGAGAGAGAGAGAGAGAGAGAGAGAGAGAGAGAATTTTTAATATTTATTTTTTAGTTCTCGGCGGACACAACATCTTTGTTGGTATGTGGTGCTGAGGATCGAACCCGGGCCGCACGCATGCCAGGCGAGCGCGCTACCGCTTGAGCCACATCCCCAGCCCCCCAATGCCTTTATTTTATTTATTTATTTTGATGTGGTGCTGAGGATCAGACCCAGAGCCCCTCCTATGCTAGCCAAGCACTCTACCACTGAGCTACAACCCTATCCCCTCTGGTGTTTTATTTCTTAAAAATACTTTTACATATCTGTAAACATATTCCTGTGTGATTATATCTCAGACTCTATTTTTTAGTAAGTTACCACTTGGGCTGGGACTGGAGCTCAGCTGAAGCACATTTGCCTGGCAGGTCCAAGGCCCTGTCTTCCTTTCTGAGCACTTTTGATAAATAAATAAAATAAAGATCTAACAACAGCTAAGAAAAAAAATCTTTAGAAAAAGATTGTACCTGGTATTTTGAAAACAAAATTAACACAGTTGCAGTTGTACATGTTCACGATATGAGACATTTAACATGTTAACTTTTTAAAAAGGAGTATGATTCTATGGCACCAAAGAGAATGTCATTAAGATACAGCCATCACTATCATTTGTCCATCCCCAGGACTTTTCTACTCACAAATTCAACCTGTCCTCATTAAATACTCTCTTGCCACTTTTCCCTGTAACTCATCCCAGTAAGCACCGTTCTACTTCCTGTCTGTATGAATTGGATTATTTCAAAGATTTATTTTAACACCACCAAAGTACAAGAGCAATGTGTGCTGGTGTATGTTTGTACATGTCCACACACACTACACCTCCATATACATACAAAACTCGCATTAGTAACCAACTTTGCCTTCTTGCTTTCCACATTGAGGTTTAGAAATCCTCCTCCATTGTGTAAACATTCATTTATTTTGTTCCTGGACTTTGATGATTTATACATTTAGTGTATCAGAGCATCTGGAGTTTTTTTGGATGGAAATATTGAGATAGGGATTGGATTTCATGTTGTTAACTACATCATTAAGCATCTTCACAATGTTCCCACTAACTTTTACGGAATCATATGTCTTTCTCCAAAAAATAGAAATGTGACCTTTGTGACGTTATCAAGTGTTTTATCTATGCAAGTCTTTCCTTATCTCTCTTTTGAGTTCTGTCACTCTTTTCCCAGTTGCCATCTTTGAGTTTACAATTCACTGTGTGAATATTACTCTTGATGCTAAATCCCTGACTTTTTTTTTTTTTCCAAAATGATACGTATGTGTTGGGCATGATGCCCTATGCCTATAATACATAAATTGTGTTAGTTTTTAGTAGGCTGCTGGTTAAGGGGATGAATCAGGGGGTTTATCCAGGCCTGGGGAGTGCAAGGAAGATGTTCACACACCATGCTGGATGCAGGGACTAGGGCTATAGTAGTAGATTTGCCAGAGTGTCATGTGAGCATGCATCACTAAGGCAGAGGCAGAAGATGGATGTGCATGGAATGGACTTGGTTCCTTTTTTTTTTTGGTTTAGGGAATCTTATGGTGAAAGAGGAGGAGGAGATCACCAGTGATGTCGAACCAAGAAGGCAAAGAGATGTGAAGGCGTGTGGACCCCCAGACCTGGGGGCTCTGCATTCTTGGTCCCAGGTGGGGGGCACACTGGGTGTGTGTGGTCAGAAGAAGCCTGAACCCTCTTTAATTACAAAAATGTCAACACAATCACACTCTCTTGCTCACACAGACTTGTACACATGCATAGCAAAAAAAAAAAAAGAAAACCACACATACACACCCTTCAACGCATACATATGTTCATCTTCAATGCGTGCATAACACATACAAGAAGCATAGGCACACAAAGGTGCCACTCAATCACTACTTTATCCTGGAGAAGTAAACATAATTTCAACTCCCAAATCAATGCCCTTCACCACACACTTCACCACACACATATCCCATCAGCAGCATGCACAGGACACACTGGCTTCTCAGCAGTGCAGGAAACACATACACAGTGTGCTTCTTTCTGAACATAAACATATGTTTTCATCCATGGAGAATCTGAGGTGCTGGTGACCCATACAGGGCAGCTCTCAGTGACTGGCCAGAGCATGCAGCATCACAGGTTCAGGAGTTGAGGAGGGCTGCGGGGAGAAAGCAGAGGGAAACCAGACCTGAAGCATGACAAGAAATCCATTCATGAACAGCTGTGAAGAGTATTTGTCTATTCATTTTGCTATAAGTGATGCCTTCATTTGCTTGTTTGTGAATTATCCTTTTGCTCCAGGGAAATCCCAGCTCACCCAAACACGAGTTTGTTATCTTCAAACTTCTTCTCTAGGGACTTGAATAAGGTCTGATATATACCTGTTCCCTTAGTGAGTAACTGCAGAGTCCTTAAGTGCCTACACAGCCTGCCTTGGGCTCTGAGGGATGTGAAGTTCCTGGCTTCTGACATGATGAGCTGCTTAAAACCATTCACGAGCAGGTAGGATCTTCTTCCCCTTCATAAGCAGAAGGTGAGATTGCTGTTCTTTGACCTGGGAAGTGGTTTGAAATAAGAAAGAACCAAGCTTCCAAACCAATTTGACTTTAAAGCTGTGAACAAGGCAGAGGTAGGGGAATGAAGAGGGGGACTATAGGAAGAGAGGGACAGAGAGGAGAGATGAAGGGGAGGAGACAGCTTCACAGAGGAATTGAAGAACAAAGACTGGATGCCCTCAGGGTCAAGTGCCTATGGAATGATACAGCCCAGAGGACAGAGGGAAGTTGGGACAGTGTGTGGCTCACTAATCATGTGGTTTGTGTAAATCCTTTCCTGTTTCTGGGCCTCAGTTGTGCATAAACTCAGGGACTGGTCCAGGGCAGAGTTTTTCAAGGGTCCATTCTGGACACTGTTATAGTTTATGTATGAGGTGTTCCCCCAAAGGACATGTGTAAAGCAATGCAAGAATTGTCAGAGGAAAGTGATTGGATTATGAGTTGTGGACTAATTAATCCACTGATATGGATTAACTGGGCCTTAACTCTGGGCAGCTATGGTGTGGCTGGAGGAAGTGGGTTAATGCGAGTGTGCCTTTGGCAATCATATTTTGTCCCTGGTGCATGGAGGGACATGCATGTCCCTTTTTGCCATGTCCAGAGTGGCTTTCCTCCATCACATCTTTCCACCATGACATTCTGCCTCTCCTAAGTCCTAGAGCAATGGAGTTGGCTAACCATAGACTGAACTTCTGAAACCATGAGACAAAATTAACTTTTGCTCCTCTAAGTTGTTCTTGCCCTATATTTTGGTCACAACAACAAAGATTTGACTAAAACAGGAATGTTTCATGGGGTTGTCCAACAGCATTTATTTTATTAACTATCAGAACAAAAGAACTGGCAACAAGGTCATGATCAAGTTAACTAGAGAGGAGGCCTAAGGCTGAGAATGTAGGTGATGTGCCCTGGGAGGAAGCAGCACCACAAACTGTGGGAAGAGGTGGATGCCCATGTGTGGGAAATACTGGCCTAAGTGACCTTCATGGAGCCTTCTGCTCTGTGGCTTTAAAGCACAAAGATCCTAGTCATCAGGCTGTGGACAAGTTATCTCAAGGGGGGCCTTTAGGAGTTCTCTGCACCCCTCACCCACCCTGCTTTTGGAAGAGGAAGCAGATGTTACAAGGTCACCTCATGCTGTCCTCCAACTTCTGGAAGCCAAGAAGCATCCTGAGAGGTTGGGAACCATCCTGAAGGCCTTAGACTCTTCATAAGGTGAAATCTGAACCTTTGCCCTGATTGTTCCCTCCTGGGCCACTCTTCCCTGTGCTGTAATTTGGTCATCCTTGTCTTCAGCTCCCCACGCCTTTATCTTTGCTCTCTGCATGCTCCAATGGCACATACCCTTTCGAATCTTGAACTCAGTGTACAGGCTTGTCTCCCAGGCTGGAAGCATATTGTTTACTTGATAACATGCTGAGGGCCCAGTGAATGCTGTGAGAGGAGAGGCAGTGTGGGAAGTTCACTGCTGATTCATAGCAAGGCTCTGGGTTTTCCTGGATAAACAAACAAGCTCCCACAGCCTGCCTCTGCCTCCCTAACATGCTATCTGATTCTTGTCCAAGCCACCCAGGACTGTTTCCTTTCTTCAGGGCAAATGTGGTGCCTTCATAGTAGAACCCTAGCTGGTGTTCGCCTATTTTAAAAACAGCAGCGGGAGCTGAGCCTCAGTCAACCAAATCCTGTGCCTAATGTTCCCAGAGATTTCATCAAGGGCTCCAAAAGGGTGTTCTGGCCCATTAGGCTCCATGGGGCCAGGAGGGCAGCTTCTTTCCCTCAGGACACCTGCAGATTTACTTATAGTGTTTGCATTCAACAAGTGACTTGGCAAAGACAAAATCTTAGCTGGTTGTTGTTGCACACACCTATAATTCCAGTGGCTCAGGAGGCTGAGGCAGGAGGATAGCAAGTACAAATCCACCCTAGGCAAAGGCAAGGTGCTGAGAAACTCAATGAGAAGCTGTCTCTAAATAAAATATGAAACAGGGCTAGGCATGTGGTTCAATGGTTGAGTTTCCCTGATTTCAGGCCCTACTACAAAAGGAGAAAAAAGGCTTTACTGCCCAGGTACCCAGGAGGTTGCCCTGCTCACAATTCTCCATGGAGACCACAGATGCACATATGTTCCCTTGCATTTCCTAGGCAGAGCATCTGCTCTGAATCCACAATGCAGGACCCAGAGCCTGTGTAATGGTCGCGGGTTGTGGGGAGCACCTCCCATGAAATTCCCTCTACCCATGGGAGAGTGCGGGAGAAAGGGATTTCTGTTCTATCCAGCAAGGGAATCCCTGACAGCCTTGGAGATGAGGCCAAAGATGGGATGGGCAGACGGGACCCTTGGAAGACATAGGCCTGTGGTATCCAATGTGCACAAAACTCTCAGTCCTGTGAGTCAGCGGTTGGGAACCCAGGAAAAAGGTCCATGAGTTCCTGGAAGATGGAAGCAGCTTCTTGTCTTGGAGTATCGGTCCCAATAGCATAATTTCACCCAGCTCTCTGAAGCTCTTTAACTCTGTCCCATGCCAACCTCCATCTCTCTCCCCCTGCTCTTTGGTGTTCTCTTCCCTCCCACCCTCAGTCTCTTTTTCTGTCCCTTTCAGCCTGTCTTCCTTTGCGCACTTCTCTCTGTCTCTGTCACTCTCTTTTCATGTGTCTTGTTTCTGTACTTTTCTGGGCTCCACGTACTGCCACAAACAGGGATCAGTTGTGTTAGGAGTTGGAGCAGAAGCTGCTTGGAATTGTTGAAGTTGGGTAAAGTTGGCTTTGACCTTGGTTGCTCCTGGTTGTCTTTGACCATGATCTTTCCCTGTGAGTCCCTTGCTCCTTTCCACTGGGCCCCTTTTGCAAAACCAAATAGTCTTCCACCTGGGCTCTTACTCTTGTCTCTCTGCACATGGTGGAAGGAGCCTGCAATTTCAGGAAACTTAAGTACATGCTTAGGACCCCTGCAGATGGGGAGTGACCTGTTTGACCTTGGGGATGTTTCTACCTCTCTAACCTCATAGCTCCCATCAGAAAACTATATCTACTCACTATGCCCAGATCAAAAGAGTAAAGGAAAATTAATTTGAAAAACATTCTTTGTACACCAAAATAGGAACATAAGCCCAGTCACCTTCAGGGCCAGACCAGGAACATGAATGAGCAGAGGGATGAGATGGCACACAGGGCAGCAGGCAGGTGGGGACTGTGGCAAACTGGAGAGCACACAGATCTGCTACTCTGCTCCAGCTGATTGCCACCATGCACAGGTATGTGGACTAAACATGGTCAAACTTCAGAATTTCTAAAATTGGATCAAAGATCTGTGTTAAAATTTGTTCATGATGATAGTTACACTTTGTGGACTGGTATGGCCTGGTTTCCACGAGCCTTCCACTTCTGCCTGTGAAGATATGGCACAATGGCCTCTCTGATCACCCACCTCTCCATGAAAAGGTCACAGGCTGAAGACTCACCTTCACAGAGGATCCCTTTTGGTTAGTAACCTCTTTCACATTGAAAAGATTAACTTCACATTGGGATAGATTTATGTGGTGAAGGACATAATCAGGAGTTGTGGTAGATGGTAACAGGGTGGCAGGTGAATGAGGGGTGCTTTCAGATGGGAAAGGTGATTGGTCTCCACTGGTGAAGTTACTGAGACCAGTCTGCATGTTGAGCTGAGTTAAGGAGGCCTCACTCTCCCATCTAGGAACTGAAGAGTGAGAGCTTGGCATCCATGTTGTGACTGTGAGGATGCAGGCAAGAGATGAAGACAAGAGCAGAATGCTGAAAGACCCTGAATCTACAGTGATATCACACTGATGCCACCCCATCCCTAGGAACTCAGGGCTTCAGGAGTCTTGTTCATAAAGGACAAAAAGATATCTTGTAAATCCTAACACCGTTTGTTGGATGTTCTGTAACTGCAGCCAAGCACATCCCAATGTTACAATATTTTCTCTTCAGAATGAGCTTTGATGAAGTCTTGCTCAGGAAGAAATCAACAAAAATGCTATTTATCCACACTTACAGGCTGGTCATTTTCTAGGCTCTTAGATTTTGAGATGAATTGAACTCAATCCCTGCTTTCACAAAAGCAGCAAACAGGGAGGAAACAACATGCAGAATGGTAAAGGCATGCACATCTGCCATTGTTCATGGTGGCTCCACATGGGAGACATTGTGCTTGAGGATCTGCTGGATTCTGGGTGACCAACAATGATGACACATCCTATGCCTTGATGGATGGGGTGGATCTGGCCATAACCAATCCCAGGTCCATGTTGGTTCTGACTGAAAATAATTAAGAAAATTCTAGAAACCTCTGCATATGGACACTTGAGCCAATCAGGCCAAATTAGATTCCTATGTGTCCCATGCCTTGGTTCCCCTGGCTGGGAACATAATGGCCTCAATGGTGTGTGTGGCAGGAAGGTCACAAACAAATCTTTGCCCTCCCTGTAGCCCTTGAACTCTGAATACTCAGACTTGGGTATCTTCTCATTGTTGAAAGCTTTGCCCAGCCTGATGTGTGTCCCAGTTACAATTATGCACAGTATGACTTTTGTAAAAACAATCTTTTATAACCAAACATCTTTGTTAAATTTGGGGAAAGTATGTAGACACCAATGGATACACGAAGGAACTTAATTTCTGAAGGAGATAGTGGGTTCTTTTTAGAAAATATTCCAAGGCCTCTGTGGAAGTGAATGTACTTCAATTTATTTATTTATTGTTAGAATTTGGTAAGAATATTGAAGAGGGAAGCAGCCTCCTTCACTAACTTCCAGGTCACAACAGTGCGGCCTGGATATCTACAAGCCCAGCTCTCTAGATTTGCATCCTCTGCATCCCTGAAATTTTATCTCTGGTGATTAACATGTCCTTATGCCCCACCTTTGGCAACTCCCCTTCTACTCTCTGTGTATATGAGTTGGACCATCTTACAGACATCATGTGTGTGGAGTCCCGCAGTGTTTGTTGTGGAACTGGCCCACTTCTTTTGGTCATCTGTGACTCCCTTGTGTTGTCCTGGACTGAAGGTATTATTTCTTCATTTGAAGCTTCATGTGTGATCAGCCATAATCTGTAAACCTATACATCTTTTGATAGACATCTAGAATTGTTTCCACATCCCAACTCCTGTGACTAATGCTAGAATGAAGGTGGAAGTGCTAATACCTTTTTCAAAACTCAATTTCAGTTTTTTTTTAATAAATACACAGAAATGGTGTGGCCAGTTCCTGAGAGTTCTAGTTCAATTTTTTTGAGGAACTGCCATACTAGTTTCCATAGCAGCCACACCATGTTTCACTCCCACCAATAGAGGGGTTCCAATCCCCCTAGTCTCCACTAGCACTTGATGTCTTTTTTGGGTTTTTGATAAGAAAACACAGAGCTGTAGCATGTGGTGTGATGTCTAATTGAGGTTCTGATTTTCATTTCCCTGAGCACCTCATAACAGTCATCTGTCACACACCAAATCAACTGAAACAAGGATGAAGATCACATGGTTATCAAATTCAACACCTTCATAACAAATATACACAATAAACTAGAAAGAGCCAGAAGTTAACTCAACCCCATAAAGGCC
The DNA here is from genome assembly GCF_052094955.1 of Ictidomys tridecemlineatus. Classification (NCBI taxonomy): domain Eukaryota; kingdom Metazoa; phylum Chordata; class Mammalia; order Rodentia; family Sciuridae; genus Ictidomys; species Ictidomys tridecemlineatus. The sequence continues at coordinate 43,569,782 of NC_135490.1, forward strand.
ATATATGAAAACCTCATAATATAATCCTCAGTGGCGGTGGGAGCTGTTTATGTATGATCAGGAACAAGGCAAGAATGCCCAAGCTCACCACTTCTGTTCAGCAGAGTACTAGAAGCCCTAACCAGAGTAGCTAGAAATGAAAAAGAAAGAAAATACACCCCAATCAGAAAAGAAGTAAAAAATGTCTCTATTTGCATATAGTGATCTTATGGATATAAAACCATAACAATTCCATAAAAAAAATTAGTGAGAAATAATATGCCTGCATGCCAAAAGATGAAACAAGATGCTTATCTTATGCCACATACAAATCACTTTAAAGTGAGTGGAAGGCTTAAATGTGAGATCTATGGCTGTAAACTTCCTAGAAAAAAAAAAAAAAACAGGAGAAAACAACCCTTCATTGTCTAGTCATTCTCATTAGTCTCAGCAATGATTTCTTTTTTGTTTCTTTTTTGTTTTGTTTTTTGTTACAACATTTATAGCACAGACAACAAAACAAGAATAGATATTGGGCTGGGGATGTGGCTCAAGCGGTAGCACGCTCGCCTGGCATGGGTGCGGCCCGGGTTCTATCCTCAGCACCACATACCAACAAAGATGTTGTGTCCGCCGAGAACTAAAAAATAAATATTAAAAATTATCTCTCTCTCTCTCTCCTCTCTCACTCTCTCACTCTCTCTTAAAAAAAAAAAGAATAGATATTGGACAACATCTTCCCATACTGCAGAAGGGGACAAACAAAGTCAGGGCAGAAAACAACCTGCAGTAGGGAGGAAATGCTTTCACATTGTGGATTTCAAAAATATATAAGAATGTCCTAGGGTTTAATAGCCAAAAAAGTTACCAATCCAATGAAATCATGGCTAAGGACTGGAAGAGACATTTCTGCAAAGGTACCTGTCTTTATTAACCTAAGCAACCTCCCTGGGAAAGGTATGGGTGTGAGCAGAGAAATGGTGTCCAGTGACTTTCCCCAGGAACTCGAGGTCTGATTCCCAGCTGGTTCGGACCTTGGTTACAATGATCAATTTAAGAATTACCACAATGACAATAAATATGTTACTTAAATTGAAATTCTTGGCCAAAAGGTAAGCATGCACTTCAAATTTTGGTATATGTTCTAAAACTTCTCTGACAATTTTGCATTGCAATTATCAGAGCATGAAAATTCCATTTTCCAACCCTGTCAATATCAGATTTTTCTCATTCTCTTTATTCTTTTATTAGGTAGGAACATACACATACTTTATATATTTTTTGGATAGCTATATTAACATGAAATGTCATCTCAAGTTTATAGTATGTCATATTTTATAAATGACCTACATTTGTCTTTTCCCATTTTTAATAGGCTGTTTGTTACTTTTTCTTGAATTATAGGAGCTCAGTGTATGATTAACCTCTGGTGAGTTAGCTGTGCAGACACCCACATGAACATCACCAAAATACTGTTTTCAAGCAACTGTCAACAGTTTTGCCTCATGTATAGAGCTCTTTGCCAGCTTGGAAATTCTGGTTCTTCTTATAAGTTTCCAGAGTGAAATCAAGTATTTCAGATAAGATATTCTGGTGAATATGGTTGATATTGTTGACAAGTAAGAGAAGATAATTTCAATATTTCACAATCATGATTTATTTTTACATGGACAACATTTGGCCCACCCAATTCAGGATTAGGTTCTATAAATCTCTTGAATTAATGAATAGAGTCAATCCATGAAGTCCTACTGACAGGAAATGCAAAAAATCAGGAATATGCATAATCTAGATTCATCTATCTATCTATCTATCTATCTATCTATCTATCTATCTATCTGGGCTATTTGTTTCTTGTTGAGCTCCTGGGGACTTTCCTGGTGGAGGGATTGACTTGCACTTTATCTGAGCCCTGGCAGCCATGCAGGTTGGCAAAGAAGATTTGGGCCAGTCCTGAGCTCCTGTAGGGGATCTCCTGGTGGCGGGATAAATCCAGGGCTATCCTGTGCAATGGGCTCCCATGCATGTCAGCAAGGCAGATCTTGGAGGAGCAAGAGCTCCTGCGGGGTTCTGCAGGTGGTGGGATAACCCTGGGCCTACCCTGAACTCTTGCTCCTGCACAGGTCGTTGAGGAGGACCTGGGCTGTGTATGAGCTCCAGAACATGTCTTCCTGTTGGCAGAGGCGATCCTGGGTGGATGCTAAGCTCCAGGCAGTGTATCCTGTTGGCAGGATGAACTTGGGCCTAACCTGTGCTGAGGCTCCCTTGCAAATCTGCATGGTCAATCTGGGCAGAGACTGAGCTCCTGCTGGGGTCTGCAGGTAGTGTGAAAGACCAGGGCTTACCCTGTGCTCCTGCTCCCGTTCAGGTCATAGAAGCTGATGTGGGCCAGTACTGAGCCCCAGCTGGTGTCTGTCTGTGGACAGAGGAGATCCTGGGCCATGCCTGAGTTCTGGAGAGAGTTCCAGTGGGCGAAGGCGTTCCTGAGCTCCAGCATGGTTGGCTGGTGGGTGCAGGTTGTCCAGACCAAACCTGAGCTCTGGTGGAGGTCTCACAGAGGTTTTATGGACCCGGGCTACCCTGTCCCCTGGCTCTTGGGCATGTTGGCAATGTAGATCTAGGCAGAACCTTAGATCCAGCAGGGGTCAGTTGGTGGAGGAATGGACCCTGTGTTACCCTGGGCACCATCTCCTGTGCAGGTCGGCAAGGCGGACCTGTGTGAGACCTATGGCTACAAATTTCCTAGAAAAAAAAACAGGAGAAAAAAACCCTTCATTGTCCAGTCATTCTCATTAGTCTTGGCAATGATTTCTTTCTTTTTTCTTTTTTACTTCCTTCCTTCCTTCCTTCCATCCTTTCTCTCTCTCTCTCTCTCTCTCTTTCTTTCTTTCTATCTTTCTTGATACAACATCTATAGCACAGACAACAAAAGCAAGAATAGATAATGAACAACATCTGCCCATACTACAGAAGGGGACAAAAATCAGCGCAGGAGACAACCTGTAGATGTGAGGAAACACTTGAGTCTGAATTTCCAAAATATATAAGAATGTCCTAGAGTTTAATGGGAAAAAATGTTACCAATCCAGTGAAACTATGGCCCAAGAGCTGAGAGAGACATCTCTGGAAGGAGGGCTATTTATGATTGTAAGCAACCCCCAGGAAAGGCATGGGTGTGAACAATGCAATGGTGCCCAATGACTTTCCCCAGGGACCTGAGGTCTGATCCCTAGCCAATGGGGACCTTGATTACAATGATAAATTTCATGGTAAAATTTAAAAATTTGCCATAATAACTATACATAAGTTATTTGAGTTGGAATTCTTGGGTTAAAGGAAAGTGTGCACTTCAAATTTTGATATATATTTTAAACTTCTCTGCAGAAGGGTTATGACAATTTTTCATTGCAATTATCAGAGCATGACAATTCCATTTTCCAACACTGTCAACATTAGGTTTTCTCATTCTCTTTATTCTTTTTATGTGATATGCACACACACAAATGTACTTTATATATTCTTTGGATTACTATATTGACATGAAATGCCATCTCAAGTGTATGGTATGTGATATTTTATAAACAGCCTACATTTGTCTTTTCGCATTTTTATTAAGGTGTTTGTTTCTTTTTCTTGAATTTTACGAGCTCCGTATATGATTAACCTCTAGTGAGCTGTTCAGAAACCCAAAGGAACATCATCAAAGTACTGTTTTCTACCAACTGGGAACAATTTTGCCTCATGTAGAGAGCCCTTTGCCAGCTTGGGAATTCTGGTTCTATTTCCAAATTTCAAATGTGAAATCAAATTTTTCAGATGGGGTATTCTGGTGAATATGATTGATATTGGTGAAAGTCAGGGAAGAAATCTTCAATATTTTACAATTATGTTTAATTTTTACATGGATAACATTTGGGTCACCCAAATCAGGCTTAGGTAATATAAGTAAGTGTCTTGCATTGAAGAATAGAGTCAATCCATGATGTCCTACTGAAAGTAAATGTGAATAAAATCAAGAATATGAATGAACTAGTTTTCTTTCTTTTTCCTTCCTTCCTTTATTTATTTATTGTTTTGGCTATTTATTTATTCATCAGCTCCTGGGGGGTTTCCCCTAGTGGGATTGATCCATACCTAATTAGGGTTCTGGCAGCCTTGCAGATCCATGAGGAGGATCTGGCCTTACCTGAGCTCCATTGGGAGTCTACTGATGGGTGCATACAGTCCTGGGCCCTGCCTGAGTTCTGGAAGTGTCTGCCAGTGGACTGAGATAGTCCTGGGATGAGCCTCAAATCTGGTGAGGGTCTGCTGGACTCAGGCCTACCCTAGGTAAGGACACCCATGCGGTTGCAATAGGCTGATCTAGACAGAGCCTGAGCTCCAGAAGACGTCATCCAGTGGTGGGATGGTCCTAGGCTTACCTTGAGCATGAGCTCAGGAGAGTTTGGCCAGGCAGATCAGATCTAGGCATAAGCTCCTGCAGTGGTTGGCTGGTGGGGGAATGGACCTGTGGCCATTCTGTGCCCAGGCTTCCACTGCAGGTCGTCCTCACAGATCTGGGGTGATCCTGAGCTCCCAAAGATGTGTGGCAATGAGTGGAGGAAGTCCTGGGCTGAGCCTAAGAACCACAGATGTCAGGTGGTGGCAGGTAGAACCAGGGCTTTCCCTGGGGCCTGGCTCCTGGGCAGAGCTTGAGGTCCAGGTGAGGTGTGCAGGTGGTGGGATGGAACCAGTCCTACACTTGCCAAGGTTCCCTTGCAGGTTGGAGAGGCAATCCTGAGCCAAGCCTAAGCTCCACCTGCTATCTAGCAGTGGAGAAATGAACTCAGGCCTACTACTGGACTCCCACAGGTGCACTAGGATAGTGTGCGCTGAGCCCAAGCTCCAGCAGGAGTCAGCAAGTGAGCAGAGGCAGTCCTGGCCCGGGCCTGAGTCTGGTGTGCATCTGACCATAGATAGAGGTGGTATTGGGCCGAGTCTAAGCTCCAGCGGGGATCAGACACTGGGGGGATGGCACTATGTCTATCCATGTGTAGGCTCCCAAGTAGGTGGACTAGGCTGATCGGAGAAGAACCAGAGTCCAGAAAGTGTCTGCCTTTGGGGTGAGGCTGTAGAGCTTGTGGCCTGAGCTCTACCACGGGCCTACTTGTGGCAGTTGATCCCAGGCCTACCTTGGACTAGGCTCCCACATCTGTCAGCACTGCTGATCTGGGTGGGGTTGAACTTGGGTGATTGATTGTCAGTGGGTAGAGTCATTCATGAGCAGAGCCTGAGCTTTGGTGCCAGTCTCATGATGACTGGATCGACTTGGGCTACCCTGGGCTCTGGCTTTGTGTCCTGCCAGGACACTGAGTTGGATCTGGTTAGAGCTGGAGCTCTGGTGGGATTCTGCAAGTGGCGGGATGGAACTGGGCCTCCCTTGCACAGGATCCTGCGCAGGTCAGCAAGGCCAATCTTGGCCATGTTTGAGCTCTGCCTGTGGGCAGAGACGGTCCTGTGTCTGGCCTTAGGGCTGCTTGGGGCCTGCTTGTGGCAGTTGGTTTAAGGCCTAACTTGGGGCAGGCTTGCTTGCCTGTCAGAGGGACATCTGGACAGGGGCTGAACTTTGGTGACTGTCTGACAGTGGACAGTCATTTCTGGGAGGAGCCTGAGCTCAGGTACCAGTCTGAAGGTGACTTGATGAACTTGGGCTACCCTAGGCTCTACCTCTGTCTCCTACCATGTTGTCGAGTTGGATCTGGCCAGAGCTGGAGCTTGGTGGGGGTCTGCAGCTGTCAGGATGGAGCTCAGCCTCCCCTTGCCTGGGCTCTTGTGCAGGTCAGAAAGGAAAATATGGGCTATTTATGAGCAGCAGGGGACTGCATGAGGGTAGTGGTGGTCCTGGGCCAAGCCTGAGCTCCAGCAGGGCTCAGAAAGTAGAGGAATGGAACATTCCTAACCTTTCCCTGGCTCTGGTGCAGATGCTCCAGCTAGACCTGGGCTGGGAATGAGCTCTGGAGAGTGTCTTGCCTGTGGGCAGAGTCGGTCCTGGACCAAGCCTGAGCAGAGGTGGAGGTCTGGTGATGGCCATATGTTCCCAGTGTTACCCTGTGCCAGGGCTCCTGTGCACATCTGCAAGGGTTAACTGGTTGAATGCTAAGATACAGCAGGGTGTCAGCTGTTGGCAGGTGCTGAGGGCCATTACCAAGTAGGAATGACGCATCGAAATCCTTGCCAGCGTACCCCATGTTAAATGGACTTGCCTTGGAAATTTGCTGCGACCTTGCTTGTGTGTTTGAGAAAGGTGACCCTGCTCAATCACCAGGGTGGATTCAAGATTAGGGTGTATTTTGCAGGAAGTATCCCTGTCCTTGGGTTTAGGGCGTGACAATAGGAGTTTTAGGGAAGTTGGAGGTTGAAGATTATTCCTGCTGAGGGTAGGGCGTGCCTGCTGCCTGAGTTCCCGCTGAGTTCTCCTGGAGAGAAAGTATTTAGGACTTGAATTGTGCGGGAGATGGGGATTGCCCCTGTACCGGTGTGGAGGCAGTGTGAGATCGGGAATAAAGAATCCCTGTTTGAACCTACAAAGGTGTGTGGTGGCTCGTGATTCTGGTGCCAAGCCGAGACCTTGGCAGGCAGGAGGGAACAGGATCTACCCTGTCAGGACTTCTCAGTGGATCAGCAAGGTGGATTGGGGCACAGATGAGCTCTGGCACAGGTGGGCCTTTGGGCAGAGACTGTCTTGTTTCTGGCCTGATCTCTGCTCAGAGCCTGCTTGTGGCAGTTGGATCCAGGCCTACCTTGGGCCAAGTTCCTGCACCTGTCAGCAAGGCTGATCTGGGTGGCTGCCAAAATGACTTTTGGTAGGGTAGGCCTTTGGGTAGAGACTGCTAGTCTCATGGTTACTGGATTGCCTTGGGCTACCCTGGGCTAGGACTTCATCTCCTGCCATATCATGGAGTTGGATCTGGGTAGAGCTGGAGGTCTGGTGGGGTTTTGCATGTGGCGAGATGACATTGGGCCTATCTTTGCCTCTGCCTTCAAGCAGGTCAGCCGGGCCAATCTTGGCCAAATTTGAGCTCAACTTGTTGATCGGAGGTGGTCCCGTGTCTGGCCTGAGCTCTTCTTGGGGCCTGCTTATTTCAGCTGGTACCAGGTCTACCTTGGACTATGCTCCCGTGCCTGTCAGTGAGGCTGATCTTGGTTGGGGCTGAAGTTCTGCAGCTGTCTGTCAGTGGGCAGAGTAGGTCCTGGGCAGAGCCTGAATTCCAATGCAAGCCTCTTGATGACTGGAAGGACAGGGCAACCCTGGACACTGGTTTTGTCCTCACAGGTCCTCATGGTGACTCTGGACTGGATCTGAGCTCCTGCAGTGGTCTGCTGGTGGGCAGAGGCAGTCACGGCCCAAGGCTCAGCTCTGGGGGGGGGTCAGCCAGTGTTGGGATGGACCTGGACCTACCCTTTCCTGGGCTCCATACAGGTTTGTGAGGCTGATCTGGGCAGAGCCTGAGTTCCAACAGGTGTCTTCCAGTGTGGGGACGTGGTCCTGGGCCAGACTTGAGCTCGGTGCAGGTCTCCCAGTTGAGGGATGGACACTGGCCTACCCTGTGTCTGGCCTCCTGCCCAGGTCAGCGGGGGCAGATCTGGACTGTACATGAGCTCTGGTTGGTGTCTGCAGGTGAGTAGAAGCATTCTGGGCTGGGCCTGACCATCCCACTGCAGCTCCAGTGCATCTGGGAAGGGCCTGAGCTCCGGTGGGTATCTCTGGACCTTTATTTTATTCATTTGTTCATAGAAGGTACTGAGAGTCAAACCCAGTGCCTCACACGTGGGAGACAAAGGTTCTATCACTGAGTCACAACCTCAGCCCTATTTGCTTCTTGTTGACCTTTAATCATACCATATTTTTGTTCTATATCATTTTTTTCATGCATGAATTTGAATTTTAATAAATAGCTATTATTTGATATCACCAGCAATGCTTCCCAAGCTGACCCCAAATCAGACCTTGATCCTCAGCAGGATTACATCCCACACATCCACATCGTCTCTGGCATAGGTGCGAAAGAGAGATAACTAAGACATGGTCCATGACTCTCAAGTTTTGGGAAAAATTGCTTTGAAGAGGTAAAGGGTAAGGCGACACTTGACAGAGATCTGCAGAATTTAGAGCAGGTATGTTTTTGAATAAGATTTATGTATTGATAGTTTGTTTATTTCCTTTTTGCTGATGTTGATTTATCTGTAATTTGTTTTTCATTTTTCTTTTTGGAACAGGGATCCAACCCAAGGCTTTGGGAATGAGAGGCAAGCACTTTGCGGCTTTGCCATTGATCGCTTCCCAGGCCATTCATTCATTGTCAGCGTGGGAATTTGGGGCTGATTCTATGAATGAATCTACTATGAATATTAAAAAGAGACTGACCAATGGCATTAGTATGTGTCCGACCCAATCAGCATAACTTTGGACCAATAGCATTGGTACTTTTTTCAAGTCCTAATTAGCATAAGTTTGGACCAATAGCAGTGGTACTTCCTTCAAGTCCTAATTAGCATAAGTTTGGACCAATAGCATTGGACCAAGTGCTATATAAACCCCTTGGAGGCTGTTCTGCGAAGAGAAGCTGCCAGGCCATCCAGATTGCTTCTTCGGAGCCTCGCCTCGCCTCGCCTCGCCTCGCCTCGCCTCGCCTCGCCTCGCCTCGCCTCGCCTCGCCTCGCCTCGCCTCGCCTCGCCTCGCCTCGCCTCGCCTCGCCTCGCCTCGCCTCGCCTCGCCTCGCCTCGCCTCGCCTCGCCTCGCCTCGCCTCGCCTCGCCTCGCCTCGCCTCGCCTCGCCTCGCCTCGCCTCGCCTCGCCTCGCCTCGCCTCGCCTCGCCTCGCCTCGCCTCGCCTCGCCTCGCCTCGCCTCGCCTCGCCTCGCCTCGCCTCGCCTCGCCTCGCCTCGCCTCGCCTCGCCTCGCCTCGCCTCGCCTCGCCTCGCCTCGCCTCGCCTCGCCTCGCCTCGCCTCGCCTCGCCTCGCCTCGCCTCGCCTCGCCTCGCCTCGCCTCGCCTCGCCTCGCCTCGCCTCGCCTCGCCTCGCCTCGCCTCGCCTCGCCTCGCCTCGCCTCGCCTCGCCTCGCCTCGCCTCGCCTCGCCTCGCCTCGCCTCGCCTCGCCTCGCCTCGCCTCGCCTCGCCTCGCCTCGCCTCGCCTCGCCTCGCCTCGCCTCGCCTCGCCTCGCCTCGCCTCGCCTCGCCTCGCCTCGCCTCGCCTCGCCTCGCCTCGCCTCGCCTCGCCTCGCCTCGCCTCGCCTCGCCTCGCCTCGCCTCGCCTCGCCTCGCCTCGCCTCGCCTCGCCTCGCCTCGCCTCGCCTCGCCTCGCCTCGCCTCGCCTCGCCTCGCCTCGCCTCGCCTCGCCTCGCCTCGCCTCGCCTCGCCTCGCCTCGCCTCGCCTCGCCTCGCCTCGCCTCGCCTCGCCTCGCCTCGCCTCGCCTCGCCTCGCCTCGCCTCGCCTCGCCTCGCCTCGCCTCGCCTCGCCTCGCCTCGCCTCGCCTCGCCTCGCCTCGCCTCGCCTCGCCTCGCCTCGCCTCGCCTCGCCTCGCCTCGCCTCGCCTCGCCTCGCCTCGCCTCGCCTCGCCTCGCCTCGCCTCGCCTCGCCTCGCCTCGCCTCGCCTCGCCTCGCCTCGCCTCGCCTCGCCTCGCCTCGCCTCGCCTCGCCTCGCCTCGCCTCGCCTCGCCTCGCCTCGCCTCGCCTCGCCTCGCCTCGCCTCGCCTCGCCTCGCCTCGCCTCGCCTCGCCTCGCCTCGCCTCGCCTCGCCTCGCCTCGCCTCGCCTCGCCTCGCCTCGCCTCGCCTCGCCTCGCCTCGCCTCGCCTCGCCTCGCCTCGCCTCGCCTCGCCTCGCCTCGCCTCGCCTCGCCTCGCCTCGCCTCGCCTCGCCTCGCCTCGCCTCGCCTCGCCTCGCCTCGCCTCGCCTCGCCTCGCCTCGCCTCGCCTCGCCTCGCCTCGCCTCGCCTCGCCTCGCCTCGCCTCGCCTCGCCTCGCCTCGCCTCGCCTCGCCTCGCCTCGCCTCGCCTCGCCTCGCCTCGCCTCGCCTCGCCTCGCCTCGCCTCGCCTCGCCTCGCCTCGCCTCGCCTCGCCTCGCCTCGCCTCGCCTCGCCTCGCCTCGCCTCGCCTCGCCTCGCCTCGCCTCGCCTCGCCTCGCCTCGCCTCGCCTCGCCTCGCCTCGCCTCGCCTCGCCTCGCCTCGCCTCGCCTCGCCTCGCCTCGCCTCGCCTCGCCTGAGCCTCGCCTGAGCCTCGCCTGAGCCTCGCCTCGCCGGAGCCTCGCCTCGCCTGGCCTCGCCTCGCCTGGCCGGAGCCTCGCCTGGCCTGGCCTCGCCTCGCCTGGCCGGAGCCTCGCCTCGCCTGGCCTCGCCTCGCCTGGCCGGAGCCTCGCCTCGCCTGGCCGGAGCCTCGCGTCGCGTCGCCTCGCCTCGCCTGGCCGGAGCCTCGCGTCGCGTCGCCTCGCCTCGCCTGGCCGGAGCCTCGCGTCGCGTCGCCTCGCCGGAGCCTCGCCTGGCCGGAGCCTCGCGTCGCGTCGCCTCGCCGGAGCCTCGCCTGGCCGGAGCCTCGCGTCGCGTCGCCTCGCCGGAGCCTCGCCTGGCCGGAGCCTCGCGTCGCGTCGCCTCGCCGGAGCCTCGCCTGGCCGGAGCCTCGCCGGAGCCTCGCCTGGCCGGAGCCTCGCCTGGCCGGAGCCTCGCCGGAGCCTCGCCTGGCCGGAGCCTCGCCTGGCCGGAGCCTCGCCGGAGCCTCGCCTGGCCGGAGCCTCGCCTGGCCGGAGCCTCGCCGGAGCCTCGCCTGGCCGGAGCCTCGCCTGGCCGGAGCCTCGCCGGAGCCTCGCCTGGCCGGAGCCTCGCCTGGCCGGAGCCTCGCCGGAGCCTCGCCTGGCCGGAGCCTCGCCTGGCCGGAGCCTCGCCGGAGCCTCGCCTGGCCGGAGCCTCGCCTGGCCGGAGCCTCGCCGGAGCCTCGCCTGGCCGGAGCCTCGCCTGGCCGGAGCCTCGCCGGAGCCTCGCCTGGCCGGAGCCTCGCCTGGCCGGAGCCTCGCCGGAGCCTCGCCTCGCCTCGCCGGAGCCTCGCCTGGCCGGAGCCTCGCCTCGCCGGAGCCTCGCCGGAGCCCCGAGGAAGTTCCAGCCTGCTTTGTTTCCCGGAGATGGTTCCTCGACTTCGTAGAGACTGCCGAAAGAAGAAATGGTTGAGGATCTGCTGGGGTCTGCTGCAGCCCTGCGTGGAATGGCCCGCCATGAAGAGCTAGGACTCCTCTCTGCTGCCGAGGCCTCCCTGCCCCTCGCGGGCAGCGCCCTACCTGCCAGCAGAAGCCATGGAGCTTCGTCTTCGAACTGCGGTTTCAAAGGTATTGTTATATTTTAGATAATTAGTCTAAATATTGAAATTTGTTAATTTTAATTTCCAATAGTGAAAATTATGAGATTTATAAAGAATAGAAAATTATTTCCCACAGTTCTGGAGGTAAGAAGCCAGAAAAAGTCTGTCCCAATAGTTGAGTCATCATTTGGCAGAAAAGTGGGAGAGAGTATACCCACTCTTAAAAGCCCTTTTACTTTCCATTCATTTGATGTTGATTTGAGTGTTATTAAATATGATTTTATTAATTTTCACTTATTGGTTGTTTAAATTATAAAATCCGTTTTAAAGATTTTTTTAAGTTGTTAATGGACTGTTTATTTTATTTTGTTTATATGCGGTACTGAGAATTAAACCCGGTTCCTCACACATACTAGGCAAGTGCTCTACCACTGAGCCACAACCCTGGCGTTTTTTTGGTGTTAAGTTTTGTGAGTTCTGCATATATCCTAGGGATTAATGCTCTGAGGTGCATGTGGGGAAGATTTTCTCCCATTCTGTAGGCTCTCTTTTCACATTATTGATTGTGTCCTTTGCTGAGAATATACTTTTTAGTTTGAATCTATCCTGTTTATTAATTATTGAATTTACTTCTTGGAATATAGGAGTCTCCTTAAGGAAGTCAGGTCTTAGGCTGTCATAGTCAAGATGTGGGCCTACTTTTTCTTCTATTAGGCACAGGTAGTCTGTTCTAGTGCCTAAATTTTGATTCATTTTCAATTGAGTTTTGTCGAGAGCGAGAGAGAGGGCTTTACTTTCTTTTTTGTTTTATGTGGCTTTACAATTTTCCCTGCACCACTTGTTGAATAGACTCTTTAAATTTAATGTATGTTTTTGGTGCCTTTGTCTAGTATGATATAACGGTATTTTGTGAGTTTGTCTCTGTGTCTTCTGTTCTGTACTGTTCATTGGTCTCTGTGTTGTTTTGGTGCCAATGCAATGCTGTTTTTTGTTACCGTGGCTCCGTAGTACAGTTTAAGCTATACTATTATGGTGTGTCTTACTTCACTCTTCTTGCTAAGTATTGCTTTGGCTATTCTGAATCTCTTATTTTTCCACATGAATTTCATGGTTGCTTTTTCTAGTTCTGTGAAGAATTGTCTTTGGGATTTCAATATGAATTCCATTAAAATTTATCCCCAAGCACAAATTAGTTAAAACTGAAAAAGAATCCCAGTTCACTATGGACCTGACAGCTATCTGGTCACTGGTGTCTGTTGAGCCAGCTACTATCTCCTGCACACTGGGTGGTGGCTAAGCTGAGGTTACTTGTTGCATTTCGGTGTTAATGGTGTCTTAAGAGTTGAGTCTACTCTGCATGTTGGTGCTGACTTCTAGATTCAGGCACACTTTTGCCACCACACAACCTGGGATACTTTTCTGGTTTTTTTAAACTTAATTGTGTCTGAAAATTTCTTTGGGTCCTTTAACCACTTTGCTTGATCAACGTCTGTGTGCTAGGCACTACACTAGGTGTGGAGTACAGAGTGAATAGGCCAAGTCCTTGCCATGGCACTCAATGAAGTTTGTAGGATAATCATAGCATCTATATCTACCTCAATGTTACTGTGAAACTTAGAAGACAGTATGTCTGTTAATAACTGCAGTGCTGAGGACTGTAATATTGTTGAGGAAATTCATAGCCGATTTCATCAGGCACCACCTTATTTTTGTCTGGGAAGTCAGAGCAATATAAAGTTGTTACTTTTTCTGTAATAAAAACAGACATTGTTTTATTAGTTACACATGACAGTACAATTCTCTTGACAATTCGTACATTTGAATCAAATGGGGTATAATTTCTCATTTTTCTGATTGTACAGGTTGCAGACTCACATTGATCATACACTCACCTATATGTACATACAGCAATAATGTCTATTTTATTCTGTTGCTCTTCCTATCCCCCCTTCTCCCCTCCCCTGAAATCTCTCTACCCCATCTAATGTGATATACTTCCTTTTTTTTTCTCCTCGCAACATCATACAAGTATTCTGTATAATGATGAGGGTCTCCTTCCATCTTCCGTGCAATTCCCCTTCTCCCTCTTTTTCCCTTCCACCTCTCTTTCCTATTTAGTGGTAACCTTCTTCTCAATGCTCTTCCTCCCTATCCCATTTTGAGTCACATCCCTTATATCAGAGAAGACATTCGGCATTTGTTTTTTAGGGATTGGCTAACTTCACTTAGCATAATCTGCTCTAATGCCAACTATTTCCCTGTAAATGCCATGATATTGTTATTTTTAGTGCTGAGTAATATTCCATTGTGTATAAATGCCACATTTTTTTATCCATTCATCTATTGAAGGGCATCTAGTTTGGTTCCACAGTCTAGCTACTGTGAATTGTGCTGCTATAAACATTGTGGCTGTGTCCCTGTAGTATTCTCTTTTTGGGTCTTTTAAGGGGAATAGCTTGGTCAAATGGTGTTTCCATTCCCAGCTTTCCAAGGAATCTCCATACTGCTTTCCAAATTGGCTGCACCAATTTGCAGTTCCACCAGCAATGCATGAGTGTACCTTTTTTCCCACATCCTCCCCAGCACTTATTGTTGCTTGACTTCATAATGGCTGTTATTCTTATTGAAATGAGATGGTATCTTAGAGTAGTTTTGATTTGCATTTCTCTATTTGCTAGAGATGGTGAGCATTTTTCATGTATTTGTTAATTGATTGTATATCCTCTTCTCAGAAGTATCTTTTCAGGTCCTTGTCCCATTTGTTGATTGGTTAATTTATTTTTTGTTGTTTAAATGTTTGAGTTCTTCCTATACTCTAGAGATTAGAGCTCTATCCAATGTGAGGGGTAAAAATTTGTTTCCAGGATGTAGGCTCCCTATTCTCCTCACATATTATTTCTCTTGCTGATAAAAAAACTTTTTAGGTTGAATTCATCCCATTTTTTGATTCTTTTGCTTTAGGTGTCTTATTAAGGAATTTGGGGCCTGCCCCCACGTGAGAAAAACAGACATTTAACACAGTTTATATCTGAAACCTGTGAACTTCAGGGATCCCTGTGGGTTGCCTGTCTCCAGGTCAGACACACAGTTCTGTGCTTACTCAGTACAGGTTTGGAGACCCTTGAAGCCTCTCCTATAACCATGAGAGCCAGTGCTCCAATCAGTTCATCTCCTGCCTTCACATACTCACTGGCTGCCATTTAGCTGGAAGGCCCTGTTCCATGATGGGAATGTTCTAGACTTTGCCTTAATTGTTCAGAGCTCCTGGAGAGGGGCCTGGCCTTTCCTAATCCCCAGAACACTCTCTGAGTCCTCTTCACATGGTCCTGTTATTACTGACTGTGAGTGTGCTTTTTGCAGATGGTGGTGTACTGCAAGCTCATACCACATTCATTTTGTGTCCTCTTCCTTATGGCACTTAGCAAGGTGCTGAGAGTTGGTCTGAAAAATGACCCAAAACTTCATGACCATATGGTTAGGAAAACCTAGGGGTTGGAGGCAATGATAGTCTGGAGAGAAACCAATTCCTCCTAAGGAAACACATGCACAATCAAACTTCATTTTAGTAAAACAACATCCTGCACACTAAAACCAAGTAATTCTGGATGGATTTCGGAGAGTTAAAAAAATGAAGGGAAAAACAGAAGTAGAACATAAAATTGAATAGTTTTTAAATTTCTGCTTGGGATCCAGTTCTCACTGTCAATCACACTGTGTTCTAGCTGGGGATCATGAATATATCACATGAAGTGAGAGATGTAGAAACACATATTCAGTTATTTGTCTTGTTGTGACACAGCACATTTCCTTAGTCTTTTATGAGGGAAAAATTACACATTTCCTTTAAATATTGCTCCTAATGAATGCTGTGCTAGGGCTGTTCTGCCTCAGCCAATAAAGACCTGGGCTTTGTTCAGAGGGATCCAGATTTTTAGAAAACGGCTAAGCAGCAGAGAGAGAGAGACATATCAAATCAGTTGTCAGAACAGGACTCCACCATGACTGTAAATATTGAGCAATCACTTCTGATTCTGTGTTCTTAGTATCTGTGCTGCCTCTGCATCTGGTGGTCTCTGATAAGCTGGCTTTTGACATTGGCCTGCATGAGGACACCACAGGTGAAGACTTGGGGATGGTGGAGAGCCTGGCTGGGGTTGGGTTGGACCATTGTGTGAGATGCCATGGAAGATGCATTAGACCAATGCCCTGGTGGGTAGAATCAGGAAAAAGTGCTTTCTTCTTGACATTGATAGAGGGAAGGAAGTCTGAATTTTTCCTAATGGCAATCCCCAGGTAAGTAGTTGGATATTCAAACTAGGTTTCAAACTCTACTCTTTCATGAGTTTGGAGGGTAAAACTAGTACTTACTATTGAGCTTACTGGGTGTTAACTATCATAGTGTGCACTGGTTAGTTTATAAAATATCACTGCGTATCTCTCATTTTAATCAGACTTTAAGTATACACATGTAAAGTCCTCAATGTCAACATACAAACAAAAAATAGAGAATGAGAACCTCCTTCATTTCTCTGACCATAGGCCATTGTGCTGAATTGAATATCTGTTAAGGAGATACGCATTTCCATATTTTTGAAACAAATATAGGTATATATTAACATACTTTAGGAAAGTCAAAATAAGAGAACTCTTCTCAGTTCTCTGAGGAATTTAGACTTAATTGATAAACCTCTATGCAGTGTGGATCTTTGTTTTTTTTACAAAGAGTATGCATGGCTTTTGTAATTGAAAAGCCATGAGACCAAGTAGAAAAAAATAATTGAAGTAGCCCAATTTTGTTCCTTTCAGGAGAGGATTCAGTCCATCCTCTCACTCCTTCCAGAAATGCTTTCTGCTGGGTTGTGAGTGTAGCTCTATGGTGAAGCCCTTGCCCAGTGCAAAAGGCCCTGGGGTTCAGTCCCTGGTGCTGAAGAATTAAGTAAAGCTGAACAGTAGCAAACATGGCTGCAATTCTAGCTCTGTGGCAGAGCACTTGCCTATCTCCTTTAAATACTGGGTTCAAATCTCAGAACCACATTTAAATATTTAATAAATAAAATTAAGGCTCATTGACAAATAAATAAATAAATGAAAACCAATAGCAAACATTTTGTGGAATGCTATTGCACAGTAAAGTGGTGAGTATTGATAACATTTAGATATGGTATATTTCAACAAGGTGGAAGAAAAGAGCCCAGATGTTTTCACCATATAAAAAGGGGAAATGTTTAAGGAGGTAGGTGTCTTTAACCTGATATAAACATTGTACCTTATTTGGTGTATCAAATCATCACAAGGTCCTCTCTAAATACATAGAATTTTTACATTTTATATATCAGTTAGCGACAAATTTAAAATATTTTCCATATTCTCTGAAGTTTTGTAAACAAAACATGATTAAAACGTTATTTATGAATAAATAACTTCTGAGAATCCTAGGCACTCTCATTTTTATTTCATTTTCCATAGGCTCAGTAATACTTCTGTGTTTTCTCTAGGCTTTTGGTATTCTCATCTAATATATTGGCACACTGTTAAATGAAATTAAAGTCAAGGTTGCTCTTCAGCAGACATATAAGACAGGTTCTGGAAATTGTGTTCCTATGATAAGATGTTAGGATGACACAGTCAGTCCCTCTCCCTGCATCAGATCCCTTGTGATACTCTGAAGCCCCATAGATCTACTTTTTCTGAATTACTGGATTATTTATTGTATTTATTATTTGTTTTCTGCTTCTCTTCTTCATCAGAATGGCACCCACAAGGCAGGTGACTATTTTTTTTGTTTATTGATGTAGCATAAGCTGCTATGAAACAGTGGTTGGCAAATAAATAGTGGTTACACTATAAATGGTTGTGTGAGTGAATGCAAAAACTAACTACAACTCTAAAATGTGGATCTGGTGAATAAAGATAAGGAATTCTGCCAGGTGACCTGCAAGTAAGAGAGATTGTGTAAGGAAAGCATCATGAAGCACAGGCTACATATTGATACTAAGGATGCTTCAGAAATATTATTGGATTAGTCTTCATTGACTCATGCAAAATTAACTTTAATTGAGTGCATACATTATGTTACTTGGAGCTGGGAAAACCAAGACAACTGCTGCTGAAGACAGGAGATTTTCTACTTCAGGGGCAAGTCTTTTGGGATAAAGGTCAAGGCAAGGTGTAGATCCCTATCTGAGCTACTCTTTTCCTTGGCTCTGAATGTAGATTTAAATGCAGAAGTACATGGAAAAGTAAATCCCCTTTTCTTAACAAATAAGATAACTGGGAATCAGCAGTTTCTTAAAACATAAACGATTTCGCTTTCCCTCTTTTCCCAAAGCAGCAGATTTCTGGTCTCACCAATCAACTAACCATGTGAGTTGGGGGAGGAGGCATCTGCATTTGTCACTGGGATCAGTTCCCTCAATCCCAGGGAAGGTGGCTACAGACTCCCCAGTCCCCACCCTGTAACAACTGAAGCTGCAGACAGCCTTCCTTCCAAGAGCACCTTCCCAGTGTGTGGTCTGGTGACACAGGGGAACCAGGACTCTTCTGGGGTCTAGACTGACAGTTTCCCTGGACCAAGTAAATGCTGCCTGCTGGGCACTGGCCAGGCATCCTCAGCTAATGGGATAACAGAAACAAAGTTAGAGTCCCCTGTCAGGGACAAGAATGAAGGCCAGTGGAACTGGGACTGTTATTGCTGCAAAGCAGATTTCTCTGACATCTCCCTGCATTTTGCTGTTTTTCCCCAGTGGTGACCAATAACATTCTAGGCTGAAAGAGTTTTGTATTGTCTAGTTGTGCAACAAAGGAAGGAGAAACAGAGGCCTGACCTTGTGTCTCCTATTTATTTCTTCAAAAAAATTCTCTTGTTCTGCATGGGATAGAATCCAGGGCCTCACACATGCCAGGCAAGTACTGTGCCCCTGAGCTCCACCCCGGTGCCTGCCATCTCTTTCTTTATGCTCCATTCAGTAGTCAGCAGCTGTGCTGGTTCTTACTTCCAGTGCATCCAGAACCTGGCCTCCACTCCATGCCTCCATTGCTCTGGCCTCCCTGGTCAAGCTGTGGCCTCTCCTGATGGCTGGGATGACCCCAGTGGGCTCCTGGCTTCTCCACCTCTAGATTTCTATCTGTAGGAAAAGACCAATGGAGGGTATACTTCCAATATTTTCCTTTTTAAATGAAGCACTGCCACTACTAAAGTTTGAATCTGGAATGATCCCTACAGGCCCAGGTGAGAAAGCTTTGATCACAGCCACAGGTGCTATTGGGAGGAAGTGGGATGTTTAAGGGGGAGGCTAGTGGGGAGCTTCCTGTTAAGGGCCTCCTTTCAGGGGACTGAGGAACCCCGGTCTCTTAATTTCCCACTCTCTGCTTCCCAGCCACCATTAAGTGAGTCACTTGCCACCATGTACTGCCAGGGTGATATGTGGTTTCACCCCAGGTCCAAGAACAACAGGGCAACCAACCATGGAGTGAAGCCTGCAAAAGTCAGCCAGAATATACCTTTGTCTTTCTAAGCTGATTACCTCATATATTTGTCACAGTAATGGAAGGCAATGCAAGTACAAAGCAGGGGAGGGGACCACAGAGAAAAAGGTGTAACTTAGTGAAAAATTATGTGGAACACCCTAGAACCAAGTCGAGAATGGCACCTTGTCAGCATCCCACATGGCTGCATCCTAGCCCTAGTCCCTCCTCCCTCCAGAAATAACCAGCCCCAGGGCACACAAGCTCAAGGGCTAAGACAGACACCCCATGCACCACTTGGTATGTCTTTGTGCAGTTCTTGGTTTGCAGGTTCCCCACCCTGTGTGTCTTTTCCTTGGTCTCTTTGTTATAGTGACAGGCCCTGGGACCCATGGAGGTCCTCACATCTGGATTTTGCTAATTCATATTTAGAATATTGTACACACCTTTCTTTCTCTTTCTTCCATCTCTCTTGCAAAATGTCAGCTGGATGTAGAGACCTGTTCAGAGTAATCTGTGATGCTGAAAAAAGTTCTGAATTTTAAAGTAGATATTGGGACCTGAGGCAAATAACATTAGAAACAAGATCATGATGCTAATGTCCACCAATTGAAGCTCACCAGGCTGTCACCTGTGGTGAGAGTCAGTTTACCTAGATTTCTGGTGGCTCAACAGCCACACAGAAGCATTTCAGAAAGAAACATGGAGAAGTGACCCTTAGAAGATTCGGTCTTCTATTCAATGACTCCAAGATGTGAGTCAGGACAGGGTCAAGAAGTGAGGCAGCTTGGTGATTGAGCATCTTAACTACTTTTGTCTCAGGGGTGGGAAGATTACTGGAGAGTCATAGTCCATGTTGGTAAAGAGGTTACTCCCTAAATGCCCATTTCCCCTTGTTCTGGGCAAACCTGGGGTAGGTAATGCCTGGTAAGAAAAAGGTTGGCTCAGTAATTTCTGTTGCCTCAGAGTCAGTCTCCACATAGTTTTGGATATGACCACCACACTCCACCATGGAAAATTCAGCACTCCCAGCCTTTCTCTTGGAGCACAGACCTACCAACCTCCTGAAGCTAACCCTCAAAAGATGACACACAGGCAAATATCAAAATGCATTTTGCTTTTGGTGACTGACGTGTTTCATTTTTGTGGTAGGAAAATGGGCAGCTGCCTCAATTTTGAAAGGTAATTTTTTAAATTATAGGAAAAGATTCCTTCAAAACATTCAAATCTATTTAACTCAACACAATCTTGCCAAGTTCATACTACACTTAAAGCATTCAATAGGCTCTGGGGTGGGGGAAGAGTCCATTCATAATCTCTTTGAGGATTAAAACAAATACAAGTGAAAATAACACATGTGAGAATCTGACAATGGATAGTTAAAATGATTCTATACAGGAAGACTGTACCCACGTGCCCCACTCCCCTTTCTGCTGTTTTGTCCTCTTCTGCAGTGAAAGCCTAGTACTGCCTTATACTTCTTACCAGAACAGTGAGGAGACTTGCAGACAAAGCAGGAAATGATGAGGAAGAATGCTTCTGGGAGGATTTTTGAGAAATACTTTGGAAAATCTGCCTCCTTCCATCCTGTTTTATGGAAAAGCTAAAGACAGGAGAATAAAAAGCAAAGCCAAAACACCAGAGTCATCTTCCCAGGAGGCCAGGTTGTATTCTTCCACATGAACTGTCTGAAGTGGTATTAGTTATAGTGACCAGTTATTACCTATGTAGACAGGGTCACCAACCAGTGTGCAACCTGAACTTTTGGGAGAACGGTTCCTAATTTTCCTCATTGAAATTATCTGAAAAGGGATTTGCAAGTTCAAAGCCAGCCTCAGTAACAGTGAGGCACTAAGCAGCTCAATGAGACCCTGTCTCTAAATAAAATACAAATTAGTCCTGGAGATGTGTCTCAGTGTTTGACTGTCTCTGGTACCCACCCTGCCAAAATAAAAATAAAAGTATGGTTCAAAATACTTTTATCAAATAGTTAAAAAAATGAAGACATGCATATGAAGGATATTGCTGATCTTTTCTTCATTTTATGATTAAGAACTCTTCTGGTGAAAGGACTTCAGATAGCCTGTCAGGCTGTGCAGATCTTGAAATGGATTTAGTTTTGTACCCATGACTATCTTGTTGCACACAGTGTAATCAGATATATCTGTTAACCTTTGGCGGGCACCATCATCTTCAACTGAAAACACATATTTACCACCCCATCTGAACACTGATGAGTGAGGTCAGATAGGTTCTGCCTCTGGACAAGTTCATGTCAGCTGAGGTCTGCGTGGTGAGCTGAAAATGTCCCACCAAAATTCATGTCCACCCCTAATCTCAGCTTGTGACCTTATTTGGAAATAGGGCCTTTGGAGACATAGTTAATATCAGGTTGTACTTGTCCTTGTAAGAAGAGAAGAGCCACACAGCGAGGTGAACAGGAGGAAGGGAGAAGTGAAGAGAGAAGCAGAGGCTTGTGGGATGGAGTGGAAAGCCAAGGAGGTCAGGGATTGCTGAAGGCTTCCATAAACTAGGAAAAGGGATGGGATCCTCCCAAAGGGCCTTCAGAGGCAAGATGACCCCACCAACATCTTGATTCTGGAGTTCTAGACTCCAGAACTCTAAGGGAATACATTTCTGTTGCTTTCAGCCATGGATTTTGTGATGCTTCATACTGGCATCCCCAGGGAAGGAACACATCACCCCAGGAAGAAATGGAGAGACACCTATAAAACAAAGTAGTCACCTGTGGACACAGCACAGGTAGAAAAATGAATAAATAACTCAGAGAAGAGACACGGCCTGTCCCAAAATAGTGCCCCTACATGGGAACAAACAACCCAGTGACCTGTGTTTCTGTACACAGGCCATTACCTTCCATGGCTCAGATACAAGACAAAGCAGTATGTGTGAGCAGGACTGAGTTCTTCAAGCCCAGATATGTTCACCTCAGCTGGAGAAGGTTCCATCCAACCACTTGACCATTCAATAAAGGTCTCCCCACACTATATCTAACTTCTGCATGTTTTGCTCTCACTGAAGAGCTGCCCTGCTCTTATTTTCTGGAATTCAAGCCAGCTTCTCAAGGTGGCTTGGATTTATCTAACAGCCAGAAGTTATTCTACGTCCTTACACAGGTAGCATGACATGATATAAGTGTCATTTCTGCAAGTAACTCCAGTAGCTGTGTACAGAATGAATGCTTTCTGTGAAGCATAGCTGCATTTCCCACTGAAAATATCACAAATCAATACCCTAAAGATGCCTGTTGTGGCCATTATCATAATTTCAGAGTGAGCTGCAGGTAAAGCCTTGCTAACATCCTTTTTTCTTGATCTAAGAGGCAGCTCAATAAGAAATTCGGATCTACGTTATTGTATAGCTGCACTGTATTTAGTCATGGGTACTTTTGACTTTGTCTCCAGCCCGAGCATGTGCACAAGGCTGGGTTTTCTAGCTTTCCCAGCTCGTTTCCTGGTGCCCATGAGTTGTTTATTTATTTTTATTATTCTATTCCCACTTCAGCATCTTGTCCTAAAGGATAACAATATATAACCCTAATTTTTTCCACAAAGCTGCTCATTCTAGAAACAGGATCATTCTTTGCCCCTTCATGGTCTTTTTCTTGAGTCTGGTAGACCCTTAATTAACAAAGAATATTTTGCATTAAACTTTCATTGTTCCTTAGTTGGTGCAGAATATTTGGAATAAAAGAGTAGAAAGTCTCCAGTCTTCTGTCTTCATGGGCCTCCTTTCAGGGTTAATGACTTCCTCATGTGGGCTTAGTGCTGTCCTCAGGATTTACACTGGGCCTTTGATGGATCCCTGCAGGGCAAAGGCTGATCAGCAAGTCTGGTTCCCTACGTCCCTCGGGTTCTGTGTTTCTCTCAATCAGCCTTTGCACCTGTGAGGTGGAGAAGAAAGATGTGGGGTCTTAGAACATGACTGCTGATGGAGGATGGGGATTTCACAGGAAGCAGAGGTGCCTTGGGGTGAGCTGGGGCTCCTACACTGGGTTCCTGCCTGGCATGATGAGCCCAGGATGCGTTTATTTGATGAACTCATCACCATCTCATACAAAGCTGCTCATTCTGGAAACAGGAAGCTCCTGAACGTAGGGATCCTTATTCCTCCATTCTTATCTAGAGTTCTTGTTCTGAACTGACTGGAATCTCTGGAAATACCAATTTAAAAGTTTTCCTGCATTAGAAGAGCCAAAGGGAGGACAGCCCTGCCTGGGTTGCATGCCCAGTCTGCCTATTCTTGCCTGGGAAAGCTTTAAGCAAAGAAGCAACATTTAGTAATAATGTGTGCAAACGAGTTGACAGCCCTCAACACTGGGCTGTCAGGACAATGTGTTTCTCTGTGTCATAAATTCATTTTTCAGTTTTTCAGTCTGCTAAGTGAAAGGAAAGATGTGCCAGGAGTTCAGATTAACCCCACATCCTGCATTATTGTTCCATAGAGGTACAGACACATCATTATTCCCCATTAACAGGCTCTAAACCAGCAAGGAAGATGTGCTATGGATGCACTGATGGGAGTTAAAAAATCCCTACAGCTAATTACTTTTCTCTTAAGGTAACTTGTTACCAGAAAGTAGCTATGTTTGCACAAAGATTTTTATGTGAGAATGGCCATATCCAGGAACAGGCAAGCTGATTAATCATCCTCCATAATTCTTCATAATAGTCCTATCTGGACTTTCATGTCCAGAGCATTGTTCTTCCTGTGGCTGCATTTAGCCTGACCTTAATTGAGACCTGCAATGTAATTGCTAATTGCAGGCTAATTTATATAAACAAGGATTCTGCCAAATGAGTGTTGTCACCAGGTTGGAATTTAATGCTCTTGTACCTCTCTTTTGTGCACAGATTTGGGTCAGACAGTGGGAGCAAACGAAGCTTACTGCAAAACATAATTATTTCAAATAAGAACAAAAAGCATGTCCCTTTAAGGCCTACCAGGAGGCGTGGTGTGTGGCCTGTCACATTGAGTGTTCACGCTTTCTGGAGGAGACTGACTTAGTCCTTTGTTAGAATCTGACTGGGCCTGGAAGTTGACTTCCAAAAATTAGAGCCCCTAACTTCTAGCTTTAGCCCTTTTATTCACCAGAAACTCTCAAGAGGGAACTCTGACCACTCAGGAATGAGGTACAGTTAATCATACTAACATGCAATTATTGTTAATTACTCTGACATTTTCTACTATTATATCCACCAACACTTCACAAAATGAAAAAAATAATTGTCTTGCATGTATGTGCTTTTAAAGCAACCAAACAATATGAAAGGAATCAAATAAGCCTGCCTTCCTTCCCTTACTTTCTTAACCCAGATGTAAATCAGTTAACTGTTTATGTGTACATTCCAGAAAATGTATGTGTTTGTGGTTTGGGGCGTTTTGTTTTGGAGTTTTTGTTTGTTTTTGGTAAATCCAATATGCATCAATTTAACTATATAGATACTCTCCCAACACTAGGTAAAGGCAGATTATCCTATACACTGCATGAATTTTGGACAGGGTCTTTATTTCCATCTCGATTTCCCATTGTTTACCCCAAGGAGCATCAGTAATTCTTCTGTAGCTGGGAATGAATGGGCTCTCCTCCTTTCCTTCTCCAGATGAGTGTGTCATCATAGTAGGAACTTTGAAGTGCTGGCAAACATAGACACAGATGTCCCTCCATACTTAGTTCTTGGGAATCATTTGTAGATTCACAAGCAAGCTTGAACTTTAATTTATTAGCCCATATAATGAATGAAAACAACTTCAGTGTGTTGTTTGCAAACAATTATTAGAATAAAGGTTTAGAATATTGTGAGACTCACGCCAACCTTCACGTTCTCAAGCCTCACTAATAACATCAGGATGCAGGTAGTCCCAAGGTGCAAAGAGGCAGTGAGAGGCTTGCACTGCCATTGATCCTCCCGGGTTCTCCTTCTGTGTCAGGACTTCACTGACTGGGTTAAACATGTGACCTTGAAGAATGGAGGGCATTCCACCACTGGTACAGTGGAGCCTGTGTCAGAGGGGAACCACCCCACCGAATCTCAGCAACCTGCAAATATGTTGCCTTGCAATTTTGAAGATGTAAGTAAGAATAAGGGACCTTGAGATGGGATACTGTCACAAAAATTCGGCATGAGCCCAATCTAAGCATGTGCATGAGACCCCAGAAGCAGAGAACTTCCTCTGGTTGGAGTCAGAGAAATCTTAAGAATTAAAGCTTGGGCATACCATGGGTGGCTTTGAAGGTGGAGGAAGCCAGACACAAGCCAAGGAATATAGGCAGCCCATAGAAATTGGGAAAGTCCTCAGCTGACACCCAGAAAAGAATTGGGGATTTCAGTCCTATGACCTCCAAGAACTGAATTTTCTCAATATGTTGAATACTCAAGGAAATGCATTATCCCCTAGAGGTAGGAAAGTATCTGTCCTATTGATACCTTGACCTTAGCCCTGGAGACAGACCTATGATGGGCTTCTTTTAGTCAGCTCTTTGCTACTGTGACTAAAATCACAACCACAACAATTGTAGAGAAGGAAGAGTTTATTTTGGGGCTCACAGTTTCAGAGGTCTCAGTCCATTGATAGCCAGCTCTGTTCCTTGGGGCTCTAGGTGAGGCAGAACATCATGGTGGAAGAGTATAGTGGAGGGAAGCAGCTCACATGACTATCAGGAAGCAGAGAGAGAGACTCCACTTGCTGGGTACAAAACATATACCCCCAAAGGCACGCTCCCAGTGCCCACCTACTCCCGCCATACCCTGCCTGCCTTCAGTTACCACTCAGTCAATCCCATAGGGAATGAATGCACTGATTGTGTTAAGGTTCTCATAACCCAATCATTTCTCCTCTGAACTTTCTTGCATTGTCTCACACATGAGTTTTTGGGGGACACCTCACATCTAAACCATAACGTAATCTGATGAATTTGTGTTGTTTTAAGCTGCAAGATTAGAAGTAATTTGATTATTGTGGCAATAGATGGTTCTTTTGGTTATTAAATAGCTTCCGTTTCATATCTGGATAGACAGCTAACTTTGGTGGTATGTTCCATAGGTTGTCGTGGATATTGGGACCATTTCCAATAAAGCATTTCCATATGTAGATAAGGACTTCCTTGCTAGCAAACATCATCATTGTGTTTGCTAAGGGTCTGTCTTTAACATGCCTGACTTATCATCACCACCTGCTTCCCTTTTCAAAAGCATTCTTTCTCCTGTGCCAAAGTCAGAGGAGGAAGGGGATTGAGGGAAGAGGCATCCTAGACCCACTGTTCACTTATCTTTTCCTGATTTATTTCTCAGTGTTTATCTACAACTATGTGGAAATAGTAAACCAAGGCCTGGAGAGCTACCCTGTTAAGTTTATCAGGATTAATCTTATTCTTGCACATGGAAAGACATCAAGCAAGGAAATACAAGGCAAGTACTGAACATCTTGGGGCCTGTATGCTATTTATAGTCTTTTCCAAATCATAACTTCCTTTAGACCATGATGCAACTGCTTGGCTAAGCTGGAATGAAGAAAAAAAAGAGTTGTGTATTTTCTATACCAAAGTTGATAAAGTTTCTGACTTTAGAGCAACATTTCATCAATAAAATTGAGACAATGCCTATTAGTCAGTAAGCAGAAATGGAACAATAGATGGATTAATCCCTCACAGCTTCTCTGTCCTTCATCCCTCCTGACTAATCTAGGGTAAGTTTAGTATTCCTGAGGTTTGATTATAGATACAGTCTTGGCAGTTCGACAGCTATTATCAAGCTCCACACCAGGTACTGAGCTAGATGCTGATGACCTGGTGAAAAAGAAAGGCCTGTTCTCCATTCTTATGCATCTGCAGGGAGGAGCAGTGGTGAGGTAGGGTTGTGATAGGGAGCCTTGAGTGAGCAGATGAGTCTTGGTGAGGACTTTGAGTTTGACTCTGAGTGAAATGGAATATCATGGGGAGGACTCAAGCGCCAGTGAACATTTTCGAGAATCACTATACTGGCTGTGTGGTGCCTCCTGGGGAGGCAGGGGATTGAGGGAAGAGGCCAGAGGCAAAGGACAGCAGATTGTGATGCAAGCACAAGGCAGTGGCCTGGGGGATTCTGAAAGGGCTTTGGAGTTGGAGCCACTGGATTTACTGACTGACTGGATGCGAGTGTGTGGGAAAGGGAGGAGTCGAGGGTGTGCCAAACCTAGGCCTACTGAGTGAAGTAGTTTAGGTACATGACGACGACCTAACCATTAAGGAAACCCTAAGTCAGCCTCCAGTTGGCACTGCCCCACTTTATCCCCATTTCACTTTCACCTGTCTTCCCCCCATTAATTTTTTAAATTTACTCCTTTTGGGCATCACTTGATTACTAGTTGTGAATATAATTTGCACTGGTTAATTTTACTCTTCTTGATCTTTCCCTGTTCATCACCACTTTAACTCAAAGTCTCCAATGCAAGGGAAACTCAGAATTTAAAAGAAAACTAACAAAAAGACTGGCTGGCTTCGTGCTGAGTGCTCTAACAAAATATGTTAGTCTGGGTTATCTATAAGCAAGAGTAACTTTTGCTCAGTTCTAGAGATGGAGAAGTCTAAGGTCAAGGTGCTGGCAGACTCAGTGTCTGGTGAGTGCTCACACCTTGATTCAAAAATGGGGCCTTTAGCTGGATGCAGTGACAATGCCTGTAATCCCAGTGGCTCAGAAGGCTGAGGCAGGAGGATCATAACTTCAAAGTCAGCCTCAGCAACAGCAAGGAACTAAGCAACTCAGTGAGACCCTGTCTCTAAATAAAATACAAAATAGTGCTGGGGATATGGCTCAGTGGTCAAGTGCCCCTGAGTTTAATCCCTGATAAATGACCCCTCCCCTGAAAAATGGGGCTTTTATGTACCCTCACATAATAGAAGGGGCAAACAAACTCCTTTAGCCTCTTTTACAAGGGCACTGATCAACTGCATTAATGAGGGCTCCCTCAACCTGATCACCTCTCTAAAGCTCTCATCTCTTAATACCATGACCTTGGGGGTTAATTTTTAACACATGTATTTTGGGAGACAGAGCATTCAGAACTTAGCATTAGCCAATGCTGAATCCCCCCACAATACATATCAGATGGAAGATGGATTACAGTTGTGGCTTAATCTTGCCACACAGTAAGTGACCAGTGCAGATGGGGAGTGTTAACCATGGCCACACTGTCCTTGAGATGTGTCCATGTGCAGAACCATTGTTCTAAGACTGCTGCAATTCTAAATTTCTTCCATTGTAGTAACCTAGCACTATATATTTTATATTTAGCATTCTATATAAATATTCCATGATAAATATTTGTAATTAAAACTGAAATAGTGCAGTGTGTTTCTTGGAGAATTTTAACAAATTACTGGATTATGTGAAATCATTTGATCATTAGGTCTACTATTCTAATAGCTAGTATGTTTGCATGATAAATAAGAATCCTCTCTCTGCATTCCTTCTTATGTAAAAATTAAATCTACTCTGTCTCCTCATAAATTGTTGTGTTGAACAAAACAGTTAAAAACAAATCTCTAAAACCTTTCCATGTACATATAACAGATTGGTCAAAGGGGGAATAAAATGAGCATTAGAAAAAAATCCTGGTTCCTAGCTTTTGCTTTCCAGATTCTTCCTATGGAGCATGAGTAGCTTGGTGGTTTCCTATGAAGTCATTCTGTGTAGCTTGTGCTGAAATTCTCAGATTGTTGTCATTTACTTAGAGCAGTAGACCTGAAGGATGAATGTGGCCTGGGCAGAGGGTGGAGGGCAAAAGTCCTCCCTTTTGTTTTTCCGTTGTCTTCAGGATGGCCTCCAAGCTGCTTAAGGATACAGCTTTTCAATAAAATCTTAACACTTTCTCAAAACAAAAAAGAGTGGCTGGTGGGATAACAGATTAAAAGCCCTTCGACTGAAGCATGTATTTCTTGCTGAGAAGACAGGGAGTGCAACACGACTCTTCATGCCCACCTTGTGATCTGTTTTTAATGGTGGTCTGTGGCTCCTCAGTGTCTTTGCAGTTTGACCTTTTTATGCAACTTTATAATTCTTGGGTTTTTGAAGCATTGCTCCCTGTACTTCTAGAGCAGTAAAAGGAAATTGTACACCCAGTGGTGCCATTACCCTTTACTAGTTCTGAGTACAAGCCATCTGGTGGCAGTGAACCAGGAAGAGTCACTCTGGGGTGTAACCTAGGGTTGGGGGAGGAGCTTGTTTAGATTACCATCCTGCAACAGGAGGCTTCACAATGTCTGCATCCATCTTGTTATATGGAGCATCTAAAATGCCCTCATATGAAGTCACAAAGTTTATATAAAATTTTTGGAATACTTTAGCAGAAATGTTAAAACCAAGAAAACAGATACACAAATATTTGGTAGTTTGTTGTTGTTCTTACATGAATGCAATAATTGTCCATTGCTGCTGTGATAAATGACTACAATATTAATGCCTTAGAACAATGCAAGTTCATTACCTCAGAGTTCTGCACACCAGATGTCCATGGGGGCTTGGCTGGATTCTGTGCTGAAATCAAGATGTTGGTCATGAAGTTCTGTTTGGGAAAACCCTACTTTCAGTCTCATTCAGGTTATTGGCCAAATTGAGTGCCATACAGTTGTAGAGTCAGGGCCCCATTTCCTTGGGGGCTGTTGGAGGGAGTTGTTCTAGGTTCCAGAGGCCACCATGTTCCCTGGTAATGACCCCCTTCCTTCATCTGCAAAGTCTGAGTGATGTCCTTCCTTTCATTGCTCCTCCTCCTCAGTCTGAATATTCTGCTGTCCACTTTTTCTTATAAAGGTTGAGTGATTACATTAAGACTAGTGGGATAATCCAAGATTATTTCCCTATTTTAAGATTAATTCCATCTGTAAATATACTTCTCAGCAGTTCCTAGGTTCATATTTGATTCCACCAAGTGACCAGAATTTTGGAGGGACAGCTTTAGAGTTCTCCCCACCACAATGAAGAACAAAAGTGCAGACAAACCATGTAGGTGTTATAGCAGCCTTGATTTTTAGATGAAGGAACTCTGCACTGTGGAGTTTCTTTTCCAACATTATTCCTAAGTAGCAACATGGTCCATGAAGTTTAAAGTCCTTATTAGTGCTCTTCTTTACAGAAGCCAGCTCCAGCTTGCTTTTAATAAGGCTTTCAGAAATTTCTTTCCAAAATTTAAACATATATCTCAATAACCAAGATTAAATATATATTCTTCTCCCTTTTGGGTTAAAAAAGACCAAATAATCTTATTTTTACCGAGGTTTTTGTGTATTTTTCTCTTGCATAAAGTAGAAATTTAATCTTACCATTTTTCTTATTTTCTTCCATCACCTACCATCTCCACACTAGATATTTTTTCTTCTCAAAGAGTGGACCACAGACGTTAGCCATGGTTTTTTAACTAAACTAATCTAACTAATCATTTTTAACTAATAACTGGCCCAAACTGCCATTTGTTTCTAGTGTCATATTCACCTAGCTAGAACCATACCATCAGCTCTAGCCAAGCTATTTAAGTCAGCATTTTCTAGCATTGCATGTTCTGTAGATCAAGTAAAAGACCACCAAGTGAGTTTTCAGAACTTCTGAGTTTATGAGGTAGCAAGTCACAGAGATGGGTAATTTTCTTAGCGATTAAAGGAAAACTGGTTTTATTTTTAATCACTTTCTCTCAATTTTGACACAGGACTTAAAGCTGTTTTGATCCAAGGACTGCTTTTATTAGCATTTTAAGCAGTGTTTTCCCCTAGGGAATAGATGTAGGAAGATTGACTTAGTCGGGACGAGGAACTTATAAAACACAGGAGTTTGCTTCTCACCACTCTGAGATCAGAGTGGCAGTGTAATTATATTCTTATGAGAGTTCTTCACCAGGTTGCAGACAGTTGACTTCCCCTGGGATCGATATCTCTCTCTCTCTCTCTCTCTCTCTCTCTCTCTCTCTCTCTCTCTCTCTCTCTCTCTCTTGTAATTTTTTTCTTTTGGTACTGAGGATTGAACCCAGGGACGCTTTGTCACTAAGCTACATCCCAAGCCATTTTTATTTTTCATTTTGAGACAGGGTCTTGATAAGTTGCTGAGGCTGGTCTCAAAATTGCAGTCCTCCTGCCTCAGCCTCCTGAGTCACTGGAATGATAGGCATGCACCTGAGATTTCTTTCTTAAGGGCACTAAGATCGTTCATGAAGGCCTCACTTTTTTCTTAATTGATTTGTTTTTTCCTTTGGTTCTTTCTAGTTATACTTAACAAGAAGATTGCTTTTGACATAATTATAAAAGCATGGAATATAATTTTCTCTAATTTCATCCCCAGTACTTCCACTTTCCCTCCTTCTATCTTTTCTCCTATTCCCTTCCCTCTACTGACTTTTCTGCTGTTTACTTATAGTTTTCTTTTATTAGTATGAAGGCCCCACTCTTATAACCTAATCAACTCTCAAAGGCTCCTCCTTCTCCTAATACCATAACTTTGAGAGGATTGCAACATGAGAATTTGTTACAGAGGACAGGAACATTCAGTCCATCACAAAGACCAAATCTGCAGAGAGAGATGGACACCTGCAGCCACTGTCCAGGAGCCCCTGAGCAGCTGGGACCTTCTCTTCCCCATTCCCTATCATGTGTAGCTGCTGCCAATTCTTTCACCACATTGGGCTGGGCAAGGTACTAAACAGTTTAGGGAGCTGCTGAGGGCAGCAGTTCAACTTTGAGTTCCCAGGCTACAGTGATCCTTGGGAGGTTTGGGCATGGAAGAAGAGAAGGAGGCACAGACCACTGGCACATTTTTGCCTCTGAATATACCTTCAGTCCTCTGATGGTGGTTGTTGGTGTTTCATAAGCTATCAGTGAGTGATCAGAGCAGTCATAAAAACAAGAAGAGGCCTCGAGGAAAGCTTACCAGCTAGATAAGTGAGCTTTAAAAATCATGTGTATTCTCAGCTTTAATCAGTCTTTGAAGTACGCATTGTTAAATTTTCCTACAAGTAAATAAATTGAAAGATGACATGATTGCATATTGGGAATTAGGTTAGGAATCAACATGAAAGTTAGGAAGTTTGTTTTAATACTTGCTATTAATAATCAAGAACATAATGCCAAATGTTAAATATTTGTCTTCAAACCCACAATCTGACATTTAAAAGGAAGGTAGCCAATTACCGATAATCCCTTGTTAATTGTGTTCTTCCACTTCTTAGAAAATGGAGAACTTGAAATGGAAAGAATTGGATCACATTGTTATTTCTCATTATTTGCTGAGGATGCAATGCTTGTTTTCCTGGAAACCACCTGCTTGGTGAAGTGAATATTGCATTCTATTTTGCAATATTTCTTAGCATATTTATATATTATGTACCCAGTGAATGAATGAATGAATGAATGAATATATATATATATATATATATATATATATATGTAGGTGTGTGTGTGTGTGTAATCTGGATTAGCAGAGAAGAAAGAAAACTTGCTTTATCCATTTTTAAGTTTTATTTGCTTCTGGCCCAGGACATTTTCTTTTTGCTATTGTTGCATTTGTGACTGGGCCATGTCAGGTAAAACATTGAGGAACTTGCGGCAGTGGCAGTGGTGAGTGGTCTTGACAGGAAGATGGTATGTTGGATCTAAGGATGAGGGTGAGGGTCTTCCAATGTGAGACAGGATTCTGAGATTCTGAGCCCACCACAAATATGGAAGAATAGAACTTTGGGGGCATTATTGGAGAACAGGGTAGGTGGGCATTCACCCAGGAGTTGAGCTACATGGTACCATTTCCAGCTTCAGAACTGGTCACAAAACTAAACAAAGCCTAATGAGTACAGCTTGCACCCCAAGTGAGGAAACAACAGTGATGGCCAGCGTGTGCGTGTTTGTGGAGCACAAAGGACCACATGCACAATTAGGTTTGCAGCTAATGGTTTTAGCCACAGAACATTTGCTCTTTTATCCCCCCTCTGATATTCTTGTAATTTAGCCCAGTGGGAATCTTCTAGCAGATGTTTCATAGAGCAGTTCATTCTGTGGTGACCATCAATTTTAATTGGAATCATGTAGCTAAACCCTAGGTAGCACTTGACAGGGAGAGGGTGTCTTTTAAGTCAGGTATCTCTGGTTCCGCTCTGGGCTTCTGTGGAACAATGTTACTTCATGCATGGCTGACTCCAGAAGGCATGGACCCAGGCAGTTTTTAAGAGGGCAGTGTTTAATAGTCAATGAAGGAGAAGCTCACCTGTCTCTTTCTGATGGTTTACATTTATGAGGGGACTTGGGGAGTGTGGTACGAATACAGCAACTACAGCTCCGAGTGCAGAATGGCAGTGGGGTTCGCCACCAGGCCCAGTCAGTAGCTGGGCTTTGGACACTGAAGCATTCTGTGCCTGAAGCTCAACAGTAATTACCAAGACATCATAATGCTTATTTATAAAGAAATTGCCTTCCTTGGGAAAAGACAGTAAGGTGCATTGTAATCCAAACAGCAAGACTGTGCTAATCTTTTTTTTTTTTTTTTAATTAGGGAACTTTTTTCCCTGGAAATTGTTCTGACTTGACTGTGATGAGGTGCCAGCTCTGTACCCAAATGTGGAGAGAGAGGTCAAGAGCTGCTCAGGGACGTTCAGCTTCCCAGTGAAAGTCTGCAGAGGTGCAGCTGATCCTAAAATGGTTAATAGCACCTGGAACTTGTGGTGGGCATTACACAGTGTTCTGGTCATTCACTGAAAATAATGAAGCCGCTCTGCTGACGCCACTGGAGCAGGGCTAGTGTTCTGCCATTTCTCTTCCCCAGCATGGCATGCTCATTTCTGTGCAGACACAGTTGCAGGCTGCACTTCCTGTTCATAGAAGTTGTGGACTCAGGTTTTCAGGGGCCTCTTCTGGCAGAAATAATATATATCAAGCAAACAGAAGGGCATTCTGGGACATGCTGATGCCCCAAATTTGGTGGCATTCTTTGGGGTAATGAGATCAATGATAAGGCAAAAAATAAAGTGGTGTACTTTGGCCTCAAGCTGAACATTTCCACATCATATCAGTGTGTCTTATGCAGAGAGCCTCCTTCACATGCTCTGGGATACATCTAGGTGTAGCCTGGCACCATTGAAGGCAGATGACTTATGCCACTACCTACCCCCTCACACATATGCCCCAGGAAGAATTTTGATTCTTACCTGGTGGCATTTGGGTACAACTCTTTGACCATCTAGAAGTACCTTCTTAACTTGCACTCATCTCGTAGTGCCTGTGGGTCAGGAGTCCAGACACTAACCTGCTTTTCCAGTTGATATCAAGGTGTTTATAAGGATGA
Source organism: Ictidomys tridecemlineatus (assembly GCF_052094955.1). Classification (NCBI taxonomy): domain Eukaryota; kingdom Metazoa; phylum Chordata; class Mammalia; order Rodentia; family Sciuridae; genus Ictidomys; species Ictidomys tridecemlineatus. The sequence goes on from NC_135490.1 coordinate 43,603,848, forward strand.
GTTCCCTGCCAATGGTTCCAGAGAAGAATCTTCTTCTGATGGCTGGTTACTTCTAGTGTTGGCAGAATCCAATTCCTTGTAGCCACAGGATCTAGGTCTCTGTTTCCTTGCTGCCCACTCTACTGGCCTTACCTCCAACCTGCTTCTCTCCCTTCCTTGCATGAAGCCTTCTCTATGTCAGAACCAGAATATAGAATCAAATTCTCATACTTGGGGTCACTGTGACTCCAGCCAAAAAAGCAGAGAATGCTTTCTGCCTTTAAGGTTCATGTGATTAGAGCGCAAGGACACAACCTCGGACAATCTCCCTGTTTAAGGTCCAAAACTTTAATTCCATCTGTGGAGTCCCTTTTTCCATGTAAAGCCATCTAGTCAAAGATTCCAAAGATTAAGGCATAGACATCTTTGAGAGGCCAGTTTTTGACCACCTCTCTGGCCCTCAAAGATACATTCATTCCCACATATTTTTATCTCATCCCAAGCTCTCTAAATATTTATCCAATTACAGCATTTGATTCAAAGTCCTAAATCTCTTCACCTCCAAACTCCAAATCTGATTCATCTAAATCAGGTGTGGATGAGCAATCCACTAAGTAAAGCTCCCAGGAAACAATCCCCATCTATGTGAGACCTGTAAAAATGAAGGAACAGGTTATCTATTTCCAACACGGGGTGGATGGGACAACAGTTAGAGACATTTGAGGTCAAAAAGGCAGGAAGTAGAAAGAAAAGTGGAGTCATGCCCCAAAGCAGCCTGGAAATCCAGCCCAGCAAACTCTACTAGGCTTCAAGGTCAAGGAATTACCTTTTGTCATTCTCAGCTCTGCCCTCTGCATAAGATGTCAGAGAAAGATGGCCTTGGAAATGCCATTTGATTGACTTGGATTCACCAAGCTGGTCAGGGATACTTGCTTCTGCCTGCCTTTGCGTATTGTTATAATAGCATCATAGACCTTCACTTGCCTATTGCTGTGGAGCCCTGTGGGGCAGCAGAGCCTCCGGTGATCCTTTACCAGCACTCACAGCTGCCTACCTATGCCTTCTAGTACCTAGAGATGTTAAGAGGGACCCAGCACAGGTAATGGGCCATGGTGAAGGGCACTGACAAGATTACTCCAGTGAACCAGGAGCTAGCCATGATGTTATGTCACAGTGACTGGCTCAGGATACCAATAAAATGGAGGTGGTAAAAAGGGCCTGGGAAAAATGGAGAGGTCTTGTACCAGAACTGGCATTAGATGCAGAATTCTACCTCTTCTTGCCAGGTCCACTCCTCTGTCAAAGGCTTTAGTGGTCTGCTGACCCCACCTCTGAGCAGATGTGCTGATTGGTGTGCACACACCATTTAGCTGGACTGCTCCTGAACCCATGTCTGTGATTTTATCCCACTCTTCCCATCTACCTTTAAAAATAATTTGCACTGATTTCACATGAGATGCTTCCTTGCTGGAAACACATTCAATGCCTTCTGTGTCCTTATTTCTTAATCACAACTCACAATTTTCTGCTATAAATATTAAGGAAAATTACCAATGTCCAATTTTATAGAATTACAATTTAAGGAAAAATTCTATTGAATGAGGCGAATGATAACCCTTCCATCCATTTCAGCCTGTGTTCATTTTCTATTGAACATTGAAGAGTCAAGTTCAAAGGTGATTGGTTCCCAAATCCTTCATATTGCTGGTTGCTGCTTGCAAAATATTTAGTCACATTACACACACACACACACACACACACACATCTGTTTACCTGGCTAATCTGTGACCATCTAAAGGTCAAAGACTAGGTATTGTCTTTTTATCACAAGATAGCATTGAGTATAGAAAAAGCATGTATCTACTTTTTTTTTAACTTGAATGGATTTATTTCTGTAAATTCTTTCTTCCTAGAACAGGTCCACAGCATCCATCTGACAAAATCCGTAAGTATGAACTTTAGATCAATATTGTTAAGTATAGGAAAAAAAGTTAGACATAACCTGAGTGTCCATGTAGGTGCAAAAAGTCTAAAAAATGTGAATCATGATCTGTTTATAAATGGGACACCAGAAGTCATTTGATGACTAAGTGAGATCTGTAGGTACCATCATAAAAAGAGACAATGATACATTTTCTAAGGATAAATGCAAATTTCCTGAGGAAACAGGATGGTTAAAAAAAATCATACCTGCCCAGGTTATTTATTAGGAGTAGAAAATAATCTTGGATGATAAACACCAGTGGTCACAGTGATTTCCTTGGGGATCTCAAGGACTGTGCTCTCATAGCTCTGCAATAGAGCTCACAGTATACATTCAGCTGAGTGGCCAGACCAGGGAAGGTGCACCTGCTGCAAGTGGCACAGGTGTCCGTTGCTGCTGGATGCCTTGTGCCTCTGATCCACCATCATTCTCTGTGGAATACACAGTACTCTCACAGACTATGCTGTGGAGCTTACACCACACGTTCAACTTAATAGTCCTCCTGTTTTCCAAAAAAAGTGCTTCTGATGCAGATGGCCAGCATGTGGGAGATCAAGCCAGAGAGAAAACCAAAAGATGGGATTTGAGGGATCAAATGTATCTGTTCCCTTCCTACTTCCTTATAGTTTTAAACCTCCATCATGCATTTTTTATTGGAATTACTCAGGCTGTGACCTTATTTCTGCACTGGTTCCTTACTGTGGATGGAAAGTACATCATTCTTCTTAAGGTACCTGGTAATGTACAGCAAAAAGCTGAGTGCTGTAGTTGAAAAAGTGGTAGATCTTGTGTTTAGGAGGAAAAGGTGAAAAAGGAAAACCTCATTGCCTGCAAAGCAAAGCCCAAAGTTTCACCTAATGTGATTTTTACCAATTCTATAATAGTTGAATAAAAGTAGAAACTTAGGTCCAAAGGCTTTTATGAAACCATTACCCATAAAAGAGACAAGCACACACTTGTGTCCATTTGATAATATATGTTGTCTCTTGTCACTTGCAGACAATAGGCGTATGGGTGGGTGGGTGTGTGTGTCTTGGTCCTTTTACCTTGTCTAGTGACACTATATTAATCTTTCTTGTGTCTCAACATCATGTACATTTTAATTAAAAATGTTTTAAATTTGGGAGCAGACTGGACTAGAATCAAATAGACACTAGAATATGCTGGAATTAATGTTGAAAGCATCTAATGTTAATGAAGTGTTCATTCCTGTTATTTTCTGCACATTTTTTGATTACCAGTGAAATTAGTGCTAATCATGATTAAGTCTATTTGTGGGTCAGGAGGCTGCCACCCCATCATGACGATATTCAAAAGAAAGACATCTCATCAGGAGGTGTATTCAGGGTACTTCAGACTGGGGTATACATGAGCTGAGGTACTTTCAGGTCTGAATTCCTCAGTTTCTACATTTGGAAAAACCACCCTCCCAAACCCAGGGTCACTCATTGCCGTGGAGGTCTGATAGGGAATTTTGACAAACTTATTCTAATATGTTCAAAGCTCAACCTGGAGAAAATCATTTCAAGGTCTAAACTTTACTTTTATAAGGGCCATCCTTCCAGTTTAAAATAATACTACTGTGCCTCCTGCCACATTTCCCATAGCAGAAAGTGAGTTCCTCCTCCCTCCCCACCCCCCACTAGAGACATTGCCAGAAACATGTTGATCAACAAAAGGTGCAATTTATAAAATTTTGCATTAAAACTCTGTCAATATTTGATTAGTTGTATTACCTAAGAAACTGAAATTTTTGTTCATATTGTAAGATAAGCAAATGCCAAAAATCCTAATTTAAATTAAATAACATTTTCTAGGGATACACTAAAATGCTGATAAATCCTTTTTAATATCTCTTTTGAAACTTTTTAGATATCAAAGAAAGCATTATATTCACTAGCATTTCAGCATTAGGCATATTTCATTTTCTTTTTATCCTAAAAAAAAACCATTAAAAACACAAACAAACAAAATCTAGTCTATCCATATTCTCCATTAAGGCTGAAGCTGTTGGCTTCTCCTTTCCTCATATTTCATTTCAGTGTCTCCATAAGTAGCTTCGGGACCTTGGTCAAACTCTTTAAGTCTCAGCTTCCTCACCTGCCAAGTAGAATAGGTGCAACTGCAAAAGATATTTTGAAAACAAAATGAGGAAGTGCCTGTAATCTGTATAACTCTCATTTCTAGTGGTAGACTGGTATTTCTTTGTGCATATAAGCCATAATTTTAAAATTATGTGTAATTAATTTTTAATTACACTCCCATTATTCATTATGTTTAATTCAAAGCGAATTTAACTATCAGGATTGCTGTAAGATCCAGATTTGCCTATAGCTCATGTCAGTGCATCTAATAAACCATAGCAATTTTCTCTCTTTCATCCATTCTGTCATTTTTTTGTTAGATGCAATATGGTACCACAAATCAAGCAAATATGTTTTTACAAATTATGTAAGAATTGACCACAGTTATGCATGAGTTATGCATAAATTATTATAATTTTGCATTAGTGCAGGCTTTCCATTGTTGATAACTTTCGATGCAACAGCTGATATATGTAAATATAATGTGTACTACCTTGATCTTTAGCCTTCTTCCATCCATCCAAAACTGCCCCATCTCTGCTTGTTCTTTCCTGTGTAGGTTGTGTCAGAGTAGTTCTCAGAGAGCTAATCCTGGGTGGCTACCAGTTGCAAACACTTTTATACATGTCCCAATCCCCCACAAACTCCATCCTAAGCTCTCTGTGGCAGGAATGGCTCTCCTGATCCCTGAACAGTTGACCTTCCCTGTCGCCAGTATTCACTGGATTCTATAACACCTGATTTTGTTTTGTTTGTGATGTTTGAGGATGGAAATATGAGGAAGTTGTTAAAGAGATTTACTCTCTCATTTTTCTTCCACCAGTGGGATAGAGTAGGACTTCTTCAAGACTATGCAGAACCACCCAAAGGGATCCAGATGCTGTGGCACCCCTCCATAGTCAAACCCTACCTCACACTGCTCTCTGAGTGCTCAAACCCAGACACACTGGAAGGGGCGGCAGATGCCCTGCAGAACTTGGCCACAGGGAGCTGGAAGGCATGGCTAGTTCATTACAATACAAAAGAATCTGGAGTTGCAGCAAGTCTTGAGAAAATAATGCAAGTGTAGTTCCAAGAGGTGCAATTCGAACAAAGAGGTTTAGGAAAAAAAAAAAACAATTATATTGAGTTGTTGGGCTTAAAAAGTTGAAAAAAACTTAAAAAAAGAAATTCTCTTAAGGTTTCAGAGTTCTTTGAAGACCACTGGTGAATAATATGATCATTGAAAAGGCTGTGAAATTCTTGCAATTCTATGGAGAGAGCTGAGCTGCTTGACTTTCAGGGACAATTGTGACATGTGTACGTTTTCAAAGCACCATCATTGGCTGTTAGGGAGCTAATCTGCAAACACCCGTATAAGTATTCTAGATTTTGTACTGGATCCCAGCCCCCAAAAAGACCCCTTGCATTTTTAAATCATGAGCTTACAGAGGAGAACAGATTGGTAATTCCGTTTGGCAAAAATATTTTTTTAAATGTATGATTTTGACGAGATTAAGAGGTTCCTTTCTCCAAGTCCTTATAAACTGACACTATTCCTGCTTGATTTTCACAGAAAATTCTCAAGACCCAATTTTTGGTAGGAAAAGATTCACCAGGGGGAAAAAATTCTTGACTGTGGTCATCATAGTTACAAGCACCAATTTGCCTTGTTGCATTAAAATACAAAAATGTGTGACCACTCTTAGAGAAATGAAGATAGAATGTATGGGGAAACGCCAAGAGAAAAAACATCAAAAAAAGTTTTGATTTTGCCATCATGTTCCATCCATTTAATATCAAATTCAGGATTTGGGATGTTCATAAATCACTCTTTTCTTTGACATTCATTCTCTTCAGAGTGATGTTAACATTGACACATAGCTTCAGAATTTTCAGAAGCTCAGAGGCATAGATGTCACTTGTCTTGGCCTCAGATTATCATGTGACTGCACATTTCCTTGTGCTCATATGGTCCAATGTCAGCCTTTTTGCCACACCTCCCTCTCTCTCTCTCTCTTCCTTGTTTCCATTACCCTAGCCCCAGCTCTTCCTTCCAGCTGTGACATCACAGCTCATGGGCCTGGTCCCTGAGTGTGCCTGGGGAGCTGCTTGCTGCTGTGTGGACAGGCTCACCCTTCCTTGAGAGCCTGAAAAGTGAACATGATTGTTCCTTTCCCTCCCTGCCTGTTAAACATCCTTAGTGTTTCTACCTACAGAATTCAGGTCAGGCCAGGCTGGAAGATGTCTCCTACTTTCAAACAGAGATAGGTGCAGACAACTTTCAAAAGCAGAGTCCCACCAGTCAGAAGGCCAGAGTGTGGCCTTATAGGACTAGGAAGGTCATTAATGTAAATCACTTCTTTGAATTGGCTCTCACATCTCATGTCCCTGTAAGCTTAACATGGTTCAGTAAGTTTTTATTCAAACCACAGTTCAAACCCAGGACCTGCTTTTTCAGAGGGTGGTGATCTTGGGCAGATTACACCTCTCGTGGATCTCACGTGTGTCATCTTCAAATAGAGAAGACCATACCTGCCAAGCACTTTAACATGCAGATGCATCACCACCTGGATACAGAGATGGGAATGAGATGGCATGGCCCAAGGATTGTCACATTTGTGGCCAAGAGACCCCACCAGCACTCCTACCTCATGGCACTATATCAACAGGCATGGAAAGGAAGGGGACTGTGAGCTGAGACTAATCTGAGGTACAAAGACCTGGATATCCAGATGGTGACAAATCTAATGTGATATCTAAGCTCTGTATTTAAGCAACTATCTTGTTCCCTGAAAAAGATATAGTTCCTTATTATGATAATTAAAAAAATATGAAATATCTTTGGGCACTTGAAGATTTTGAATATAAGACTTTGACTTTTAAACTCAGATTCTTTATGTTCAAAACGTTAAGAGGATCTGGCAGGAATATGTAAAAGACCCAAATCAAACTTCTAGAGTTAAAAATAACATGTCTTAAACTACGGCATTTTGTTGCATTTAAATGGAATACAACAGTTACTAATATGGCATTATGTAAAAATGTGGGTATGTAACCAATGTGATTCTGTAATGTGTATTTGGGGTAAAAATGGGAGTTCATAACCCACTTGAATCTAATGTATGAAATATGATATGTCAAGAGCATTGTAATGTTTTGAACAACCAATAAAAAAAGACAAAAAAAAATGTGTGAACTTGAAGACAATAAGGGAGATTATCCAAAAGAAGAATGCAGAGTGCATCTTGAGAATCGTGTAATCTTGAGAAATGCAGTGAACCCTCCCACAAGGGAAGGAAGAGAAGAAAAGAATATATTTAAGGAAATAATGGTTGAAATTCTTCCACATTTTAAGAAAACCAAAATTTACAGATTCAAGTAGCTCAAGGAACCCAAAAAACAAGAAACATGAAGAAACTGTACCAAAGTACATTATAATTCAGTTGCTCAGAACTGGTAATAAAAGGAAAATCTTAGAATCAGCAAGAGAAAAAAAATGTGTTGAATACCAAGAGCCACATTGCATCTGACAGCGAAGGTCAAGAGCAGTGTCATGGATCATTTATCCCTTCATACCACAAGTCCTTGCTAAGCTGCTAAGACTGACTCTAGAAGAGAATCTGGTCTGTGAGCCCCTGAAGGGCCAACACTAACTTCCACTTGTCTCTGTACCCCATTGCTTGGCTGAGCAAAGATGTCCCAATTTTAGATTATATAATGCCAATTATGAAAGATGTGTAACAGTTATTCTCAACATTTAACTCAAGCAGTACCTGTCCACATGTCTTTCTTTTAGATGATATCTATTCATAAACATCTATCTATCAGTCAGAATTTAGTAACATATTAAGGACCAAGCCATCCTCAGATGGTCACATTTAAGACCAATTACTTGGTCTTTTGATTCAGATACAAATACACTTTTTATTCAGAATAAAGTTGGTAGAGTTGTTTTTGCAGAATCTGGGCTCAGCTGTGCTGGCAAGCTGCAGGTTTAGAAGTGTGGCCCTGCTCTGCAGTTCCTGCAGTGTGGAGCTATCTGTGCAAGTCCATACTTGTATCTCAGGGGCAACCAGGCCAGCATGAGAACTGCTGACAGGTGTGGGTAGTTAGGTGTTAGGGGTAAGAAAATGGCAGATTTGAAAAATGTTCTCTATTTCTATATTCTCCAATTATCTCCTACTTTGGATTATATAATACCAATTATGAAAGATGTGTGACAATCATTCTCTGTGTATTCTGGAAAGAGCATCTTGCTATTTCCAGAATATAAGCCTATGTATTAGTGTAGCACAGTTGCCCCAGTGTGACTACTGACCACACACATCCAGGGGACATTTATTTGGTAAATTTTTATAGAGTAAATACTATTAAGAAGGCGAAACTGAATTCAAGGACATAGAAGTTGTTATGTATTTAACAACTATACCACTGGAATTCCCAGTCTGCACTATAGACATGAACTAGAAAATTCAGATGCACAGTAAAAACTCAGGGTGGATACCCTGATGGCAAAGAGAGAAAAAAGAAGAGTTAGGAAAAGTAAACATGCAGATGCAAGAAAGAAACACTCCCAGAGGTTGTTCTAATAACTGGTAGTCAAAGTGCTGACTTCTGTCATCAAGAACATGTTAAATTGCCACTAATAAATTTTAGAAGACAGAAAAAAATTTGGAATGCCAGTCTTATTCTAAGCTCTGCCCCCAGAATAATTCTAGACAAATGAGTTAGTCCTCAAGCGGGGTGAGTTGCTACTAAGGAACATTCTGTGCAGTTGTAAATAAATATATACTTATGTAGGCTCATTTTTATTAAAATACAAATACACAGGTACATATATAATTCAATCACACTATCAACATCTATTACATAATTTATTAATTTACAATGTGGGAAGGGAGGTGGACAATTCTTGGACAAGATTGGGAAAAATTTAATTGAATCAAACACTAACAAATTACTTCAAGAAAATTGAGAATTAAGTGTTCAGAAACCAAGCAGGGAAACCCTTACTTTCAAAAGTCTATTTCAAAAGACAGTTCTTGAATAATTAAAATATTGACAGGATACACAATAGAATTGACTTTCACACAGATAGTATTACTGTCTGAAATCTAGAGTCTACGATTGTGTTTTTATAGCAATTGTCAAAATTTTGTGGTATTTCTTTAGTGTCCTTAACTTTTTATGGCCCAACAAAAACAGAAATGTGAAGGTAAAACACCAGAATATTGCATTAAGACAGCTTTTTATAGACCTCATTGTCTGAAACAATAACTTTCCTTTATGGAAAGAGCATGCACACTTTTTTTTTCTGTAACAAATTGACTAGCAAACTAGATCTTCATAATGGCCCTAAACACTTTTTAAAGTTTAAAACACTCATTACTTGGTTTATGAGCATCAGAAAAAGATAATGGCATTATGCAGAAGCAAACTGATACATGTTTTTCATAGAAGACATGGACATCAATTACATTTTTCTCATTTACATTACAATGGTTTTGTTTGTGGCAGAATATTAAAACAATTGGATATAGTAGCCTGAAAATTTCCAAAATGTGAATGAATGCTTTTGAAGTGTCATTCCAATGTGTAGTGAGTTGACGTCTTAATATTGTGGCCTCACAAACCAAGATTTTCTTGTCATGTGTAGATTTTTATTATCATTTTAAATCAGATTGCAGCTATAACATCTAGCACACCTTCTTTTGCAATTGAGACCTATCTACCTTCACCTTCTTCCTTCCATATTTTGAACACACTACCACCACCACATCTCTAAAAAAGAAAATTCGGTGCCTATTTTTTTTTTTATTTTGCAAACCAAAGGTTTTTTTATTTTTTATTTTGCAATTAGTACTTCGACGTACTTTTTGAAGACGACGTTTCTTAACTTTGATGTACATTGGACTCACATCTCCTGGGACACCAAGATACACTAGCTCTTATCTTAAGGCCTACTCAGGAATTCAAAAATATCTCAGTTTATAATTACTGATTTAGAGTCTGTAAAAACCATTGTAGATAGAAAAAGCCTGCTCATTTTCTGAAAAATTGTTTTCTTCCAATTTTGAATTGTTTTTAATGGTGAAAGCTTAAAACATGTATTTTTCTCTGAGACATTTCATTTCTTTTATCAGTAAAAAGATAAAAAAGTTTTCTCCAGGAATATTCTGATCCAAATTTCCTCCTTATCTTACTGCATGTAATGAATAATTAATTCTAATTGAGTAGCCAATTTCAGCCAGAATTATCACTATTGGTATTAATACCTACAGTTAGAACAAAGTTTAAATTGCTGTGTATATATAATAGGAATTTCAAGACAACTACTCCCTTGTTTTAGTATAAGTTTTACAACACACCCTTGGATGAAGATATCACAAGCCTCTTCAGTTTAAGGAGGATTCTAACTTTATATTTCCACTTAATGAAGCCCCTTATGTTGAAAGACCAATTTAATTAAGAGTACAGGCTTAATGAGCTCATCGAAAACATTAAATGTGAGTAGCCACCAACGGCAACCTCAGGCTGGGAAGGCTGTGGGGAATGCTTCAGCCCCCCCCCCCCACGGGTGAAGATATGAGGCGTCCAAGTTGCTGTCCAGCCCAGGAGTCATACAGGTGACCAGCATGGTTAGCCTTCCGGGCTAGTGCCTTCCCTTCAGCTCCAGTCTTAGCTCGTTTCTGCAACCAGAACCCCTCATTTTTCACTCCACACCCAGATATTCCTCCTCACACTTTTTTTTTCATGACTTCTTTGAGTGTTTCTGCTTAAATGTGGTTGAGTATTGAAAGAATGCCCTTCATGTCCCAGTAAATGAGCAAAGAAGAAAATAGCTGGGCCATGTCACAGGCCTGTAATCCCAGCAGCTCAGGAGGCTGAGGTGGAAGGATGAGGGGTTCAATGACAGCCTCAGCAATTTAGCAAGGCCCTATCTCCAAATAAAACCTAAACTGGGCTGGAGATATGTCAGTGGTTAAGATGTGTCAGTGGAAAGGAAGAAAGGAGGGAGGGATAGAGGGAGGGAGGGAGGGAGAAAGGAAAGATATATGCATATTTATACTTCGAGATACAACCCTGCCTCCAACCATTCCCCTAAAGTGCTGTGATATTAGCATTACGTTTCCATGAGCTACTTTCCATGAATTAAATCTTCCTATCAATTCTGAAAAACAGTTGTCCCCAACATGTACAGGGAACTGGTTCTAAGACCTCTCTGCTCAAAAACCAAAAACCATGGATGCTCAAGTCCTTTGTATAAAGCAGCATAGTATTTTCATATAACCCATGCACATCCTCTTCTACACTTCAGACCCTCCTTAGATTACTTCTAATACCTAATATGCTATGTAAATAGTTGTTCTACTCTATTGCACTGCAAGTAATGACAAGAAAAAGAAAGCCTTGCATATTCAGTACAGATGCAATTTTTAAAGACATTTTTTAAATTAGTTACTGAATTCATAGATTTGGAACCTGAAAATGTGGCCGACTATTCTCCTCCTCCTCCCCCTCCTCCCCCTCTTCTCCCTCCTTTCCTCCTGTTCCTCCTCCTCCCCCCTCCCCCTCTCCCTCTCTCCTTTTTGCTTCTACCTTGTGCCTTATGCCTGGATGAGTTTGAACTGTGCTCTTGGTTTATGGAGGCAAGGCAGTATGTGTTTTGAGTTGCTTTTGAGTCTTTAAGACAGGATGTTTTAGAAGCATCTCCATCTAGTATCTAGTTCCCTTCCCATCTCCTAACACAGGTGTGGCATGCAGATACCTCTGGGCTTTGGTGAAGAGGTTGCCTCAGATGTAATATAGGAGACAAGATAATTGGTGTCCTTGAAGGTCAAATATTTGGCCTTGCTTTTTTCTACTGAACTAAGAAATAACAAACAATGAGGACACCCAAGAAGTGATCCCACTGTGCAGTGAGCCTGATATTACCCATCATTATGTGTCACCTTCTGGGACAGCTCACTTACCCCCCCCAAAAAAAAATAATGCTGAAATCAGGTTCCTTCCTATTGATTCCTGCTATTGGCCTAGGCTAGAGGAGAAGAAGTAGAAGATGAAAGAGAAATTTGCTGATGGGGATTGGCAAGGATGTTTGTGGAATGAAGAAGTATCATTTCTAAAGACTCTTCAGAGGGAAAATTGAGAAATTACTCAGCTACTTTCCATTAGGTAAGGGACTAGAATTAGTTAAAAACATTTGAATCACAGATTAGGAGCTTCTCTGGGATCCACATTTCAAACTTCAAGCATGTAACAGTGTTACTATGGATTGGATAGTAACAATCTCTGAGTAATAATGGATACTGAATATTCAGTAATTAAGTAAAATTTTCAGCAAAGCCCATCTTAAACAGATAAGTGACCTCATGTGTCACTTATTAAGCATGATTTCCTCCATAGTAATTAAGCACAAATTGGAAGAGACAGAGTGAGTCGGGCTTAGTCTTCTTCCCACTTTGGTTTAAGGCAGTGCAGAGCTTCTCAGTTTCCAAGCTGGCATCAAAGACCACCCCATCACCCCCAGTATGGCATCCAGGCAGGAATAGGACACAGTGGAGGATTTGGAGGTGTTAGAGTGGGAGAGACATTTGGCAGACAAGAGTCAGTAATAGCCACAATTGCAGTGCATAATACAATCAATAACTTAGACTTAACTGACATATGTAGAATATTTCAACCTGTATCAAGTGGATACACTTTCTTCTCAGCAGCACATGGATCCTTCTGTAAAATAAACCATATAATATGACATAAAGCAACTCTTAGCAAAATACCAAAAAGTAGAGATACTACCCTGCATTTTATCAGATCATAATTTAATGAAATTGGAATTCAATGACAGAATAAAAATAAAAATTACTCCAACACCTGGAGACAATATACTACTGAATGAACAATGGGTTGCAGAAGACATCAAGGAGGAGATTAAAAAATTCTTAAAGGTAAATGAGAACATAGACACAACATATGGAAATCTCTGGGACACTATGAAGGCAGTACTAAGAGGAAAGTTCATTGCATGCAGTTCATTCCTTAAAAGAAAAAAAAATTCAACAAATAAATGAGTTCACATTACAAAACTCAAAGCCCTAGAAAACGAAAAACAAATCAACAGCAAAAACAAAAGAAGACAAGAAATAATTAAAATTAGAGCTGAAATCAATGAAATTGAAACAGAAGAAACAATTTTTAAAATTGACAAAACAAAAAAGTTGATTCTTTGAAAAAAATAAATAAATTTGACAGACCCTTAGCTACTCTGGGAAACCAAGCAGCCAACTCAGGGACCTGCCCAAAAGGAACACAGAAAACACAAATCACTCCTTAGACCACATCCATCTAAGTAGGAAGAGTGTGATTGAAACTCGTCCAGATTTTGCCATTTCCTAGGTTCATTACTTTCCTTTAAGAATTATGCTGAATTGTCTGGAATGAATGCTGCATTTCTGTTTGGCTTTGGTAAGACAGAGTGGGGTGGTTTTTAGATTATGGAGCTGACAGAGCTGGGGAGACCTAGGCTTGGGGAAGGGATCAGACAGCCATAGGTCAGCTCTGGCTGTGTCAGCAAGGAGAAGAGAGGACCACTTCCAGAACTGACTTAGGGAATCCAAGAGGAAGAAGGCTGGGGTAAGGAAGGGGATGGGATGTGGGTGTAACTGCCTGGAGGGAGGCACATCTCTGGTGACCTCTGCCTCTTCTTCCCCCTCCACCTGCCTTTCAGACTCACTTCCCACCCGCAGCTGCTAAGAACCAGTCTCTGTTTTGTTCTGGAGTCCCCAGGTCCAGGGCTTTCCTATCTACATATTTTACCTTGTCTCTGCTCAGATATCCAGTGACTAGATTCTCCTCTCTGCTTGTTTCTTTATAAATTCAAAGGCACATGAGATTCCTTGTTTTAAACACAGTAAAAAGTGGGATCAACTAAGTACCTAAGAATAGCCCCATAACAGGGCTGAAAGGAGATGGGATCTTAACTTAGAGAAAGGAAGGGGAATGGGATGGAAAAGAACAGACCCTTCTATAAATGTCTTGGGGAGGACACATATCTGTTCATCCCAAGCCCTGCCCCACCAAGTGGCCTGAAGTTCTAAAGTCATTTTTTCTTTCTGTCACTGGCCTCTCCTGGGTCTGGTGCCTGTTCCTGATATTCTCCTTGAAAGGTTTTGTGGTCTTGTCCAGGATCCCCAATGATGGCCAAGGGTAGCCTGACCATCTAGGCTGCAAGCGGTCTGTGTCTGTTTATTGACAGCATGAACAATTATAAATCATTGACAGAATGATTAAAGGCTGGAAGCCACAGTTTATATTTTGCTTGCTAACTTTCTAAGACTGTTGTATAGCTATTTGCTACTCCTTTACTACATCACATTTAAAAATGTTTAAGTGTACCACAAATATAATTCCTGTGATGTATTCTAAAATAAAACTGACATATATCCTTTTAAAATATGTCTAAGAAATCTGAATATTACGGTGGTTTTATATCCACTGGCATCCTCTTTAATAATATGTGAGTAAATGCTTCATTAATGTTAGAAATTCAACATTGTTTATTTTGCTCCTTGAACATAGTATTCTCCCACATTCCTCCAAATTTTACCCTGATTAATGTCTCTTATGCTTTAAGGTCTCTGATTTATCATTGTCTCTTGAGGCAAAATATATGCAAGTTAAATTTTAATTTTTAATACTTCTAATGGTAACAGATTTTCAATTAAAACTTTTATGAATTAAGTTATTACTGTAGGTGTTAGCAGAATTAAATTGACCAAAAATCATATGTATCACAAATATTATTAAAATTTTTAAGAGTAGAATTTCACTGGAAATACATTTTTTAGATCAAAGAGCTTCACCCCTCAATTTATGTATCCAAAGGAACATTACTTAGTGTTTGAAAAAAAAAAAACAGGGTTCAGTATCATTCTGTTCTTATTTTTGTTTTGCTTTGGTTTTACAGACTTGAATACTGAGAAACTTATTAACAAACCTAAGCAAAGGCCTTTCCTTATAGCAATGCCATTTGATTCTTTGAACTTCGTATATGTGTGATTTCAAAAATCTCATTGGGGTCCATCATCAGAAGTGATTTTTAATTCTCTATTAATGGACAACCTGATTTCGCCCCCTTTCAAACTTGTTGAAGGTAATGAATTAGAAACTCACCTTCTGGGAAAAGTGATGGATCGTCCATCATCAGAGCCATTTTCTTTTCCTTGTGACTAAGTCACAGCCATGTGCAGTACCTGGGTTTTGTCTCACAGAACATGTGCCCTTTCAGAGCAGGGAGGGATCTGACCCGGCTCTGTGAAATGGGAAAAGGTACATTGTGAGAGGGCAGGCCTCATGTTCTCAAGCAGGTTTGTCTTGTTGTAACAGTGTGCAGGGAAGTCAAGGATCTAGAGAGGCTTCTCTGAACCCCCACACCAAACATTCCCTTGTCAAGCCCCAGGGCACACAGGCTCCTTCTGGAGACCAGTACCTCAGGATAGCCTGACCTTGACAGCACTATAGCCATGACCTTGAGGATTTTTCTGCACAGAATCAAAAGTTAATGCTGCAAAAATGTGCTTCTCGCCTGAATGAGCTTTGGTTTTCACAAGCTGTTTCTGCATATGCCAGTGCTGAGCTGCAGATCTCCAGAGGGAGCTTACCACAAAGAACTGCAGCCATCTGCATGGTAGGAAGCACCAGGTGAGATTTAAGGGTCGCATTTGAAGCTAATTAAGACTACAGGATGAATTTTATGCTAGATAATAATTTATTATCTACATATAGAGGATCATTATTGGGACAATAAGTGCAGTATTTAAAACTTCCTAGGGATCAATTAAATATAAAGAAGTCCTGCTTTCAGACTACAAGTGCCACAATTCAGTTCTTATACCACGAAAGTTTAAAGTGATTATTTAATTTAGTTACTGAGATTCTGTATTAAAATAATTGGGTATTTCAAGGGTTTACCATCATTTTCTCCTTTTCTATCGACTTCCAACCTGTGAAATTAATTTGCATCCTCATTTATTCATTCAATTTACTCATTCATTCAGTATTTATTGAGTGCCTACTGTGTTCCAAACACAATAGAGCATCAGCATCAAAGTTTCTTCTGCTTTATGGAGACTGTGGTCTGATGGTGAAAACAGACACCGAGCAAGCAAACAATATTTACTTTCTGCTTTAGATATGAATAAAATATGATAGGGGATTACAGAGTAACAAGATGAGGGAAATTTTGAATGTAGCAGTCAGGAAAGAATTCTGTAAGGAGGTATGTCATGAGTGATGGACAGGAGCTTTCGGAAAGGCATCAAAGATAACTTTCTGGGTACAAGGAGCAGCAAGAGTGAAAACCGGGTGTAACAGAGAGCTCGGTGTGTGGTGAAAACAGGGACAGAGTCAATGTTATTACAGCCAGTAAGTGAGTGGGAAGGCTGAAGATGCTGAGGATGGGTGAGGGGTGCCTGTAAGCCTGAGGGTAGGGGACGGATTTGGATTTTCCTTCAAGGGTTTTAGCTGGAAAGAGCATGATTGGATTTACATTACAGTCCTGTCTGCTAGTCCTTTGCACACTAGACTTCAGGGAAGGTGGGAGACCTAAGAGGGGTGGATTCCAGAAGTCTGGAAGGAGAGTGTACCATCCTGGACCAGGGCTGCAGTTGGGGTATCGGGAAAAGAATTTCAAATGTGGAACCAGCTGGATTTGCGGATGGATTGGGAATAAACTGCTATAAATAAAAAGAGAACAGAGGCAGGGAGGGACTGGTAGGAACTAGAGTTTGATTGGGGAATGAAGGTGTAGAAAGTGTGTTAGGAAAAAGCAGAGGCCAAATAGGAATCAGGAAATATTAGTTTGGAGCTCAAGACTGAGATACCCTTCTGTGGGTTATCAGTGAAATTAAAGGGGAAAAAGATAGTTAAAGTCATAGTCCAATTATGTTCATTTTCTGAGTACACAAACAGATATAAGGAAGCCTAATCATCTTTAAATAAAAAGCGTAGCTGCTGATATACAAGCCTTTTGTGGCTCATTAACCAAAGACAGGTTTCTTACATAATTTTCTTCTTCATTTTTACTTGTGAATAAAGAAAACAAAAGATAATGTTGTTTCTTTCTGGATAATCTGAGACCACATATGTTCTCGTAATTTTACATGACCCACAGGTTGTATTGTGAAGTGTTTTGATGGTCTTCCTACTTGCCTAAGTATGGCACTTAAACCTGTGCCTGCAGAATAACTAAACTGTCATGGCTGTTAGCCATACCCAGAAAAAAGTATGGCCAGGTTGGAGAGGGTCAGTCATTTAAAACTGATGAGAAGTCTGCATTTTCATATCCTGGTCTAGACTTCCTTGGGTATTATTTGTTTTATTTTCTTAGTGTTATTATTTTGGTAGTCACATGTTACTACTGAAATTCCCATCTGGCAAGTAATATTTGTGTGTGTGTAGTCATCCGTCAATCTATTGCTGCAGGGACTTGATGGATCCCTGTGAACAGGACAGCATACCTAGTCATTCAGCTCTGTTCAGTTTTCTGTGTGGCAGAAATTATTATAGGGACCCGTATATGAAGTGCTGAGTTATTTATCTGTGGAATTTATTAACATGGAAATAGATAGAACTGCTTCTTTGCTCATACACTTCATACATGCAGCAGAGCAGTAGCCTCCATTCCACACCTGCCATACAAATGCTCGGGTTTTGAATTCATCTCCCAATTTTCAGCTGTGTGCAGGTCTTGTCAGGAGACTCTGTCAAACATTTAGAAGTGAGAACAGCCAGTGGTGAGGCAAATGCTTCTAGGACACATAAATCTAATTGATAGAGGACCATTGGAGACACCTTATAGCCAAGTTCACCTTACTTTCCAGGGGGGGAGTATTTTATTTCCTCTTTTTTCAACCCTATTTAAGGCTCAATAGATTACTATGAGATAGGAGTGGATGAGTTCAGTAATATTTGTCCTTTAAATTGGACACTTTTACCCCCATTATTGGATTTTATTTGGCTATGGGTGAGTGATTTTCTTCCCCTAATATCCATATATCTTTTTGTGCCACAAGAGTTTTTCAAGCAACATGATTTTTGTCCCAAGGTATTTTTAGAGATATATGTGATTCCTTCAGAATGGAAAACCATTGTTGCTCTGTCTTCAAATTCCCAACATCTTTTCTGTTTGTTCACTCAGAGATGAGACCCAGTTCTGTGGTATTGATGATCTATCTATGCCTATACCATTCAACAAATTAATATACCAATAGACCCCCCCTTCAAACTTCCTGTTTCCTCTTGTTTCCTAGTTACTATGCCCGTGAGGCTGTTTTAAGAGCCCAGAATGTCAGTCTTAGGGCAGTCATCATATTCTTAGAAATGTGTGCTGGAGGAGGAGTGTTGGCAAATGGACGTGGTTTTCCATAGTGCAGACCAAGGGCAGCCATAGTTATAGACAAACAGATGTCCCAGAGGTATGGCTCCAGCAGGTTCCACACACTGGGATTCAGTGAAAACTACTCCACCAGGAATCAGCTTCAGAAATATATAGAAAAACACCTGCCCTGACCTGACTCAGGCCTCCTGAATCTTTCTATCTGGCAAGGGCCCCGAGCATCTGTCTGTAGAAGTCTCCCAGATAACTCTGGTATATGGTCTGAGCTGGGGACCAGGTTCCTGCCTTGTAAAGTGTTAGCCCTCTCCAGGCCCCTCCTCTTATGGGGTACTGCCATTGGCACTACTTTCTTAGCTCTAAATTTTCACTTGAAAAGGTTTTTAGATCCTTAAAAAAAATAAAGCTCAAATCAAGTGTCATCAAGACTGTGCAATGAGCCTGTGGATTTAAAATACATAAGCAATTTAGAGCAGCAACTACATCATTGTTTTTAAATAAGTTAGATGAGTAGTGTCAAGTTCCATTACACAGGAAATGCAGGGAAAAAAATTTCCCAGATTCATTTAAATTTATTCTGCATCTCATTTTTCAGCATTTCTTGGGTAGTAATCTAAGTTTATTCAGTCTTGAGCATTAACTGAGTGATTACTATATTCAAGACATGATGCTAGGTGCTGATTCAATGCCAGGCATTTATTTTGATTCTCAATTTGAAAGGAATTCATGAATAGTATTGAAGTGCATGGTTTTACTCTCAGAAGTGAAACCCATTGTTTGAACGTCTAGTTTGATTCAAGTATGTACTCAGCAAAGTCTGGATGATGGAAGACACCCACACCCCACCTCTGTGATTCAGGGCCCCAGCATGTTGCAGTTATACCAAGGACCAACTGGAACCCTCTATTCATGAGCAAGTGTGTCTGAGATCCCACACTAGGCTGTGACCATAGGAGCTGACTTCTTTGCAGACAGGAAGCCAGCCAAAACCTGGGTTGGTGTTGCAGGTGGACCTCCCTGTCCTCAACACACCAGGCAGTGCCAGGTCCTTGCAGGGTGTCTGCCTGTGGGTTCCTGCTGTGGTTCCAGTGCATACATAGCAATCTCAGGTGGAGGCTTGTCACTGTCTATCTCTGACTCCTCCCCACTTGTGTCTTCTGTCCCTAAAGCCAAGGACCACTTAGCACAGTACTGCTAGGCACTGCCTCTCTCTAGGGTAGCTCACTGATAGCTCCCTTGAACAGCTTGTGCCTTGGAATGCCATCTCTTGACTCCAGACTGGTGGGAGTAGAACTTTCCTATACCAACTCAGGTCCATAGACAGATTAACAGGAGAAAATTCAAGTTTAGTCACATATACACAAGAAAGCTCAGTCTGGAGTAACTAAACAGTGGGGGAAATGGTTTACACACCAGCTTAATTGGGATGAGGCATAGATAGGATTTCTAGGGAGACTAAAGAAGATGTGAGAGGAAACTAAACAGAGGTCCAGAAGCTTCTGATAAAGGTTTTTTATGCAGTTTCTCACCCCAGTGCTAAGGGCCAGTCTCCTTTTGGACGGGAAGTTCCCCAGCGTGGGTTATAGCACCTTTATTCTCAGAGAGCTCTTCCTGAGACCCAAAAGGGAGGCTCAGAAAGGCTTCTTCTGGGTTTCCTCTTCATGCCATTCTGGTTGGTCCATTCGAGATCCCAGAGGCTGTGTCTAGGTCGTCTTGCCTCTAGTTCCTATGTTCTTAACCCTGACTTCTCAGACCTTTTCACTTTTCCATTTCTCAGTCCAGTCTGTGGTGTAAAGAAATGAACTAGGTCTTGCAGACTCCAAGGTGGAAATCAGCACCTTCAGCATGGCTCAGCTGTGACCAAGGCTTGTTCTGAGAAGTCCCTCCAAGGCTCCCCATGTAAGGCCAAACATTAGAAGCACACATTAGGAGTAACAAAGCAGAATTGCTCAATTGCCATGAGAGGGTGGAAATGTAATGGCTCCACACAAATACAAGCATAGAACAATCTAGGGCCACCTAGTGTGGGACCATAGCTCTTGGGACAATATTAGTATAGTGTAAAAAATTATATCATGCTCCCGAAAAGCTGCTGAACCATCTAGAGAGTGTTAAACTTACTCTATCCTAAGTCTTCAACTTTCGTAGAAAAAAGAGTCTAGAATGTCCACCAGGGGTAGGCAATAAACATGCCTAATCTTCAAGGAGAAACTGGGGTGTGTGGAGATGGGAGGTAAGTGTTAGAACTAGCTGTATGGTGGGGGTGGGATAGTGGTCCAGAGGGTCCAGATCCCAGCTGGGGTTTGCAGGGATGACGGGGGTCAGTGAGGGGGCACTCCCACTCCTTTTATTTCTTTTATTTCTGGGCAATGGGCATTGCACGTTCTCTAGCTTGAGTCACTTGGGCAAGTGAGTGATTAATTTTCTCTGTGCCTTTGTTGAAGATGCAGAGTAGTACCATTAACCCCCAAGGCCTGTGGTAAGAGGTAGATGAAGACATAGAGTTCTTAGGCCAGTGCTTGGGAGGTGGCACCTTGGATGCCATCCAGCCCTGATGCCTGTCTGCAACAGCCCCAGCACCAGCAGCTCTCATCCCTGGCTTGCCCAGGTGGTTTCCTGGACTTCTCTAGGTGCAGGGGCCTGCGAGGCAAAGGCTCCTTCGCACCTGTGCTCTGTGAGCAAGAGATTAAACTGTTTGCTGTATTTAGTTATCTTTAGCCTGTTCTGATGAAGGTTTTTTCCCAAAGCATGTTTTTATTTTCATTTTATTGTAGGCACAAATCTTTCTTATGCAGCTGCTTAATGTTTGCCCAAAGGAACTTACTATTGGGCTGGGGATGTGGCTCAAGTGGTAGCATGCTCGCCTGGCATGCGTGCGGCCCGGGTTCAATCCTCAGCACCGCATACAAACAAAGATGTTGTGTTCGCCAAAAACTAAAAAATAAATATTAAAATTCTCTCTCTCTCTCTCTCTCTCTCTCAAAAAAAAAAAAAAAAGAAAGAAAGAAAGAAAGAAAGAAAGAAACTTACTCCTCCTGCCCAGATTTTGTATTTGGGCATCACATCTCTGTTCTTCCAAGTAGCCCAGGGATGCACGGTGGGTCTCTGAAGCCAAGTGTGGGCGGGCAGTGGAGAGCACTCTGCAGTGACAGGACCTGAGATCTCAAGCACCTTCAACTGTGTTATCCTACACATCTGCAAAGTTGGATAAAAAGAGAGATGGCTTGTTATGCCTTAACAAAATTTGGGTTTTAACTACCCAAATAAGCCTGCTTTAAACAAATTCAAACACATAAACACAAAGGAGATCAAGCATATCTTGTGACCCAGAATACACATGCCCTCTGTAGGGTTGGAGACAGTGGTAACTTCTATTTGAAATTCCATGAACAACACTCTTCTATCCAGATGTGGCCACCAGAAGAGCACTGTCTCTGGGAGTCTCCAGGGAGCCAGGCAGAGCCTCAGATAAAAGCCTATTCCCAGGCAAATCCTTGGAGAAAGGATTCTTGAGGAGGACATGAGTGCATTATCCGATTAAGTTGAGTTCCTTTCCTTGGTATCGAATTGCTTTGGCCTTATACCAAAGAGCTCAGCCTTTTCCTACAGAGGTTGAAATTTGTCTGTTTGACTCATGAATGATTTAAGCCTTTTTTTATTTCCTCTGAAACTTCTCTGGTAAGCTTGCCTCCATTTATAAACACATCAAAGCCTAGTAGGAAAAATAATAGAAGAGAAAAGCACCTTTAGATTAAGCTTTGAATAAGACTGAATTGGTTAGTCATCTGAGATTAGTGTGGCTTGTGAGAGAGTGTATACCAAGCCATGGCTGTAACCCTTTGTCTATTCTAATTCTTCTTTGAAACTTAAATTATTGACATTAGGTCATATCTGTAAAGGACTCTGATGAACTCTAAGATTGAACTAGCTACTGCCAAATTTGAGTTTTGTGCATTCTAATAGAGACAAAGAAATCAACTTATAATCAAGCATTATAAGAATAGGCCAGAACTAATGTCTTGATAATGAAAATATCCAAAGTTTACATGATGCTATACAATAATTTTACAGTGTAATGAACAAAGGGCCAGCACGAAGTCTAGCTGCCTCACATGCTCACATCTGCTTGAATTCTAGTGGAAAAAAGTCCTCAGTGGTACCCAAGACTTGCTTCCTAAATATCATCAGCACAACTCGTTGCTAAAACAAAGCTGAACTTATTCCATGCCATGTTGAGGGAAACACCACTTAAGGGAGCAGGAGCCATACCTCGTTATGGTTGGGGGAGGTCTCATGGGGAGTCTGAAGCCTGGTTTACAAAGCAGGGCTTTCATCATGGTGCTTGCCCAGTTGAGGATTGGTGGAAGCAGGTGTCCAGAGTCTCCAGGTGTATGCACGTATGTTGATAGTTTCCATTGAAAGGTTGGTGGGTCTTTTCACAAGTTTCCGTATTGAATTATCAAGTTCTCTGCCTGGTCAACAACCTCATGAAAGAGATAATGATGCTAATCATGATAATTAAGTGATATTCATGAAGCAGATGTGCATGTAAATTCATTGTCCAAGCTGTGCATATAGGGCAGCATGTATGTGGAGCTATAGGGTTCTTCACTCAAAAATTCTCTGTGTCATGAAGGACAGGAAGCTGGGAAGGAAATAAAATCACAGTAACACAAAGCTATCAATCATCTGAAATTAATTTTCACTGAACTTTAACAATCATTTGTACCCCAGTGTCCCAGTGTCTTCACCTCTGGACTCCCACTTAATTATTCTCTCCCAACATGATGTGAGAGGAGAGGAGATCTCTAAGACAGGGGGTCATTCAGCTGGAGCCTGAGCTCTGTCCCATTTGGAAGCACACTAGGTGTTCACAGATGCTGGGATTGTGGTACACACTGTAAGTGCCTGTGGATGGCCACCGAGGCAAACACAATGCTTACTTAATGAACAGCTCTAGGTCACCAGGAAACAACAACAATTAAGGATTTCTGAATCACACTATTTTATGCTTAAGCCCAGTTGATTTGGACACAGGTCTGATCATATCACTCATACTTAACTTTTGAATAAATCCAAAGCCAACAAAATGTTAGTATGGCAATATGTAAGTGTTGTATTGAGTGGATAAGCAGTGGATATTCATGATTTAAGTTCATAAAGAACAAGCATCATAGATTCTCTCACTACCAAAAAAAAATCTAATGCTGAAAAAGTAGGGGAAAATGACCCCACACTTATTTAGAAAAAATCCTTTGCAATTTTGATTTCCCAATTATTAGAACATTGCCATATATTATACTGTCACAGGAGAGTGGGGTGCTGAAACTCCCAACCTCAGGTCTCATGTTCTGAAAAAAGAAAATTTAAAGTCAGACACCAGAAGTCATGCAAGAGAATTTTATTTTAAGTCAAAATAAAATGGAAACGGAGTGAGAAAGGGGTGAATGCAGAGTAAGGATGAGCAGAGAGCACTCTCAAGGGATAGCAGGGCCATCTCTGTGGAGGGAAGGACAAAGGAAACAGTGCTGTCTCCAAATTTATTTCTGTTTGATGCTTGCCTTGAGAACTGGGGCCCATTGTCTGCAGTCTCATCAATTAGGTGTTCAGCGTCCTCCTTCTCTCTGGGTGGTGAGTTTTCAAACCTAGTTGGCCCTCTTTGGAACTGTCATGGTGGCCATCATACTCAGGGAGGTTCATCTACAAGTAAGTCCTATGTAAATGTGGGCACTGAAGTCAGTGCCTGGTAGCAGGTTACCTTCCTGTACCTGCACCACTGAAAAAGCCTTCTTCTGAGATCAAAGGAGACCAGCAAGGAAACTGGAAGCCATAATTCCTAGTTATATCTTGACCTTTATTGGTTAGTCAAGAATTAGTCCCATTAGTCCTTCCTTCGTGATGTATTCCCCCATTTATCGCCTTTTACTTTTGTTTCTTTATTATCAAGGTCTGTGCACTGGTGTTTTTCTTCTACAAGTTATTTGGTCATCTGCCTTGGCAGTAACTCAAAGAAAACTTTAACTTCCAGTAAGACTTTGAGCCTGCCATTCCACTGCTCATGACTACTTACTATCTAACAATGCAAACTTTTCGATTAGTACCTAAGGTCTGTATTTTTCTGTTCTCCTTTAAAAAGTGTAGATATGATCAAGAAAATTTCAAGAGATTGAACGATGGCTTACAGTGTGATGTTCTTGTCAATGAAAACTAAGGTTCTTGTTAGTTCATTACAAAATCCTAACAAGATTAGGAAAATTAGCCAGGGAGCAATGTCCTGTCTCCATTTTTCACATGCTTCTTGCCGTGGCCAAATTCTCTATAGCTAGTAGCCTGTCTGCCATCCCAAATTCTCAGCAATTTCAAATAGCCCTGGTATTTCTCTGCATGTTCTATTTTCCATGGGTGGCCATTGGCAGACTGGCCATGGACAGATGTGCCCCACTCTGAAGATGGCAATATTTTGAAAATTAAGACCCTCTTTGAGTTGCTTGAGAAGGAAAGCCACCAGTTGAGCAGAGCAGTTGACTTAAGAATGTACATATCCTCCTGCTTATAGGGTGAATGCTGTGGAAATAAACACCAGCCAAAGGAGACCAGCAAAGGTGAGCTATTCTGGTCTTATTGTAGCAAGGGAGTAAACACCTATCATTTGGGTTCTGCCAGACTCTAAGGCAGAAGAGTAGTAAATATTATAGGGCAAAAAAAGGAATTTTCAGGTGTAACCTGTTGGCGCCTGATGATGGAAAGGAGCTGGAGGCAGACACACCTCATGCAGGTGTGTGAATAGGAGGATGTATCTGCCTTTCCCTGGTCAGTCCTACATAGGAATAAGGGAAAAAAATAAGGAAGCTGTGAGTTATTCATTGAGTCTTGGCCATTTTGAGCCAATTATTAAGAGTTCTGAGTTGAGTTGTCACTAGAAATAGCATTCCATCTATGCAAGAGTGGCCTTCAGCAGGCTGGTTCCTAGGTTGTTGCTTGGTTTGGTGGCTGCAGGTTGTGAGTCAAAGTTCTATTTTTCTGCAAAGTCTGGCTATTGTCTATTTGTATATTCAGTCTTTTGGTGGAGATATGTGTGAGCATTATAATGGAGCAGAGCTCTGATTCTAAAATACATTTAGTTTCATATTAGTTTTAAATTAGATTGTAATAAACATAAGCATAGCCAGGTAAATCAGGAATAAATTATGTTCTACAAATTTTTCCTTCTCTGGTATTACATGGAGTGTCCCAGTTTGTGGGACTAAGGCATGAATCACAAAGGAAAGCATTGGGGAGATTTTGTAAGTAGCAGAATTAACTGTGGGAAATGTCTGGCTGAACTTGGCATGTCCTGGTGTCTTCCTGACATGGTGGGTACTTCTGAGTATGTTTTTTTGCATGAATGTGTTCATGATCTCCTAGTCCCCAGTTTATGGAGCAGGAGACCTGGGAAGAGATGGAGCATGGCTTCAAAGAGTAAGGAAAGACATCATGGTTTGGTAAGGAATGAAGGAAGAAGAAAGAGCATCCAATTGAAATTCTATAGTCTAAAAAATACATACAGAATCCTAGAGTCTATATCATTTTTAAAAGCAACCTGTTAATACTATATTTAAAAAGTGGAACTGACCCTAACTTTCTGGACCCTCACTGAACACTTGTGCCCTGCTGGGAGCCTGGCACTGGAAATGATCTGTGATACCTTAATAGTAGTCTGCAACTATGTGAGGGAAACAGACTGTGCTCTGAGACAATGGGACTGCTTGAGCCTTGCAGATTTCCTACTCAAATGAAATGGCTACTAAAAGATACAAATGGTTACTTGTACATAACGGGTGAGGAACCCAGTTATTTATGGAAGACATACCATGCATGCAAGGAGGGACATGGTTGGGTGTGTGGAAAATGGATAGGATTCTAGATCTCGGGGCCTTATAGATAGGTATAGGAATGTAGATATAATGCAGGGGAGGCAGTGGATATGGTTCAGGAGTGGACAACTCTAGACTCCTCCAGTCCCCATGAGAAGGATGCAATTTTCTTGCCCCTGGGGAGTTATCACAACACACTTGATGAGTCTCACATTTCCATTCCCAGGCTCAGAGTCAGCATACCGTCTTTGCTGGTGCATGTTTAGACATTTATTTTTTTCTGCATGTGTTCCCACCATTGCACTCTGCAGACGAGCGGGAGGGGAATTTGATAAGCAGTTTGTATTTTGTCAGTTACACCAAGTCACATCTGTCGTCTGCCCTTCTAAACCATGCAGAAGCCTCCAAAAGCCCATGAGGCATGAAGTGTCCAGGGCTTATAAAGTTATTGAGGCAATGTGAGAAGTAGAGAATAGACATCAGGAGACTTTAGCACAGAGGATCCTCCCTTTGGCTCCCTGAAACATCCACCCATGACTTTCAGAACATGACTTGCTTCCCGCATTCCCTGCAGATACCTGGATTCACCTGTGAATCTCTGAAGCATCACTCTCAACAGGGGACAGATCTGTCCCCCAGAAGATATTTAATATTGTCTGGGAACATTTTTTGTTGGCCCAGCTATTGAAGATGGGAGGGTTGCTACTGCCACCTAGTGGGTGGAGTCCAGGGAGGCTGCTAACCATCCTACAGTGCACAGCACAGCAGCCCCTAGGAGGGGAGGGTGATCCAGCCCCAGATGGCAGTAGTGCCAAGGTTGAAGACCCTGCTCCAGATCTCCCAGGAAGCCTTGGAGACCTGGAAAATTCCATCTCTTCCCAACAGCAGTATCCCTTCCTGTCTTTTAAAGTAGACATTATTATGTCCACTTACATCTGAAAATCACAACTAGGAAATCCACTAAAATCCAGAGTGCAATCCAGCCAGATGACATTAGCTGGAAACAGCACTGGTGAGACTCCCTGCAAGTTGTAACTCAAGTCACAGATATTGCACCTGTCATCACCTGTCACACAGTACCATGAGAGCAGTGTGGGCTGGGATGTTCCTGCAGCTCAGGTGTGCATGTTGTACACCCATTTAGCAGATTTCACCATGACAGAATATTCCAGAAACATTTCTGTGCAGACTCTCTCAGAAATGTTTTTCTCACTGCACATACTCTTCCAGTTTCCCAGGCAACTAAATGTATTAGCATAAATATATGCATACATGATTTTTATGGGAAAAATAAAACAACATAATATTAAATTTAGGTTCAACAAATATTCATTATCATTTAAATCTGAGGCAGCTGCCATCACTTTGGGAATAGCTTATGTTTCAAATTTGGAAGCTCCCCTAGGAGGCCTGAGTGGTGTTGGCTGTGGTCTGGTCTGGGTGGGGTTCTGGTTGGTTGCTTGCTTGCTTCATGGCTAAGTAGATGCAGAGACTAGTTGGTGTCCTGTTTGGGGCAGTGCTTGGAGACCTTGTGTGGTCAGTTCCAGTGCCAGGGCTTGGTTGATACCTGTATCCATTAACTCAGATCATGAAGCTGAAGGATCCCTCGAACTAGGCTAGAGATGCTGGGATCTGGAGTGGAGGAGGGGCTGCTGAAGCAGCCTTGCAATGAAGAGCATTCAGGAAAAATCTTCCTAAATGCTAGGATGTGGATGGAATTAAATTGACTCTCAGGATGAGATTCTCCTGTGTTTAGAGTGGGACCTAAATACAGTGACTGATATGTTTCTATGAGGAATGAGAAAGAGTTTAGACATACAGGCCTCCCAACAGAGGCAGGATCCAAAATACCAAGACTGTGGAGTAAAAAAAATTCATGAAGTGAAAGATGTAAAGCCAAGAGTCTAAGTCACTCTTCTGCCAAGGTAATTTCTCAACATGAGATGTACAGGGGAAGTTAGGATCAAGAAAGGAAGGAAGGAAGGAAGGGAGGGAGGGAGGGAGGGAGGGAAGAAAAGAAAAGTAAAAGCTAAAAATCTAAAACATAGCTATTGGAATCTTTATGGTATTAAGGAAATGAATGTTGAGACTGGATGAAGAGGAGGATCCTGGAAAATATTAGTTTTCACTTGGGACCTCTTCAGGATGGTAAGGGTAAGTTGAAGCAGAGCAGACCCCATGGAGAGTGGAAATGAGGCTGTACAAACAGTCCCCGACAAACAATTGTTTGACTTACAATTTTTCCCACTTTACAATAGTGCAGAGGTGCCATGCATCTAGTAGAAACTGCATTATTTTGAATTTTGATGTTTTCACAGGGCATGGTGCTCTTGGGATTCTGGGCATCAGGAGCACATGATGGCGAGGGGCCAAACTGATGCTCTGTGTTGTGTTCCTAGGACATGATGTTTGGTAGGTGGGGTGTGTTAAATGCAGTCCCACTTACCATGGATTTACTGGGACCTGGGCCCATCACGAGTCGAGAAGCATCTATATTCATTCAAATCCCCACATGAATAGCAGTGGTCTGCTCCTAACCCAGCTCCACATCAGGAGCTAAAGAGAGCCCTCTCAGGAGGGAAATAACAGGATCCAGAGCCTTTGTAACTTTCCATGGGTACAAATGTATGTGAATTCACAACACTCAATAAAAATGTAGCAGCATAGCAAGACAGGGATATATCAAGAGTCTGGAAAAAGAGAAGAAAAGACAATGGAAACATACCTCCAAAAATAGGTGAATTTACCAGGAAGATAAAACAAATGGTCTGCTCCTGGTAAAACAGGTCTTCAAAAGATTGTTATGTTGGAGAAGCAGGTGTTTCTTGATGATAAAGTGGACTCTAGACAACAAATCTGGGCCCTGCAGAACCACAGCATACATAGGCTAAGGAGGTAAGGAGGGAGACAGCTTAGGGACACTATGGATTGTGAGAAATGAGTGTCCTTCCCCTCATGCTAATTCCCTTACATTATTCTCAGATCTTAAGCAAGGTGTTTGAGCAACACTACCTTAATAAGTTTATGCTTTGGGCATTAAAGGAAGAGTTGTGTCAGAATTCCTACATGAGGTGTCCTGAGGGGTTTACCTGTGTGGAAAGGATCACCAAGATGGCATATGGAAAATGGTGGAAGACATCATAAACAGGCACATGTGGTAGATTCCTTGGTAAGGGACTAGACTTCTGTAGTCAGGTCACATGGAGTCCTGGATTCTGATATTTGATTATGGCCTCTGAGAGACTGAAAGCTTGGAACACTTGGGCTTCTCTTAGTCTGAACATCATGTTTACTTTTTTGGGAAGAATTTTCCAACTATCAAGTTAAAAGATTGCCCCAAAGGAGATATGATCCCACTATGACCGAGCAGGAGTTGATGGCTACAGATCCTGAGGAAGGACTTCCTACTTCAGAGGGAGATTTCCCAGGCAAGCCTGTTCTACTCACATGCTGGACATTAGTAGAGTTCTAATCTTTTAAACTAAAACTGAGAAAATCATTCTATAAATGTAAAAAGTAGGTTAACTGTGTGGCTTGAGGAGAACTTCTTGAAAGAGTCACTCTCTGCCTACTGTGACCTGGAGAGTCTTGCAGTCCAGGGCTGCTCTTCAATGGCACTTGGGACAAAAACAAAAGGCAAGAGCAGAGGACCCAGGGGCAGCTGATATTCTCTAGAGACTCAAGCCGTGCATTCTTGCTGCCATCAAAGAGAAGCCTGCAAAAGGATACATACATTCCAGTTTGGGTCAATAACGGATCCTGCACCTGGAAGAAAGGTGAGATTGGTAAGGTCAGAAGAGCAGCCTTATTGCCCCCATGTAAGAGGCTCCATTTGAATACATTCTGATTTCACAGGTGGTAATATTATTTTAAAGTGTGTCTTTAAATCACCATCTTCAGTGGCCTAACCTATTCTTTTGAGAAAAATCAATTTACACAAAAAGCAAGTCAACAACTAATTGAGTTAATATTAATGGAAAGAAAATTTATCTACCAACAACCACATTATTGAAAAGAATGGCCCTGAATTTCTAAAATGTCTCCTCAGGAGAGTAGAAACTCTTTTGATTTTAGCTTTTTCTTTCATACTGAGAGTAATTGCTCCTCGTGATTTTACCACTACCAGCTGGATCCACAGAGACCTTCACTTTAACCTGGCATTACAATGGAGAACTGTTAAGTTTTGTGAAATAAATTGCCGACCTGCATTGAATTACTCGTAGAAGGGTTGATATAGCTACAGAGAACTGTCAAATTGAGGATGTATTCCAAAAGGGAATTTTATCAAAACTTTATTTTAGGTTTAAAAATTAGATTTTTTTATTGCTGCTGGACTAGAGTAAACTGCAATAATGTTACATATTGTTTAGATAACTGAGTGACATTTCATACCATGTATATATAGAGATGCTCTATAAGTGTGAGAAAATATATGCTTTAATAGACTACTGTAATTATAAGATTTTTAATTAAATATTTTTTGTAAATATTATGTGTGTGTGTTTTTTTTTTAATCTGTGGGAATACTTGTTTTGGAAAATGATTTTTCAGCTCAATTGCATAGCTCTTGATATCTTGAATGTCTTTTCAGTTTGGCTTGGCTTTTAATTGTTTTTGTTTTGCCCAGTATGGAAGACTCTGAAGTAGCAGTTTTTTGTGTCACTGAGCCTCGCTGTCCAGGTGAGCGCGCATTTCCTGTCTCCAGTGGCAGATCACCAGAGACGCAGTTCCCCAGGGACTTCTGGTGCCAGGCACCGAGGTGTTCTTTGCCTGCAGCGTTTCTAAGTGTAAACTCCCAAGGAAGTGAACACTTCTCTCCGCCATCCAGTTAGCCAGCGGACCTGCACGTCGCTTTAGAACCCGGCTGCCCTCTTAAGGGACACTAATCAGCTCTGCTCCCTGGCGTCCCCGGGCCTCTCCCCGTGACCTGTGGGCTCGCTCTGTCCTCTCTGAAGCCTGAAACCTGTAAAGAGGGGCATGAGCAGGTCCGCACTCCGGGCTTCCCAGAGGCCAGCGCTTCCACCTGGGCACCTCGCCAGGCGAGGGTTACAGGTGTTGTCTGACCTGGCGGTTTGTTTGGGTTGTTGATCGAGCACGTCTTGAGTTTGTCTGTGGCGCCAGCAAGTCTGCAGCGGGAAGGTTCATACAAAGGAAAAACTCCTGACTTTTCTTAATTTGTAGACTTTCATTATATAGGAACAATCAAAGAGTAAGAATCATTTGAAACCCTGGAAAGAAAGTAAATACCCCACACAGTGGACATTGATTCTAAGGTTGTTATAAAATCCTCACATCTCAAACATTTATGGTAAAGCTGGAAAGAAAAAATATACCTTTTCATTTCAAAGAACTCATATACTCTGCTATTGTATAAATCCTACTAAACTTTATTGTAAAGCTTTAACTGCATCTTTGGAACTTTTAAGAATTTTCACTCCCCAATACCTGTTGTATTAGATGTCTTCTATGACAATAAATCTTCACTGAGCAAAAGGTTTTTAATTTTTTGTGGTTTTTAATTGACTTTTACTGAGTTATGTGATTTTTCATTATCAAGAATGGGTCTCTTGATGGATCACCTCAATTATTTACAATGTTTCTTGCCATATGATGAAAAATGGGGCTCAGAAAAGGCTTCTTTGAAAGGAAAAAAGCTGCCCTACTCTTCAGTGTCTGCTAGGGCAGGAAGCAGTAGCCTCAAGAAAGTGCAGGATGCTGTACAGGGGAAACTAGGCCGAAACCCAAAAGGGTACATAAGGGAGAAGGAACTGTTTCATAGTAGTGCACAGCCAAATAAAACTGGCCTTGCCTTTCTAGTTGGCACACTTGAATTACATACATGTTAATCAGCGCAGTTAGCCCTGGTGTCTCAGCAGGACCCCACTCACACCCTGCAGCCTGCTGAGGAAGGAAGCCCTTCCACTGCTCTTCCTAAGCCCAGAGTCATTGGCCGGCTCCAGAGCGAATCCTTCTCGGGCTGCTCTCAGTCAGTGTTCTTCAGACCTGATGGTTTCTTGACATATTTTGCTAAACTGTTATTAGCTTTATTGATTAGCACCATGACACATTAGATTTTAGAACTGTGATTTTACTTTCTCTACCTGGAGCCCTGACTCAATCCATCCTTTAAAAGAGTAAACCAACCAACCAAACGACAGACACAAACAACTTGACCAAAGGGAACCCATTTCCTCAGGGGAGACAATCTGTAGTCTTTAGACTTAATTGAAAATGCCCAGAATTTTCAGTGAAGTTTCACAAAGGTTTTGTGTTTGAGAGCCTCCTTTACACTGATTCACATGTTCTGGCTCTTTCTATAGTTTCCCCTAAGTGCTGAAACCCAGGTAACCCATATCGCCAAGGGTTTTTTAACCCGCCCAAGCAAAGCAAGCCAGCAGTGGGGCTGAAGTCAGTCCCTCATTCTGAGGCACCACAAGAGTGCTGTGAAAACCCTAGTTAATTTGAAAAGTCCCTGTGAGTCCATAAAAGGGGACACACCTCAGCATCCCGGAAAGAGGAGCAAAGTGTGTTGCCTGTGTTCCTCTGGCTGGAAGATGGCTAAAGAGGAACTGAACTTAAAATGTTTAAATAAAGAGAACCAAGACATATTTTCTACATGAATCCACTGGTATCTTTTTTTTTTTCTGGAGAAGAAAGCTCATACTATAAATAGAAACTTTCTAAGAGATTATGTAAGTATTGGTAAAATATTCAAATTCATGGGTAAATGAGAGGCCATTATAGGCTTTCAATGACTGTTTCTCAATTATTTATGACATAAAATACCTACCTGCACTTTTGAAATGCATGTAATAAAATTGATTTTTCAAAATTATACCTTTTCTCTGAAATTTAAGTTTCAAGGGAAAGAACTGTGGTCTTACAGTTCTTTGAGCAAATTCATGTTTCTTAAATATTTACATAAGTATTTTCAATATTTCTTAAATATTTTAAACATTTGCTTACATATTTAAAAGATTTTCTTAAATATTTCCTATTTTCTTCTCAAGTTTTAACATCAAATAAGAGACTGTACTTTTGGGTATGCAAACAAAAAATAGCCATGTGCAGGAAATTATCTTTTAAAAGGGATTTTCACTCTAATAAAATAAATACACTATGTTAATTTTCCCCAATTCCCCTGAGGTTTTACTTTCTAAGGTGGTGCTTTCCACAAAGATGCACCTTGCATTTGTGTGTGTGGG
Source organism: Ictidomys tridecemlineatus (assembly GCF_052094955.1). NCBI lineage: Eukaryota > Metazoa > Chordata > Mammalia > Rodentia > Sciuridae > Ictidomys > Ictidomys tridecemlineatus. The sequence goes on from NC_135490.1 coordinate 43,637,327, forward strand.
GGGAACTATTACAACCAACAGTGTTGTGTTATACCTCAAGGCAGGATAAAAAGCAAAGCACTGGTAAATCAATTGTTACACTTCACATTTCCTAAAATACAGTCTTAACTTCTCAGGTATCTCAAGAAAAAGAGAGAGAGAGAGAGGAGGGGAGGAGTTCTTATTTGTATGTCCAGTTTAAAGGAAATCTGGGAGATGGACACAGAGATAAAAGCCTTACACCTTACAACAGCATCACACTGGAAGACACTTCTCACTCTCAGGTATTTAACCTGAGTTTATGGCCATGGTTAAAACCAAGCAGCCTTCTTAAGGTGGAATTTTTTCTTTCTTTCATGGTGCCTTGTAATGGGATGTTGAGCTGCGTGAAGAATTTCCTAAAGATGGTCTATTCCAGCCTTCTCCACTACTCCTTGCCCTTTCATCTGCATTGAGTCACAGTTGAGCGTCAAACCAATCCATTTGGCTACCCTCTTTTCCTCTGAACATCAGAAAAGCCATAGATTTGAAACAGGCTTTGATGTTCTTCCCCCAAACCCTCCCTTTCTGGGCTACCCATCTTGGCTAGTGGAACCTGTGGTCAAGGCAGAGACGGGGGGCAAGTGCTCACAATGAGTCTTGATCCACACTTTCAGTTGGGCTCAAACATTCCTGTTGAAGCTCATTGGAACCTCCCAGCCTCCCTTTCCTCACGGCTTCTCCAGCTCAGTCCCCTATGTTTCACATCTGGGCTCTAGGTCATCTCTGGCTTCCTGTCCCATCTTTCCTCCTCTTTTCTATCTTCCATGTTAATCGAACCACATTACTCCTCCACAGTTGCCCACTGCCCACGGGGAGACTCCAAGTGCTTGGACCAGCATACAGGGCTCCCATGAGCAGGTCTTTCAAGAATCATTTCCTGCAATACTTTCCCTTCTCCACTCCTGACTGCCTCCACACACACGCATTTTAAGCTTCAGCTGTATGTGGGATCTCATCCTGTATGTGCTGGACAAAAAAGCATGCTGGCCTTTATGTCTTCACAGAGTAGACTGATTTCCTGAGTGTCAAGAAGGGAGCAGCTTCAGGAAGGGCATGTATGGAATATGGACCAAGGAGGGTGGGGGACAGAGGGCACCTGCCTGGCCAGCCTAACCAGCTAAGTCAACCTCACACACCCGTGGATAGGAGCTGAACTCCCCACATCTGAAATGTCCTGCTCTTCCATGGTGGTTCCCTCTGCAGTGGTGGTCCTTCTGCCTTAACCTCGGCTCCCCTGCCTGTGTCTGGGTTGCTATTACTTCAAGGCTCAGTTGCTACTTCTTTTGCAAAAGTTATTGGACCTTCTTCTCTCCTAAAATAAAGGTCCCTTCCCCATGCAATAATCTAATCATTGTCATATGACTATGCTTCTGGTGAATCCCCAACCCCCAAGGATTCCTGACCACAAGTACTAGAAGAACATTCCTGTAACTTCTTGTACCAGAAAATCTAGCAAATTCTTTTCAGCTCAAAACTGCAGTTGAGAGATTTTCATTATCTTTAAAAGCCTTTGGCTGCCTCAAACATGGAAAATAGATAAGCTGTGTACTCTTGACAATGAAGGAGTGTGGTCAGCCTTGGGCAAGAGAGCTGGAAGGAGAGACTGAGAAGGGACAAGAAGAGCTGATCCCGTATCCACAGGAAAGAAACCGGCCCTGCTGACCCAAGTTGAGATAAGTGAACAAAGACACTTCAGTGCCTGAGTTGGGCTGGGCCAGGGGACACCATAAAAGACCAGCACAGAGCCCTCTGGAAGCCGGGGGAGGGCACTGGGTGATTTGTCTCTGTGCATGTGTCTGGGCTTCTATTCTTGTGGATTGGTGAATTGTCGTGGGACAGATTGAGGCACAGCCCCTGTAACAGATCCTCCTGAGTCAGGCCTGAAGGACAAACTTCCACAAATGAGGGAAAGCAGTTACTGATTGGAGTCTTCATTACTCCCACCTCTGCTCTAGGGCCCCAGAGGTGGAGTTGTATGGCAAGGAACCTCAACTAGGCCTTGGGGCATTCCCCACATTTCCAGTAAAGGAAACAGAGTGTAAGAGGTGAGGGGCAGAGTCAGCTCTGAAAACTGGTTGATTTTCTAAGCCAGGATCACAAAGTCCTGTGTGGGTGGACTTCACCTGGCTGACTGTTCCTCGCGCTCTCTTGTTCTGTGGTCTCACCTGCAGCTTGCCCTGTGTCCTAAGAAGGCGGGATTCAAATCTTGAACAAGTAACTATGAAATGCTGAATTGATCTTGCTGCCTTCAGAAAAAAAAGAACAGATCGCAGGTTCTCTTATAACAAGAATCAAGAATTTGACAAAGGAACAGAAGCAACACAGTGAAGAAGGTATGCTCTTTTCAACAAATGATGTTGGAGAAACTGAATGAGCACATGAAAAAACATAAAATAATGCTGACTCAGTCCCCTGCCTTCTGATTTTCACAAAGGTATCTCAACATGGATCATAGATCTAAAAGTGATGTGTGTAGTTATAAAACAGCTACAAGAAAACAGGAGAGCTCCTCTGTTTGGTGATGACATTTTAGGTACAACACCAAAAGAATGATCCATAAAGGAAGCCCAGGCTAGATGGTTCTTATGGTTAAATCCACTACATCTGTGTGCTCAGACCCACCCTCCAGTCTGAAAATGTGTGGGGTGGAGAAGAGGCACAGACGATCTGGCCCATAGTCAGAGCTAACCAATTTTTAGCTGTGTTCCTTCAGGCAAGTGACTTTTCCACATTTCAATTGCCTCATTTCTAAAATGAATATAAAATCATAATAACCTAGCTTTGGCATGTTCTCTAAAGGTAAAATAAAATAACATACATGAAAAAAAAATTTCCAGACAGTAGTTATAATTCTAGTGTATATAAAAATCATCTGGAGAGATTTTAAAATTGTCGATTCCTGAGTTCCACTCATTCTCTTGTCCCCACCACTGAGACCCTGATTTATCAGGTCTAGGGTGGTCTGCATTTTAGTGTTTCCTAGGAACCCCGGTTTGAGAAATTGCAAAAATGTCATAAAATAATATGTCAGCTTCAGCCATTTCGAGGATATTTATCCTCTTTGACATCAACTTCCAACTCTGCAGGAGCTCTAATCAAGTAAACAGGAAAGGTTAATGTGACACAGACAGAGGGGTCACCTGGGAGGCAGCTGCTTCAAAAGCAAGACACTGGAGGGGTCCTGGGACAGGGAAGTGCCAAGTGCTGGCTTCTCACTAGCCCTGGCTTTCATCCAGACTTGATTTGACTCAGATTTTCATGATAACCTACTTTGTTTTCATATTAAATCACATTCTTTTCCAAGGTAAAACTCAAAAGAAATAAAATATCCCCCTTTTTATGTGTCCTTCTCCACCAACACCTTCCCTCACTACCTCTGTGATGACCTGAAAAGTGATTGGAAAAGGTGCCTCTATGGGGCCAGGGGCAGGATGGCTTTCATGGTAAAGGGACTCTCTGGGAAATACACGATTTCCCTGCTGTGTTCCGCCCTACTCAGAGGCCACCGGGGCCCAATGGAGGCCAACAGCTCAACAGTCTCACCTGGCATGACTGTCGCATATGGAAATTGGTAAATGGTACAATTGTACCTTAATTTCATGTAATAGATTTCTTTTTTTGGTAGAATTACATGTAATTTTTATGAATCAAAAAGCAATGGGGAAAATAATAGCTTTAACTCTTCCAAAATTGAATAAGACTTTTTATAAAAAAAAAAGTCAGTAAGTCTGTGGAATTTGATTGATTGCAATGTGGCCCTAGGCAAGTTACTTAACCTCTCAGAGACTTGCTTAAACTTCTAAAGGGGACTCTGGTGGCAATGAGAGTAAAAACCCAACACACTGCCAGGCATGTGAAGTTGAGTGTCTGCTTGTTCCTTTCCTATAAGCCTTGTATCTATCTTCCTGTTTCATGGAGGTAGGTTTTCAGCAGGCCACATGCTTGCTGAATAGGGACAGAAATGACTGAAGGACACTTGACTCCTTCCAGTGTAAAAATAGGGTTAAGAAAAAGGGAGGAACATGGTGTGTGTGTGTGTGTGTGTATGTGTGTGTTTTCACTCAGTATGGAGCACAAAGATTTCACAAATGCACAACCTTTTCAAGGAGACAAAAAGCTTCAAACCTTCTCATTGCAGAAACTATTTTCCATTGCATCTCTTTATTTCCAGGGCAAAGGGAGGAACCCAGGTGAGGGCTCACAGGAGGCGGAGCAGGGCCGCTACCTGCTGGTCTTGCCTACAGCACAGCCAGGTCCAGAGCCTGTGTGATTTAGTCTGTTTTCTGATACGTGGCTGAGTGCTCCAGGACTGAGACAGAGGCTAACCTTGACTTTCCAGTGGAGCCATAATGTACCCTAGCAATGTTCCCCAGGTACAGAAACCTGTGACTAGAGTGGTGCTCAGTGTAGCACGTGGTGCTTCAGAAACAGGCTATGGTTGAGAGCTGCATAAAATTTGGATCTTTCTTCATGGCTTAGGAAAGTGAGCCTTTCATAATTTATGTTGAAAATATTTTCTGGTCGTTGTACATCCCCACGAGGCTAAAGCGGAGGCTAATTCAACAGGGTGGGAAACTCATTCTCTGAGGGTCCATGTGTCCATTTCTGTATTTAAGTGAAACATAAAATAGTAGAATTTCCAAGAAAGTCAAGTTCCCTAATTTTTCTGATAAGGAAACTGAGGCTGTCAAATTTTAAAATGTGCCTTTTGTAAGGACTTGAGGCAGAGCTGTCAGTGAATCTCAGGCCTCTGACCAGCAGTGACAGGGACCTTGCTTAGTCAATATGTGGCATGATCATTTGTTCTAGTGGGCTGTTCTCTCTCCAGCATTTACCTTGAGTCATTTTTTTAATTCCCATTTTCTGATGCATGTATTTATTTCTCCAAATAATTTTCTTCTTATAAAAACTTTGTAAACATAGCCATCTTTTCTCTGTATGTAATTTGAGTACTGACTGGAGTCATTCCTAAGAGAACTATTTTTTTTAACTCTAGAGGTAGCTGCTCCATTAATTAAACATGTATCTTTTTGTCTAGAGTTATTTGAAATGAAAAACTTCATGATCACTCTGGACTATTTCACTCTTAGACTCCAAGGGTACCTTTAAAGACCCCAGGAATTCTTAATGATCCTAGAGGGCACTAGAGACCCTATTTATTAATTTGCAGCTCGAATTTCATGACATGAAACACAGTAAAAAAAAAAAAACAAAACAAAACAAAAAAACAATCTTCTGTTTCAGGATTGTAGAGATTACCAAGAAACACAACAGGATCATGTGGACCTGTGTGCTCTTGCCAAGCCTCGTGTTATAATTATACATAGGAAGGTTGCTCACTGACATCCATAAAGGGGCTGATTAACTCAGCTCTGTAGGAAGTGTTTAATATTAAATCAGCCCAAACTTTAAGGGCACATTTCTTAGAAACCCTTTATCTAGCATCAGGTGTGTATGTAGACAGTACAGCACCTGGTAATTTTGAGGTTATAAGAGAAAAAATACCAAAAAAAAGGAGAATGTGCATTTTTCCAAAACAGTTTAAATAGTCCAACTTGATGGAGTAAAAAAATCACCAATTCTTTTCATCTTTTTTAAAAAATAAAAAATATGCTCAAACAGAGGGCTCAACTTTTAGAGGCACCTTCTGGATTGCTATGTCATTTGATGTTTTCTTGGTAAGTCAAAACAATTCTAAAATGCTTTTCATAAAAATTGAAGAATGAAAATGATAACTTAAAACCAGGTCAAGGGCTGTGGATGTAGTTCTGTTGGAAGAGTACTTGCCTCACATGCACAAGGCCCTGGGATCAATTCCCAGCACCACAAAACACAAACACACAAGACTACCACAGACCTCCTGATCCCAGCAACATCATTTAAAGTTGTATTTTAAGAATAAGTTATATTTTCTTTACTCCTCCTCTCTTGCCAAAAGATACAGAGATTCTCTGTGAAGCTGCACTTGGGATCCACACTCCAGTATCACCTTTTTCAGGCAACTGGATCATAACAGTGACTACTATATGATCCTAAGGATGAAAACCCACCACCTCAACTTTGCAGGTTTGCTTAAGATTGTGTCTTTGATGGAGAACTTCAGAGTTCCTGATACTCAGCCTCCCTGAAATCCTAATCCCAGGCACATGAAGGAAGTTTCTTCTGGAAGCACTGAAAAATCCTGAAGAGAGTTGCTCTCCTGCAGCCCATGCAAACTCCCAGGTAGGAGGAGTGTGCACACTAGGTGAAGAGGGTCTGCTCATCGAAGATACAGCAGGAGCAGTTACAAGGCAGCAAAAGTGCCCAGGCAGCCATTCTGCTGTGCGCTCTGTGGCCATTTCTCCTGCACTTGGGCCCTAACTTTGCTGACACGGCTGGGGCAGCTTCTGCATTGCTCACAGGGCAAAAGGCTGCTGCAGCTGGCAATGTGCCTCACCTGCTCCTCAACATCGCCACGGCTCATCAAAGGCCATTAATCAAGCATTTACTTTTAAATCTAAACAGTTCTAGAAACACAAATTTCTGGCACAGTGACCCTAGCCTGCCTAAGGTTGTGAAAACCCAGCAAATTTGCTGCTGACATTCCTCGGGTTACAAGCCACCTAGCCCTGCCAGCAGTGCAAGTTATCTGCTGCCCTCTTTTGAATCTTAAGGTACACTGCACCCTAAGAAGGGCCAATGGCCTGAAGAAGGTCTCTTCCTCCTGTCAGGTTGTAGCTTCAACCTGGCTGATCCATGCTGGCACAGGGCTCTAACTCTCCCTGGGAGTACTACTTTCTCTGCAGGTATGCCTTTGTGGTTAAAGCAAACCAGAGTCTCTAAAGCAGTAAAGGAATTAAGAGACATGAGGTTATGTTTTTTTTTTTATTTTTAAATTTATTTATATATAATTGACTGATAAAATTGTATATATTTAACATATGGAATCTGGTGTTTTGCTATGTATATACAACGTGAAAGGGTCACTGCAATCCAGTTAAGTGACACACCCCTCAAGTTAACGTCCTTACTCTGTGTATGTGTGCTGAGACACTCAGAAAATATTCAGTACCTGACATAGTACTGTCAATGCCAGTCACCTTGCCATATGTTAGAGCTCTAGAACTTCATCCTGCAGGACTGGGACTTGGAACCCTTGGGCCAGCATCTTCTTATTCCCTGACCCTTTCCCCCCAACCAACTTTTATAAGTCTAAGCTCTACTTTATGAGTGTTGATATTCTTAACGCCATGTCCAGGTGCAGGAGGCATCTCTCTGGGCTTGGCACACTTCACTTCACCCTGTCCTTCAGGTTCATTCCTGTTGTCACAAATGGCAGCATGTTCTTCCTTTTTCTAAGGCCAAATAATATTCCATTGTGTATATATACCACATTTTACTTATCCACTCCTCCACCAGAGAACATTTAGTTTGTTGTTCCACATTACATATTATGAATAATTTCTTTTCTTAATCCAGGTTTTCACCCAAAAGGCTTCCCCTCTGACCTAATTTATTTAATGCCCTAAAGTGCCCACAGCATTGCAGGACACATTTCTTGAGCCTCTCCAGTGGGTCCTGTGTGTGCAGGACAACAGTGAGGTGAGGTCCTCACAGGTCCTCGCCTACTGCACTCATGTAGCTCCTCCACACAGCACCCCCTGAAGCCTGTTGCCTGCCTCTCCACCAGCTGTGTCCTCTGCTATCCCCCCACCACCACCCCCATGCTCCTGCTGCCATCCCCCCCACCCCCACCCCTGTGCTCTGGTAATCTGGGACCCACTTCCCAGTCCTTCCCTTATCACATCTCGGCCTTTGTGCCCCTAGTCATCCCCTTGCTCCCAAAGAATGCACAAAGGAGCAGGTCGGAATGTGTTCCTGAGAAACAGAATGAAAGAAGGGATTGCCATCTTCTCCTCAGGGTCAGGGGGTTATGTGGAGGACAAGAAAATGGCATCAAGGTAGTGCCAGGAAAATCAGGAGGCGACTTGTCAAAGATCTTGGCCATGGCAGTCTCATTTTGAGAATGGCCAAACCACAACCATGGAAATGCAGATCCTGGTGGGAAAAATGATGATGGCACACTCCTCTTCCTGGAGGAAGAAATGCTGGAATTTTTTGATCTCCATATCAGACCATTAAGAAGTTAACATGCACCCAGAATGCAGACACCCTCCCTGTCCCTGGGCAAATGTCCCTCTGCATCATGGCCCACTCCCTGGGCACACATCTTGTGAACTGAACAGGGTCCTCAACATAGTCAGGCATGCACAGTTTGGCTTTGCTACCTACCACTGTCTTGGAATTCTTAATGATTTCTGAACAAATAGCTTCTCTTTCCTGTTTATGTTGACCCTGCAGAATATGTAACTGGTCCTGCCGAGCACTCAGGGATAACCGGTCCTGTGGCACCCTGTCCCTGCTGAGATGGATGTCTTCTCTGCAATTCCCAGATCTCTCTGGTCACTTCCTACATTCAAGGCAAGAAAAAAAGGAGAGTTCAACATTTGTGTAGCGGTATCCCTTTTTCTGGAGGAAGCAAAAGCTTTCCCAGAAATACTCTAACCAGACTTATATATAGCTTATATACCTTGTGTTCCTAACCCTTAACAGAACATGACACCTTGTAAGTGACCGTTAAATGCTACAAAATGTTTTTACATTAGCAATCTGGTCAACAAAACTCTGGCCTTAGAAATTCATACCAGAGAGAAGATAAATGTAAAATTAAAATACAAAGCAATCAAAAACCTCTCATTCCAGTCAGGTAGGAGGCTCATGCCTGTAATCCTAACAGCTCAGGAGACTGAGACAGGAGGATCATAAGTTAAAGCCAGCCTCAGCAACTGTGAGGCACTAACCAACTCAGTGAGACCCTGTCTCCAATAAAATACAAAATTGGGCTGGGGATGTAGCTCAGTAGTTGAGTGCCCTTGGTACTGCCCCCCTCATCCAAAAACAAAAACAAAACCAAAAAACCTCTTATTTCTCTTTGAAAGAAAATCATAAGTAACTAAAGTGAGACATTTTTCAATATTCTTTCTTTCTTGCTAGTAAATTAAAATGAACAAAAGAGGCTTCAATGATATAAAGCTGATGATGTTTCTGTTCAAATAAAATAAAAAGAACAAAAATAAAAAAGTGATTGATAAAATTTCGATAAAATTTTGCATTTTGGTTACTTTCTTCCTGTATCTCTTGACTGTCACCTGGGACTATTCCTTTAATCCAAGGAGGGGGTGTGCACATTTTAGATCAGTTCCCATTGTCAATCTGTGAGGTTTTGTTTACTTGAGATGTCTTATCCCACCTTTATTCTAGATAGATATTTGGCTGGTTATAGGATTAAAGTTTGTCAAGTATTTCTTTTAACACATCACATAACTATCCTGGTTTCGATTTCTGCCCTGCAGAATTTGGTATCAGTCTTACTTTGTTACTTTCCCAATAATCCTTTTCTCTTGCTAGTATTAAGATTTTCTTCTTGTCTTTCTACAGTTTCATTATATTTGAGACTTTCTCTCCTTCCTTACCTCCTTCTCTGCCCCATCCCCATTCTTTCTCCTTCTGGGAATTCAATGGACATGTGGAATCTATATGGAAGTCATTTATCAGGAAAATTTTTTAATAACTATCTCTTAAATACAATATTTCAATCATGTTCACAACCCTATCTTTTATACTTGCACCATTGATTTATAGCACCAAGAAAAAAGAATAACCCCACAGGCAATTAAATAAACTTTAACATATACCTCTGTCATTTAATTTTTTTCCTATATTTTATGTAGAAATTCTCTTTTATTAGAAAAATTATGCTACATACACATATTTCATTGTTCATACCTGTATTATGGTTCTCCAGATAAATATAACCACACACACATTTCATCCTCTTGAGAGAAAGGGAATGGGAACACAAGTGTATTTTATGAAATCGACTTACATGGTTGTGAAAAGTTGACAAGTTCAAAATTTGACAGGGAGGAGATGAGAAGAGTTAAAATGCTATTCCAAAGACAATCTGTTGGATAATTCCCATTTGCTTGGGAGAGGTCAACATTTTCTTCTGTTTGGACTTTCAATGGATTGAAGAGGCCTACATAAATTGTGGGGAAAAACTGCTCAAAATCTAGTGATGAAAATAAAATTCTCATCCAAAAACATCATCACAGAAACAAAATGTTTCCTCAAATATGTGGGCACTATGGCCCAGCCTAGTTGACAAATCATCACACAATACCCAATAAGGAAAATATCCACAAAATAAATTGCCACAATTTGTCTACTATCTGTGTGAGGTATTTCCTCAAAGATTCCATGAAAGAACTAAAAACCATCAGTTATGGACTCAATCTGGCCTTGGACGTATGTAGAAGTAGCCTTATTACTGACTTCTTAGAAAACATATCTGCTTGATCCCCTTCATCTCTTTCCCATGACTATTTACTTTGTAGGGGGTGAGAAGAGTGCTTCATTATTGTATCTGGGATTTTATTTCAAACCACTGACCCCCTTTCTAGCCATGCTTACATTTTTTTTTCCTTTTCTTTTCTTTTTGGTACAGGGGATTTAACCCAGGGGCACTCTACCACTAGGCTACATCCCCAGCCTTTTTAATTTCTTATTTTGATACAGGGTCTCACTAAGTTGCTTAGGGCCTCTGAGTTGCTGAGGTTGGCCTCTGACTTGAAATCCCCCTGCCTCATCCTTCAAGTCACTGGGATGACAGGTATGCACCACTGTGCCTCGCCATGCTTATATACTTCTGATATGCATTAAGACACAGGCAATGAGCATTGACAACTGCTGCCCAGTTTAAATAAAAATAACATTCTGTCAATTTTAAGAAACATCCTGATTTCAGAAAAGGCAAAACGTGAAGAGTATATGTATCAGCAATGAAATTTTGAATAACCTCTGCCCTCTATCTTTTCATCTGAGACTTCAATTACATGCATGCTAAACTTCCTATGTACTTAAGTACCTCCCTCTCTCCACTTATTTTTCTTTATTTTTTTCTTTTTTCCCTAATGTAAATCCATCCTTTGGGTCTTTCATTTTCCTTATTGCAGGCCTGGGCTGTGGCTCAGCGGCAGAACGCTCATCTCCCATGTATGAGGCCCTGAGTTCGATCCTCAGCACACATAAATAAATTAAAGTTACTGTGTCCACCTGCAACTAAAAAAAAATTATTTTTTTTCTTATTGCATTTTTCAGTTCTTGAATTTTCAGTTGTTTCTTTTGAATATTAGCAATATTTTAATTTTTTATGGTTTCCAGTTACTTGCTGAGATTTTTAAGTTTGTCTTTTATCCCCAGAATTATTGTAGGAATTGTTTTACAGGTATATTTCTACAGAGGGCAAAGGTCTTTTAAAAAATAAATGAATTAACTCTGTGGAATAAAAGCCATATTATACAATATGCAACCACAAACAGTATACACACAACAGATAGTAAAGGACTGATATGATGAATTCTTCTCTCAGTTTTTAGCTCCTCCCTGCTAAGAAAGTGGTAGAACATAGTGGTTACAAGCAGAGTTAATTAGACAAACGTGCTTAAGTTCTGCCCATGTAATCTTGGTCAGTTACCTTATTTCACTGAGTAACAGTAGTGATCCAAAAGAATCGTCTTGGACTAAACTAGAGTAAGTGTGGATAGCATATGTAAAGCATAATGCTTAGCATATAGTCAACACTAAATACATGTAGTATCATCATCAGAGGATTGGTAATAATCAATCCTCATCTGGGGCAGTAACGCATGCAGCACTGGTACTGGATATTCTCATGTCTCTTCCAGGAACTTTCCACTGAGTCTTAAGCTTAGCTAATGCATTTGCCCCAAAGCTTTTACTTATGGTATATATTTATTTTCAAAGATTTTATGCACAGATGTGAAACCGAGAAAGCCTGGCTTTGTTTTATTCTGTCCAGCAAAATGTTAGCCATGCATCATGCTGCAGTTCTCTCTCTCTCTCTCTCTCTCTCTCTCTCTCTCTCTCTCTCTCTCTCATAGAAGGATGCTTGTCTGCAGGAGACTTGGCAATTGGAAAGTAGAGAAGAGGAAGGGAAAGGTTGTTGGAGAAGTTCAAAAAGAACATCTGAAGTCCCTCTGGCAATACAAGCCACTTCCTGAACAAGATCCAAATTGGAAACAGATCTTCCAGTGCTGAAAAATGGAGGTGCTTAGAGAACTCCTGGACCACTCCACACACCTGCCCCCTTAGATTTGCTCAGGGAAGTTCATGGGTGTTTATGTTATGCTTTTTATTTATACACACTTTTCAAATCTCTAAGAAGGGGAACCTATTTCCACCAATGCAGCCTGGGAGAGTTCTATGGGAGCATTGGACCCACAGAAATGGAAAGTGTTAGCTTGCTGTGTGGAAGATTGAGTTCCATGCAGATTAGCCCCAGGAGATGTTCCACCACTGCAAAAAATACGGACTCCTCAACTTGAACTTATATTCTTCTATTTGCCTTCTTTGTCCTTCAACTCGATTATAGACAAGTTCCAATTAGTTGGATGTAAGGTCATAAAATTTCTATGAGGGTAACACCATGCCTCATTTATCTCTGTGTCCCCAGGGCTAGCCCTGTGCCTTAAATATTATTGCTGCTGCTCAACTTATAAACAATGGTATTGTTGAATTTGGTCTAATTCAATGACTTAATGAATGACTAACCCAAGATCAAAAGGAAACACAATACATACTTTGTCCCTAAACACAACTTTTGGTGAAGAAAAAATATATATTTCTACAGCTACTCCCAGATAGTGTCAAGTAATTACTACTATTATTATTTATGTAACTTGGGAACTTACGCAACTCATTTCTCTTTTTTGTTGGAACTGTTCCATTTTCAGAGTCCCGCATTACATAGCACAATTAATATTATGGGAAAATATTATAGTTGTCTTTTTAAAAAGCCCTATTCAGTGTAAACTATAACATAAATATAAATATTAATACACTGGTCCCAGTCCTCTTGGGGGAAAAGAATATATATATATATATATATATATATATTTTTTTTTTCTAGTTACAAATGTTTTTCCCAGACTCTGCTGTAGTTATAATCATTGGAAAATATTTAGTGCCTGTCTGTGTGTATAGCCTAAAAGAAACATGATAATGGTCATTTGGGGACAGAAATTGGAACCCACTTATTAATAACCTTTCTCCTATGTGAGGCCAATTCCTCCACCTGTGCTCTGGTTCCCTCCCCTCTTGATCACTCCTGAAACCTAATCCATTAGTTGTATCTTTCCTAAAACTTGCCCCTTTATTTCTCTCCTTTTCTTTCCTTTTGGGATGTCAGTTCCAGGAGAGCAGGGATTTTGTTGTGCTCCCTGCTGTATCCTTGGCATCTGGAACAGTACCCAGACCACTCAAGGTGCACACTAAGTGTTTGTTCAATGAATGAATAAGTGTCAAATACAATAAAAAGTACTTAATAATAACAATAATAATAGTAATAACTAACGTCTATGAGTGGTTCTATATGCCAGCCTTGTGCTATGTATTGACATACATTATCACCTCAAATTCTTCAGTAAAGAATTCTCCCATGCAGTGGTACAGGAGGAAACCAGAGTTACTTCCCATCATCCTATTCTCCATGAGGCAGTGCTTGGCTTAGGGATAGAATTCATAGTATCAAAGAGAAGCTCAGTATCTGATGGTTGGAGGAGAAACTTCTTTCTTCTGGATAAGAAGCAGGAAGCATGTAGTATCCTGAAGCAGGATACCACAGCAATTGTTCCACTACCACAGACTCAGCTTAAGGATGAAACTAATAAGAATGCAAAGGAAAGAGAAGGAAATAAGTTGGGTTCATGCCCGACATCATACAGCTGCTGGACCAAACCTTACCTGAACTTTGTTCTATTTATTATATTAATATAAACTAATAAATTCCCTTGATTATTTAACCCAGTGTGTATATGTGTGTGTTACTTGCAATTGCAAATATCTCAACAAATCCAGGTAGGTATTATTTAGTAGCTGTGGGCTCTAACACAAATTATTGAGGCTCTCTTTTCTTCTGTTCCTTCCTCTGTAGAGTGAGGGTGAGAAGTTAGCTCTGGCTTTTTGTGAGGATTAAGAGACACTGTAGATAAAAACACTGCATACAGTGTCTGACATATAATACGCAGTTTATGTATAATCTAATATTATTTCAAGAACCATTGAAAGATAAGAAAGAATAAAGGACTGTAATTACTTTATATCTGATGTGAGATATCTAACCATACTTACTCCCATGGCCACCTCTACTTGATGCTTTTATTACCACAGAAATGCATTTCAATACATTGTTAACATGACAAACTCCTGAGCTATACTGTGAGCTTCTAGAATCTGGCAGGCAACACAATGTCTTAGTATTCTTTGTATTTGTCCTGATGCCCAGAATTGTGCCAGGCTTATGGCAAGGAATTCCACGAAGTTTATTAAGCTATAGATTTAACTTTCAAAGAAGGCACCTAAAAAAAGAGCAGCTCTATGATGTTGGCATGGGACCAACTTATTTCCTTCTCTTTCCTTTGCATTCTTATTGGTTTCATCCTTAAGCTGAGTCTGTGGTAGTGGAACAATTGCTGTGGTATCCTGCTTCAGGATACTACATGCTTCCTGCTTCTTATCCAGAAGAAAGAAGTTTCTCCTCCAACCATCAGTTTCTGTGCTTCTCTTTGATACTATGAATTCTATCCCTAAGCCAAGCACTGCCTCATGGAGAATGGGATGATGGGAAGTAACTCTAGTTTCCTCCTGTACCACTGCATGGGAGAATTCTCTGTTGAAGTATTTAAGGTGATAATGTAAGTCAATACATAGCACAAGGCTGGCATATAGAACCACTCATAGAGGTTTATTAGTATTATTATTGTTATTATTAAGTATTTTTATTGTATTCATTCATTGAAAAAACACTTAGTGTGCACCTTGAGTGGTCTGGGTAATGTTCTAGATGCCAAGGATACAGCAGGGAGCACAACAAAGTCCTTTCTCTCCTGAAACTGACGTCCAATATCAATGAATAAATAAGCATATAGTAAAGAATGTAAATGGATTATGTAAAATGAAGAATAAGGAAAGGAGACCTGAAGGAAGTACACTCTTATCCGGTGGTCAGAAAGTGATATTCGAGCAGAAGATTGAATGAAATTAGCCTGAGAGCCAAGTGGGTATCTGGGCAGCAAACATTCCCAGAAGAGTGAGCAACAAATGCTTTTAATCCAGTGTTTGCTTCTAGCTTTGGGGGATCCAGAATAATGCAAGAATCATAGGGGATTTTCTGACAGTGTGAACAATTCACAGTAGAATGCCTGCAAGTCACTATAACATTTCATGTGTTTTAAAGTCCACAACCTCTATCTCTGCTACTGCTTGAGAAACAAGGAGGCTTCTACTTTTCTTCTTCCAACTTCACACACCAACATTTTTTATTTAATCTATATTAGTGCTCAGCTAGCAGGGTTTCTGAACAACATACTGCCCCCATATTTGCAATCCCTTCACTATATGAGAGAGCTTAGGAAGGGAAAGTGGAGCTGAACTGTCAAAAAGACAAGGCATTGATGGGCACATTAATTATATATATATATATATATATATATATATAACATACATGCACACATTGGAGGATTAGAAGGATAATATGCTGCCTTATACTTCTTTCATGAATACCTTTTTACTCAATTCAGGTTTGGGTAGGAAACTAGGTTGCTGCCAATTTAAAAGATAATTTTTGGCATGTGCCCAGGACTTAAATTTTGGATGATAGGACTGAAAAGGTTCTGTGAGCACGATAAGGACAAGGAACTATTAAGAACTCAAAATGCTTGCTCAGTTATTTTAAGTGTTGGGCCATCCACTGACATACTATTGGTGTGCCCCAGGACTGAAGTAACACCCATTTCTTGTAAATATTGGCAAAATATCAGGAGTTAGTCTTTCTGGGTTTTGCCTGCAAACAGGCAATACATTCTTCAACTGTGGGAAAGCAGTAAAAAAACTTGGGGATAAGACTGTGGCTGATAACAGACATATCAGAGTCTCTGTGTCAGGGTGAATACAGCTTAAAAAAATAAAAGGAGCTACATCCCAATAAATCTATCAGAAGTGGAAAATTCATTTAAGACACTTAACCTAGCAAATATCACAGCTTAACCTAACCTTCCTTAAATGTATTCAGAAAACTTAATTAGCCCACAGTTAGGGAAAAATCATCTAACACAGAGCTTATTTTATAATAAAATATTAAATGTATCATGTAATTAGTTGAATACTGTGCTAACAGTATGAAAAATAAAAACAAAAGGGCATGCTTTGGTATCATGGTAATGTCAAAAAAGAATTATAAGCCAAACCATTTTAAATTGAACATTATCTGCATTGAGAAGATGATGTCCTGTGACATCATGATTATATGATGCCCATAGAAGTTCATTCTGCTTATTTTCACTGATTACAGCTTCTTATCATTTCCTGACTTTAAAAAAATCTGATCCTTCATTTAACACCAGTTTAATACGATTGTTTGTTCTTCAAGAGGATTGATTGTTCTGTGCTAGACTTTTGACTTTATCCCAATGAAATTAAGGTTAAAATATGCAGAGTGCTTTTCTTTTCATTGTACAAATAATGCAATTATAAGAGGAAATTTCATTAGTTGTTTTAATAATTACTGCCATATTTCACAACCTTTGTTTGCAAAAGTAGGCAGCCAAGCCTTAATAAACCATGTAAACAAATACTCTGGAAAAAGCAATGCTAGTCTCCAACTTTATATCTGCCACCAAAGAGGGCAAGTTGTACAGTATGACATCTACCATCTGACAAACTGAATACCTGTTGAAATGTACCTTCTTATTGAAAAGTACTCTTGCATCTGTTCAGGCCCCACTAACTCCCTATTTATAAAAAAAAAGATTGCAAAAAAATGGTGGAAATGGTTGACATACATTCAAATGTAGACCTGAGATACAGATGTTCAACCTTCATCACTGCACAACTCTGTGAAAACAGGGTTAATGCCCTCTTTATTGTGATGTATTACAAAACTACTGTACCCTCTAAGATCTTACCTTTTCTCTTTCAATTAGAAGACAATTAAACTATACCCAGAGTTAGTATTTTGTCCTTTCTAACATTTCTAAATGTCACCAATCAAAACTTTATTTAATAGCACTTAGAAACTATATTTAAATTCTTCATGCCTCATTATCCCAATAAGTCTGTGGACTTACAAATCTGGGAAAATGTGAAAATTTTGAAAATACAACTCTTCAATCATAAGAAATTTTTATGAATAAACTTTAATTCAGTACTCTAAGTTCAAATAAAACAATCTTAGCTTATAAAGCAGAAATAAGAGTATTTGAAATGTGATTTTCACAGAACTTTTTAGGAGTCTGTGCTTATAAAATACAAACAAGCAAACAATAAATAACTATATAATGTATTAAAAGTGAAGCAATATTTCTATAGTATACCACATTCCACACTTAAGTCAACTGTGAAAGGGCAGATCATTAGAAAACTCATTTAATATAAACTAAATTATACTTTATGAAAATCTCATGGGGCAAATGTCCCACATGATGAACTTCAAAAGCAGGTGAGCCAGAAAGGGATATAGCTCAGTGGTAGAGCAGTTTGCTTAGCACACACAAGGCCAGGGAGTCAATCCCAAGCACTGAAGGGGTAAAAAGAAAGCAAATGAAAATAACTGATTTCGTTGATTCAAGATGTGAGAAAAAACAAAAACAAAAACGATAGAGCACAAATTATTTTCTACCAGTTTAAAACATACACCAATGTATTAATGTTAAGGAATAAGAATAAATTGGATTTTATGAAATATCTAATTTTCCTCACACAAAAATGACACACATTTTAAGAAGAAAAAAAAGTGACATTAAAGAGAATGCCACCCATGAATATAATTGTGATATAATTACACAGAACCATGTAAATCAGGTATGTGATCATTAAGTGTTCCATTTCAAGACCATGTCTATTGCTATGACCTTTACTGGGCAAAAAAAAAAAAAAAAAAGAGAGAGTTTTTTTTTACAACTCATTAAGACAACCCCAAAATGGGATGCATACTCAGCACAGAGAGAGGGCAGCTTGTCTGTCCCATTTGGACCCCAGTGAACTGGCCATTTACTGCATAGCTATCTATTTCCTTAACACTACAGCGCCCAGAGGAACACAGATCAATAAATAGTATTGTAACACTCAATTATGTTCCCAGAGGGTAGAGGACTTCTAGAGAAATCTAAAACAGAACCCCTCTCTTTTGCATGAAAAAAAAATTAGATAGCTCTCTTTTCTTTCCTAAATCAACACACGAGTCCTTGAAACATGCTAGCTTGTTTTCTAACATAAAGCCTCTGTTGTTAAATTTAACAGTTTTCCAGAGATCCCGTTGAGACGCTCAAAGAATAGACATGTAGGGTCTGGTTACACAGTATCTAATATCTGAAGACCTATAAATGTGTTTTGGACCTACATTTTATTTTCTCGACACTGAGTAAATTAGAGTGCTCAGAGCTATCCTCATTCTTAAATGAAGAGACTCAGGCAGAGAGCTCAGCCCGAGGCTGCAGATCACTGACTCAAACAGGGCCAAGGCCAGCACCTGCCTTGGACTGCTCAAGGCTGTGCATTGACCCTGAGGGATCTTGATGCACTTCACAGCCATCAGGTCTCTGCTTTGGCTCTAGCTTTGAGACTGCTGCTCAACAGAGAGGGCAGATGGGAAGGGACCTCAAAAGCAATAGATTATGTCTGAATTTGAAAAACTAGAACCTAAGAGGAAAAAAGAGGAAGATCAGGCAGAATACAATTGCTCAGACAACATTAGATTTTTTTTAAATTTGCCTAGAGTGATGTCCAATTATCCATCTGATAGACTAGCATTAAAGCACTGAGAACGTTGCCAGTCCCAGAGCTTCATGGAGCCCTCTGGAGGTGTGGCAGGGATCATGGAGAAGATCCATAGAAAGAAGTAGCTTGGGAATGGCTAATGGGTCTGCAGGGCTGTCCCTTTTCAATCTCTGGTTCCTCTCCCCGGGACCCTTCTGCTCACCATGTCTTTCCCTGTGTGGATCCTGGGCAGGGAAGGTAGCCCTATGCTTTTGTTTTGCTCTGAGTTACCATGAAAAGAACACAGGACTGCAAGTCAGAAGCCAGTCCCCTGATGGTCTGCCTTCACCCGCTCTGTGACCCATGGCCAGGTGGCTGTACCCCTGGGCACCCGATTCTCACTTGGGAAAGGAAAGGACTGAACTGGCTGATTCTAAGGTCATGTTTTGCCTTGAACAGTAAACCAGGCCAGACTAGAGACACGGCTAAAGCCCTGACATTTCTCCAAGATGCCAGGATCTCCAGCTTTGCCTTTCCCATCTTTTTGTCCAGAAGCGTCTTTAGTGTTTTCATGTTAAAACAGGGTGAGATATAATGCCATTATCTGTGTTTTGGAGGAAAGCCTTTATGCTGCCTCATTGCCTCCATTATACTTACATGGAAGGCTCTGAGTCTATATTCATCTGGTTGGATGAGCAGAGTTTGAGCCAAAGGTAAGAGTATGAACTTGATGTGTGGCAAGGAGGCAGAAGAACCACCTTTCAGCTCCTGCCAAACTTTATGCTGTGGGTGATCTGGCTGGGATCATCTCAGATGGTCTGGGGGGCTGAAGAATCATGGAGAAGTAATGCCTTTTCTCCCCTTCCCCACTCTGCCCTTCTTTGAACCACCTTTCTTTCCAAAGAGAGAGGTGGGATGTGGCAGTCCAGGCCATACCCCAGAAATCCCCTGGATTATGCTCAGTGGAGATTCAGGAGAAAGAAGCTTATATGGCACAGAGTTAAAGCCCATGAGCATGTTTAGGGGAGCAGAAGTGTGTGTGAGCAAGACACGGAAATTAAGTAGCTCAAGGATCAGGGAAAATGGTCCACTGGAGACATGGAGCACCAGTGAAATCAAGTCAATAGCAAACACAAGAGAACTGACAGCATTCTTTGTTTATTCTTAATTATGGTGAAGTCCAAAGAACTCTTAGGTACTGTTCATCAGAAGTACCTGCAAAATGTTCTATTTGCCTACAGAAGTGCATATTAGCCAAGCTGATGCACTGCAGACAGGCCAGTGGGCTTCCAGACACCTGGACACCACACCAGAGGTGATGCACTCTGCAGGCTCAGGCTCTGGCAGCAAGAAGACTCTTTGCACATTCTGAAGTAGATCAACCCTAAAGAAACTAAGCTTACAAGCTTACGCCAGGACTTCAACTGGTGAGAGCTGCCAAAGCCCTAGCCAAGTGTCCTCAGGGTCATAGGCTCCCCCAGGCCCCCACAGAGGTAAGGTCCTGCAGCTGCAAGCATACCACTGTCCCCGACTGCCCCGCACTCCCAGGACAGGTGTCAGGTGGCACTGGTGGGCCATGGGCAGTGTCACCTAAGGGGAAGCTGAAGTGGGGAATCCATCTCATTCAGTTCCATGGGAGGGGATCATGTCGCTCAAGATCTCTTCGGTATTGTTCATTGTCCTGGTGTAGAGGTGACTTGCAGAACACTCCTGCTGCACATGGTGCTCACTCACCCAGTGTCAGGATTCACAAGTCTCACTGCTACGATGGCCAGAGCAAAGGAAGGACAGAATCTGGTTCTCTGGATTTACATGCCCCTGAGTGCATCCATGGGGACTCCTTGACAGCCCAAGTACTTATGAGGAAATCATGCACATATAGGTCACGTGTGGCTCTGTGCCTGCTCCCCAGAGCATCCCAAGAGCACTCACAGACCCCAAAAGTGTTCGGGGAAGGAGATGTACAGCTAGGCATGCCTCTGAGGAGGGTGACATCAGTCCCCGAGAGGGACCAACTTATTTTTCCTACATATTTTTATTGTCCTTGAATTTTGTTTATCTTGGGCCAGTTTTCACCATTTCAAAACTAGGTAATAAAGCTTCAAAAGACAGTGGAACGATTGGGTTTTACATTTCTTTTAAGTGTGTGAAAGAAATCCATTCAATCTGGCAAGACTGGCTCTTGCTGAAATAGCCTCAGAAACCCGGGAAAGTAAGAAGGCAGTGTCCTTGGCAGGTTCACTCACCAAGGGGTGGAGACAATGACGTGGCACTTGCATCTCAGAATCAAGGGACATTCAGAATTCTTTCTGCCTGCTCCTTACCCCCCATCCCATTGATGCCCCCAGCCCAGCCTGACATTTCAAAGGACTTCCAGGATGGGACCTGGCGCCACTGCACCTCCCCAAGGGTCTGAATGCCTACTTTCAATGCGACAGGCGGGACTCCTCTTCAAAGGTTGTAGAGAAAATGTGACCAGCAGCTAAGGGACCTCAAAGACAGTGTTGTCAGTTGTTTTACAAGTCAGGAGGCACAGGTCCTGGGAGGAGGAAGGACTTTGTCAAGGTCACACAGAGTTCATTGGTGGCAGGATAGGAGTCACCAAGCCTTTTCCCGCTCAAAGGGCCTCCCTGGTCCTCAGAATGGGGGCACCAGGCGATCCCCTAAGAAAAAGGACCTAGACACCCATGGAGTCAGCCCACCCAAGTTCAAGTTCTCAGTCATCCATCTCCTAGTTCGGTGGCTTTGGGCAAATTGCATCATGACAAAAGAAAAACAAGATTCATGTCAGGACTGTTTCCTTGTCAGGAGCCTGTTTCCTTGTCTACAAAATAAAGATCTCGTAGGGCTGGCCTAAGGGTTGTCATGAGGATTGGTATCACAAGTCCATAATCTTTGGGCAGAAGTCATTGTTTCCAAATTTAGACATGTTTAGATTTCAGAGGGGGGGTGAGGTTTATGAGCCACGTATCCTACCGTGTTCCATCACCATTTCTGTGACTCGTGATTATTCAAACTAGGGCTCCACGAGAGTCCAAGTAGCCTCAGAGCAGCCCAGGATTTGTCCTTGAATGAGTCGTAGCATCAGACTTGGTGGAAGCTGTTGGTTTTCATAGTCTTTTTTGGGCTTCAGAATTGAGGGATTGTAATAAAAAATGACAGCCGAACTTCACTGTGCGGTTCCCTGGAGCTGGGCGCCTCGCGGGTGAACTTGCTGAATCCACAGAACAAACCCACGTAGTGGATCCTAGTGCAGCCCCTGCGAGGCAGGAGAACCTGCGAGCAGGGCCAAGGGATGCACCTGGGCAGCAGAGCTGGGGTTAAGTGAGATCATGATGTGAACTGCCGGTGACAGCACCCAGCCCATGAGGACAGTGCCACAAACCCTGGCTGTCATTCCCCTCGTTCAGCATCCCTTTATGTTAAAAACATTAGAAAAACTAAGGATAACAGGAACTTACCTTGACATTGTAAAAACTATCTATGCTAAGCCTCAGGCTAGCATCATTCTGAATGGAGAAAAGTTGAAGGCATTCCCTCTAAAATCTGGAACAAGACAGGGATGCCTTCTATCGCCACTTCTATTTAATTTAGTCCTTGAAATATTAGCCAGAGCAATTAGACAGACAAAAGAAATTAAAGGCATAAAAATAGGAAAAGAAGAACTTAAATTATCACTATTTGCAGATGACATGATTCTATAACTAGAAGACCCAAAAGGGTCTACAAAGAAACTACTAGAACTAATAAATGAATTAAGCAAAGTGGCAGGATATAAAATCAACATGCATAAATCAAAGGCATTTCTGTATATCAGCGACAAAAGTTCTGAAACGGAAATGAGGAAAAACACTCCATTCACAATATCCTCAAAAAAATAAAATACTTGGGAATCAACCTAACAAAATAGGTGAAAGATTTATACAATGAAAACTACAGAACCCTAAAGAGAGAAGTAGAAGAAGATCTTAGAAGATGGAAAAATATACCCTGTACATGGACAGAACTAACATCATCAAAATGGTGATATTACCAAAAGTTCTCTATAGGTTTAATGCAATGCCAATCAAAATCTCAACGGAATTTTTTGTAGAAATAGATAAAGCAATCATGAAATTCATATGGAAAAATAAAAGACCCAGAATAGCAAAAGCAATTCTAAGCAGGAAGTGTGAATCATGCGGTATAGCGATACCAGATTTCAAACTATATTACAGAGCAACAGTGACAAAAACAGCATGGTACTGGTACCAAAACAGGCGGGTGGACCAATGGTATAGAATAGAGGACACAGAGACTAATCCACAAAGTTACAACTATCTTATATTTGATAAAGGGGCTAAAAGCATGCAATGGAGGAAAGATAGCATCTTCAACAAATGGTGTTGGGAAAACTGGAAATCCATATGCAACAAAATGAAACTGAATCCCTTTCTTTTGACATGCACAAAAGTTAACTCAAAATGGATCAAGGAGCTTGATATCAAATCAGAGACTCCGCATCTGATAGAAGAAAAAGTTGGCTCCGATCTACATATTGTGGGGTCGGGCTCCAAATTCCTTAATAGGACACCCATAGCACAAGAGTTAATAACAAGAATCAACAAATGGGACTTACTTAAACTAAAAAGTTTTTTTCTCAGCAAGAGAAACAATAAGAGAGGTAAATAGGGAGCCTACATCCTGGGAACAAATTTTTACTCCTCACACTTCAGATAGAGCCCTAATATCCAGAGTATACAAAGAACTCAAAAAATTAGACAATAAGATAACAAATAACCCAATCAACAAATGGGCCAAGGACCTGAACAGAAACTTCTCAGAGGAGGACATACAATCAATCAACAAGTACATGAAAAAATGCTCACCATCTCTAGCAGTCAGAGAAATACAAATCAAAACCACCCTAAGACACCATCTCACTCCAGTAAGATTGGCAGCCACTATGAAGTCAAACAACAACAAGTGCTGGCGAGGATGTGGAGAAAAGGGTACACTTGTACATTGCTGGTGGGACTGCAAATTGGAAAGCAGTATGGAGATTCCTGGGAAAGCTGGGAATTGAACCACCATTTGACCCTGCTATTGCCCTTCTTGGACTATTCCCTGCAGACCTTAAAAGAGCATGCTACAGGGATACTGCCACATCGATGTTCATAGCAGCAGCACAATTCACAATAACTAGACTGTGGAACCAACCCAGATGCCCTTCAATAGATGAATGGATAAAAAAAAAGTGGCATTTATACACCATGGAATATTACGCAGCACTAAAAATGACAAAATCATGGAATTTGCAGGGAAATCGATGGCACTAGAACAGATTATGCTTAGTGAAGCTAGCCAATCCCTAAAAAACAAATACCAAATATCTTCTTCGATATAATGAGAGCAACTATGAACAGAGCAGGGAGGAAGAGCAGGAAGAAAAGATTAACATTAAACAGAGACATGAGATGGGAGGGAAAGGGAGAGAAAAGGGAAATTGCATGGAAATGAAAGGAGACCCTCATTGCTATACAAAATTACATATAAGAGGTTGTGAGGGGAATGGGAAAATAAACAAGGAGAGAAATGAATTACAGTAGATGGGGTAGAGAGAGAAGATGGGAGGGGAGTGGAGGGGGGATAGTAGGGGATAGGAAAGGTAGCAGAATACAACAATTACTAATAGGGCATTTTGTAAAATTGTGGATGTGTAACCGATGTGATTCTGCAATCTGCATTTGGGGTAAAATTGGGAGTTCATAACCCACTTCAATCTAATGTATGAAATATGATATGTCAAGAGCTTTGTAATGTTGTGAACAACCAATAAAAAAAACAGAAAAAAACTTTTCTGTGTTTCACATTCAATTGTTTTATTTCATTCATTGATTCATATAATAAATATCGTTTGAGCAACACCTCATATTTGGACATGACCAGAGAAAGCTGGACTTTAGAGAGGAGGGCTGCAAGAAAGGCATGAGATTCAGGAAGAGCAGCAGTGAACACTCACATGGTGTGTCTGAGTAGGCTGGGGTAGGGGGAATCTCTTGGCTTAAGTATTAAAACTAACATTAATTGTTTTTCAGATGTGGGAAGGGAAGCCACACCACAGAGGTTTGTGACGTGCAATAGTAAGTAAGTCTTGGGCTCTAAATTCTAAGTACTTTGTCTTTAACAGGCCATGCTAAAACAGGATTCTATAAAACTGCACTTTTCATCCTGATTTTAGCTTGAGAGCCCATGGTCACAGGTCCTCTGCACTTCCACAAGTGACACCCTAACTATTTCACTAAGGTTCAGATCTGTGGGTCCCTGCTGTTACAAGATTTTCCCCTTCAGAATTATAGGGAGGTTCAGAAACTTGGTCCATGCACTGGGACAAAGAAGGTGTCTTGGGCATCTGGGGAAAGTTGCCCTTTGCCGACCTCATGGAAGCATTTTGCATTGTTGCTGAATGTGTGTCCTCCTTCTGGACACCAGGCTGGAGGAGGTAGGGAGGAAAAGAGTATGGGTTCCCTGCCAGTAGCGCTTTGGCTCTTCTGTCTGGGAGAACATTCTCCCTACACACTAATTCCCAAATCTTACTGGACAGAGTAAGCCAATGACCCTCACTTGTTACAGAGTGGCTGGACTTACAATTCTGCCTCTAATCCAGGGAGGCAAGGAACAGGCAGGAGTAAGTGGCTTTGGAAAGCCCCATCCTTTTTTTGCTGCAGCAGCTTGCCATTAGGGTTTGGGAAGGCACAATATGAGGCCAATCTATCTATCCCAGAGGCAGACAAATTGAGAATGAGGATCTCAGAAAACAAAAAATTCAACTTAAAATAATGCATTATATTTTGAACACTGAATGCTTGACAGTACATTTCATATCTCATCTCCTGGTACTTGCAAATGCTAGTCAACACTCAGAGGGAAAATTCATGTTTCTCATGTCAAATATCCTTGCAGCTCACATCTCCTCCTGTTGTGAACAGTTAAACTGATCCCTATGAGGACAGTCTGCTCACACTATAATCTTCTGTGACACAAAACCTTAATCTGTCTTAAAATTTTCTATTGTTTTTCACTAAAATATTCTCCTGGAACTTTTTAAGTGCACATTCATTTCCATGGATGAGGATAAATTGCATAATCAGAGGTCCTCCAGCCAATGCTGACGTGCCTGCCCAGCCCAAGTCCAAGGTAATCACTCAGATTACTTGTTGCCATCTATCTAGCTAATTCATTGTCACTATTCTTCCTCTGGTCTAAGAGAATTTACCCTTTCCTAAAATGAGCTTTATCTCATATTAAGATATGAGGGGGGATAGCCCATGTGGGGGAAGTTGGCATCACTGAGGCCCACCCTTCTGCTGCCAGGCTTCCAATAAAGGGGCCATCAAAGCCTTGCATTAGGAGAGAAAGCCCACTTTTAAAAAGTGGCTGCAACCTGCTACTTAATAAATGAAAATAATGATGATTTGACTTTGCAAATGGTGGCCTTCTCTAAATACCCTGTTCTGCCTTCAAGTCTATCCTCCAACCCCATCACTGACCTATTCTTGGCCTAAATCTTACTTGCCATCCAGATGACAGTTTTGTTGTCACATCCTTCTGCAGGCCTTCTCTGTCCCCTTGGCTGGAACCCCCACTCATCCGGAGCATCCTGTAGAGTAGATACAGCTGTACCTCTTTCAAGTACAAATGGAATGTAAGCAGCCTGTGACCAGAGGTCTCTGTAGCCAAGTGCAGAAAAGCAGAAGGGAGAAGGGAAAATCAGTTTTAACAATACATCTTGTCTGACCAAACAGCGTTGGCCCTCCATACTTGTGGTTTCTGCAACTAAGTTAGGATTAAAAAATATTCAGGGAAAAAATGGCATATTTATTGAACATGTGCCAATTTTTTTCTTATTATTATTCCCTAAACAATGCAATATAATATGTAAATATATAATAACATAATATTAATTTATAATGGGTATTATAAATCTAAAGGAAATTTAAAACATACAGGAGGATACGCATAGTTTATGTCCAAATACTATGCCCTTTTATATAAAGGATAGAAGCATTCCCAGATTTTTAGTTTGGGATGAGTCCTGGAGCCAATCCCCTTCAGATACAGAGGGATGACTATATTCAAAGTAATGTGGTTGGCATACAATCAGCATGAAAAAATAGCACTGGGAATTTTACATCCTTTGTGTAATTCCAGTGAGTGTTTTATACTCATAGCATATCTCAGTTAACACTATTTGACACTACTCAGTTAACACTACTTCAGGTGCTGGGCAGCTACATTTGGCCCATGGCACCTGTACCACATGGCCTACTTGGAGTACATTTGTGCTTCTAACCCACTACCCTCAAGAGTGGGGTTAGACTTATCCTTCACTACTGTACCTCTAACAGCCAGAATGTAGTAGAGGCTTAATAAAGGTTTGATGAAAAATAATAATTGAACAATCTAATCTCTGCCATTATTTAACCATGTGACTTTGGGTTAGTTGATTTCTCTGGAGTTACTACCCTACTAAAGAAGAAGGTGATAAATTCTAAGATTACCAAGGTCCCCATAAATGTAAACATCCCAGGTTACTTAATTTAGATCTCTCTCTCTCTCTCTCTCTCTCTCTCTCTCTCTCTCTCTCTCTCTCTCTCTCTCTCCAGATGCTCTTGATTCTCATCAAGAGTTTCCAGGCCAGCATGCAACCAAATTTATCATGCCCCACTTTGAATCTCAGAGATATTTAGGATCATGTTTTTTTTTAAAGTAGTGCTCATTTATTACTTTGATAATAAAAAGAAAATATCTTTATAATAGAAAATATGGATCACACAATGGAGTAGTCAGAAAACAAATTGCTTAGATTGCTGGTACACAGAGATGGATACAGCATTTGTATGGCTCTCCTTCTAGTGTTCACGTTTTTATTTATTACTAGTAATGCGTATATAACTGTGCATGTGGTGTTTCCTTTAGCAAAATGAAGGTAATTCTACATATATATTTCTAAGTCATCCTTTGTAATCTAATAATATTTTGGGAGCATACACCAAGTTGTCAGATGTTAAAGCATAATTTTGCTGAGTGCAACATGTAGCTTCACATGAAGACCTGGAGGTGCCACCTTAATCAGATGAAAGGGTAAACCATGTGGATATCTGGGGGGTGACACTTCCCAGTGGAGAGAACACTAGGAACCTGCCCTGCAGGTTGGCAGGGCTATGGTAGGTAAAGCAGGGCATAGAGGGGCAGAAAGCAAGGTCAGAAAAGTAAGATGTGGTTAGGCAGGTGCACTTCAATGACCTTGGCACATTCCTGTGCAGGATATGGGAAGCTGCTGTGCACGTGTAGGTGGGTGGGGGCTAGGGACCAGGGATGCTGATCTGTTAAACACTCCACATGCCCTGGACAGTCCCCTGCAATAATGATATTACCCCAGTTTCAACGGTGTCAGGGCTGAGAAATCTAGTTCTGCAGGAAAAGGAACAGTGACCAGGACCAGTCAAGAAATTATGGAGAAGAAAATACAGGCAAGAACAGTTGATCTTTGGACTTGGGAGAGAAAAGTGAAGGTAGTCAGGTTCTGGGCACATTTTGAAGGTGGAGATTTAGGATTTCCCATGAACCATACACGGTCGTGGAAAACCAAAAGGAATCAAAGTAAACATTCAGGGTCCTAAGGACTGACTGAGATGGAGGAGAGTTCAGAAGAAAGTTCATGGGACAAGACAACAAGTCTGGATGGTCAAGGTTTTAGAGCCTGACTTGAGACATCTGAGAGACTGGTTGCAAGTAGGAAGTGAAGAAGAATAAGTCATGAGGGACAACTCCAGTGCATGGCCTGGAAACAGGCAGATGGTGGAGTCCAAGGGACATGGAAAAGGTCTGATTTGGGCTGGAGGATGGCAGCCTTGGCACTGGCCATACTGAGTGACACTGTAGTGATCTTCCCTCTTTCTTCTTCTCATTGGTCCCTGTGATAATGAGACCACAGGGGAAGAGTACACTGTGAAGTTAAGGTTTTTTGTATGCAAACATTATTTTCAAAATGTCATTGCTTAAGTGGGCTTTGGGGACTTCTATCCAATATCCTGGAATACATAATATATGTCCTGTCACATTCTGCCCTCAACAGTCTGATGAGAGTTGACTTTCTGCCTTTAGGGATAACATATATGTATTTAGGATGTTTAAACATTAAGCTTACAGCAATCAAGCCTCCTTTATTTGAACTCACAGCACATTAACATTCTTTGAACCACACTGTTAAGAACACGTGGCTTTCAAAATGCTTTTTAAAAGGCTTTAAAATACAGAGAGTACACAAAATAAAGTATTCTCAAGGAAGACGAAGCCTGGGTGGTTCTGGAATCGTGTTCTTATAAGTGGTAGATAGGGCTTAGGGTTAGTTTTCAGTAAGGGGCTCACTGATAACACTTTACCCATAAGTCTTCACATTCCCCATTCCAGGTACTTCTCATGGAATCCAATCTTCTCTGACCTTCTGATAAAGAGGCTGCATCAGCCTCTGTTAGAAATTTCATTTGAAGAGACTGGCATAGGGTAAATATCCTTGACCCCACCTTCCAAGGTGACAATTCCATCTCATTAGAGTTGTGCTTTGGAGGAATGTCCTAATATGTGATTGGACCAGAGGAAGCACATAAATAGTCCGAAGGGCTGCCCGGCTGATCTTTGGCCTCTGGACACCAACTTCTCAGTGTCTGGAGCAGAGGCCCAGGAGTGGAGACGGAGCTGCTACTGTCCTCAGCACTCCTGGCTGCTGGGGCCAGCTCTCCCCACCAGCAGGCCTGGGCACCTGAATCCAGGAGGGGGCCATTGATGGAGAAGGGTGGGGCTATCCAGTGTCCTGAGTCCCCAGTCACAGCCCTGTTCTAGGCAGAGGGGTGGTGGGAGAGATACTTGAGTGCAGAAAATCTAACTTTTGAAACCATCCCTCGCGAGTGAAACAGGTTCTTTTCTCTTATTCCTATGAGATTTTTACCAACACCATCCGACATGATTTTGTGAAGCTTCCTTTGGAAGCCACTTACTGACAATACTTCAGGCCAAGCAGAATTTATTTCCACCTGGGGCCAAGAAGAGGGGTTTTAAAAACCAAGGACCAGGACCTGCTGTGGTTTCCTTTGGCTGATTAGGTGAAGTTCGGGGCCCTCCACTGAGCTTCTGAGTCCCCCAATGATCACCTCCACACTGGCACCTTCTGATGTAGACCAGGGAGGTGTCCAGGGAGGCCAGAGCCAGGAAGGACCTGCAAGTGATGCTGAGAAGACCAGGGACAAGAACTGAAATACAAAGGTTGAATGCTTTCTCTCATAGGTAGAATCTAGAATGAAAGAAGTGGGGGTGGGGGGACCCATGAAAACAGAGATCAGTGGAGTGGAGGAAGGGGATTGACGGGGAGGGAGGAGGGACCAGAAAAGTGAGGACTGTGGAACAAAATTGACCAAATGATGCTACAGATGTACATGAATATACCCCAGTGAATTCCACTTTTGTGTATATCTCTAAAGCACCAATTTTAAAAAAAAAAAAAAGCAAAAAATAAATAGAAGGAAGACCAGTAGAGCTGAGGAAGGGGAGCAGGGAGAGGAAAGTGGGAGTTCTGGGGATTGAAACAGAGCAAATTATATTGCATGCATGTTTGAATGTGTCAACGTGAACTCCACTGCTATATGCAACTGTAAAGCACTAATGAAAACATTTTTAAAAACCAAAACCAAACAAACAAACAAAACAGGGCTCAGAGAGGTTAGGAAATCTGTCTGAGGTCATTCTAGCTTTGGAGCCAGAGAACCTGATTCTAATCCTGGGTCTTCCATTTACGAGCCATGTGACCTAGTGGATGTGATGTGACTTCTCTAAACGTTGGCCTCCTCAGTTTTAAAATGGGGACATTAATGGCAGCTTCCATAGGCTGTGAGCGATAAATGAGAAAAAATGTATCTATTTCTATTTTTCTGTGAGTTAGAGAGTCGGATGTTGATTGACAGCGTCAGAGGCAGAGGCAATCCTAGGAACCCTTGTCTGCCCCTTGCTGTACCATCGTGCCTTGTTCCAGGGGCACTGTCTTCCAGCATGGCCTTCCTCACCTCCCCATCTGTCCACAGGCTAGCCCTCAGTCTTTGCAAACTCAACTTCTTCTCTGCCACCTGGCTAACATGGCAAAACCATGCTGCACACCTCAGTGTGTGTAGCCTTTATTACAACCAGTTGCATCAAAGTCACGTGTATGAAATTCAATAAAGGAGCTCTTTTCTCTAAGTTCAGAAATGTATTTACTTTTAATGCATTTTTATCTGCAAGCCTGAAAATGTGTTTATTTTGGTACTTGTGTTCTGTGCCTGCATTTGGTGAATCTATAGCTGGATTTTAGTTTTATTTTTCCTTATGATAAAACACACATAACGTTACCATCTTAACCAATCTAAGTATATAGCAAAAGATTGTTCTGTAAAGAATTCTTTTTTTAAAAATATTTATTTATTTTTTAGTATTGGCGGACACAACATCTTTGTTTGTATGTGGTGCTGGAATATCGAACCTAGGCCACACGCATGCCAGGTGAGCGCGCTACCACTTGAGCCACATCCCCAGCCCCTAGAATTCTTGCATAACCCCACTATATCCCTAAACCTCAACCCCTGCCCTGCTCTGAGCCTTTAGCTCAGGCCAGCCCCACCTGCCCACAGGAAAGAGTTCTGGATACCGTCTCTGCTCAGAGTGAATGTCCTGGGACTTCCACCTTGCTTTCTCAGTCCTGGAGAAATGTTCTGTCCCCATGATCTTGGCTCAGAGTTGTTATTTCTAATGTGGCGTCTTCTCAAATCTGACGCTGAAGTCCTCAAGGCTCTTTACTGACTGGTCTGGGAAGCTCCTCCACTTTTCCAACCCTTGCCTGATTAAATGATCCCTTTGGCCACTCTGTTCTCAACCTTCTGCATATAGAGTCCCAGGCCTTCAGTCTCAAAAGAGACCTCTACCATTCCTGATGGCCCAGTGGCTCAGAGGGGAAAGCTGCAAGGTTGTCATCCTGGCTGACGTGGGGTGTGGGCACCTTGGTTGGTGTGGTTCACTCCATGTCTCTGAACTCTGCCTCTGCCCCATTTTACCAAAAACCATGTTACTAAAGCTTCCTATGAGTCAGATACTGTGCTGAGAACTTTATACATGCAATTTCATTTAATGCCAACGACAACCCTTTGGGGTGGGTATCAGTATCCCCATCATACACACATAGAAACTGAGGCTTAAAAAGTGAAAAGATGTGTCTCAAAGGTCCATAACTGGTCAGCAGAGGTGCCAGGAGTCAAGGCCAGGTCTCTTTGATCCTGAAGCCAAGGTCCCAAACCAGAAGATCCTCTGCTCTGCCCCTTCTGCCTTCTTACCCTGTCACCTCCTTGGACATCTTTGTTGAAGTCCATGACCTGAGCCTCCACATAAGTCAGCTCATTGGCTCTAGAGCTGCCATGGTTTCCCAGCACCCAGAGCCCAGGACATCTCCTCAGCTGAAAGAGACAATGCTTTAGACACAGGCTTCTGCTAAAATTGGATTTTGCTTCACCTGTAGACAAAAATGACCTGGTAGGTCAAACTTCTGGCCAAGGTTGACAAAACATGTGAAGTTCAGCCTTCTGGAATTTCACTTACCAATCATTCACTAAGAATACCCTAGGACGGTGCCAAGTTTGGTATATGAGAATTTGCGCCCAATCATGCTCCATTTTTGGAGGGTCTGTGTTAGTCCTTAATTAAGTGTCCACAGAGTTTCTGGCTTTCCCTTGAAATAATAAAGTGATCCCATCTTAATTCCCCTATCCCACCTCCGCTACCCATTCTTTGTTTGAATATTTCTTTCTGGACCATTTGCTGCATTCACAATGACTATATAATTTTTGATTATGGCTCTTTTCATTTACAAACAACAAATCTGACCTACTATCTATTTTTTTAAACAAAGTTTTATTGGCACACCGTCATGCCCATTCATTTACATGTCATCATGTACGACAGAATTGGGTTTTTGAAATGGAGATGATATGGCCTGCAAAGGTAAAAGTAGTTATTACCTGACTTTTTGCAAAAGCAACTTGCTAATGCTTGAT
This sequence comes from Ictidomys tridecemlineatus, assembly GCF_052094955.1. NCBI lineage: Eukaryota > Metazoa > Chordata > Mammalia > Rodentia > Sciuridae > Ictidomys > Ictidomys tridecemlineatus. The sequence goes on from NC_135490.1 coordinate 43,670,326, forward strand.
TTAGAGACAGTAAAACTGGATAATCTTGTTGGTTATGATAATTAATGGCTCTGCCACGTCCTGTTGAGTGATCTTGACTTTAACTCAGTGTATCTCATGTGGTTAGACATATTTTCTCATCTGCACAATCTGTAAAGCTGATATTTGACCCATGTGCTGAATTATTTCCCTAGGACAAATTCCCACATGGAGTCTTAAGTCAAATCATCGGGCATGGTTGCCAGGGAGGGTCAAAATTCTGTCCCTATTGTATTTGTTCACCTTGGTTCTACTTTGAGAATGAAACTTCTTCACCCTTGGACAACTGATATCTCCACCTGGACCCAGAATCTTTTTGGAATTGTGTTCTAAGGAACCTTCTTGCTTAGTTCACTGGAGTTGGTTCTTTATCCGGGGCCTTTACTGCCCTTGCATCTCCCTCATTTCCCTTCCTCCCTGATTTCGGTTTGGATTCCTCTTCCGTGCTTTTAGTCCTCCTCTGCCAACCCCGCTCTATGAAACAGTTCTGTATTCTTTTGTTTCCATACTCATCTCTCATTTGCAGCTTTCATATCCTCAAAGGCACCAAAAGCAACCAGAATAGATCTGTTAATGAACCACCCCAGAGGGCTTCATGGGACAATATACCCACAGTCATGGGGAAGGGAGTGATCTGTCACATGACCCCTCCTCTTGGATCTAGCACCATGCTGGATGGCCAGACCCAAGGATTGCTTGTCTAGAGGATTTGTGAATCTCCACATTTGGCCTTACTGTTGTCCCAGCCTACAATTCATTTCCATTTTTTTCTACATCCTCTGGCTTCTCAGACACTTTCTGCATATTAGCTTCTGATTTACTGCCTGCATAGACTATTTCTATGGACAAACGACTAATAAAAAAGGAAAAACTCTAAAAATGGATTTCTGCTGAACACTGCTTTCCAATGAGTTTCTTTAATTGTGGCATTAGGAACATATGAAATTACTTTCATCGACACAGTAATTTGGATCCTGGAAGAAGCTGAATTATTCTGAGAGGCCAAACCCTAGTGGCTTAGTGCTGCTGGCCAAAAGATTTCACCCCTCCTGCTGACCAATAGACACTTCCCTTTGGGAAGCCTGGCTGAAAACTAGAGGCTAAAATGTCCCCGTCTGATGCTTCACCCCCTCCAACATCTCTGTCATGGTGACCCTCCTCTGCTATGGAGCACAATATAGTGCATTAGAAATGTTTGTTCTTTAAAAATGTTTAAATCTCATACCATTTATTTTCTGCTATTGGTCCTAATTTTGCTTTTCAGGAAAGGGCTGAGCAAGTCTGAACAGTATTTTTGTAGAAGCTTTTTGGATATTTAAGGACTAAGATCCTGCCTCCCTGTCATCTTCTTCTTGCAACCTAAATGTTTCCAATTCCTTTAACCATTTAGTGTTTGCCATTAGTAGTGGGTCTCTTGACCAAAGAGGGCCTTGCTTGGAATTGCAATGCTGATAATGTAACAGTAACATGTATGAAGTGTGCATTTGCCTCAAGTGCTTTATATCCTGGAACTCATTCAACCTGCACAGCAATTCCAGGAGGGAACTGCCACATTGTTCCCATTTGGTAGATTGTGTGGTGAGTCCTGGCACAGCCACATACTAGGTGTGATGCCTTCCTCTAGGTATTTAGCCTCACTCTCTTCACCTATGAAATGAGAATGAGGAGACCCATCAGAGATGTCAGGATCCTCAGAATGCATTGAGTCCCAGAAGCTTTTCTTCATGGTTTTCTTGGGAAGGATTCTGGGGAATGTGGGCCTTGGACTTGAGCTTGCTGGTGAGGGAGGTCCCGGGGCCTCTGATGCACATCTGTCTGCATTGTCTGGACACATATTATACAAGTGGCAGCAAAATTCCTGCAGCCCCTTTGCATTAATTGTCACCTATTTCAGGAGAGGGTAGTTGGTTTGTGGAAGGGGGCAGAGCTGCCCAGATAACAGCCTGGTGTCCTTCTCACCCCACAAGTGGCCTGTGTGGATGTGGGTCAAGGGTCCCCCTGCAGCCCCACTCTCTGTGCTTCAGAGGATTCTAGTCCCAGGCAGCTGGAATCTCTTCAGAACCTTAGGCTTTTCATGTCAGAGCCATCATCGACCCAGTTTTCCAAATGAGCAGTTACAGAAATACAAAACAGTCTGCTAATTTAGTAGTCACTGCCTTCTTTAAACAAGCACATCATAGGCATAAATGCATAGTAGAGCATTTTGGGAAATGTGTGGTCACTGAGTCCAGTCAACAAATAGGTGCATGCTGGGCCCAGCCATACCCAAGGCTGGGCTTACCTTGCAATGGCTTTGTCTTCACCCTGATTTGCCCTGGGCTCTACATTCTCAAAGGGCAACAGAGTCTTCTTTGAACTTCTTATTGTTCTTGCCATGCATGGAAAAACACAGTTCCCTGATAACTTTCACTTTAAGCATTTTATTTTGTGATAAGGCGACTGTAGGAAATTATAATAGAGAGTGATCTGGGGACACCTTTTCCCCTGTTGCCTTCCCCCTTCTTGCAGAACTAAAGCACAACCAGGAAAGAGGCTTGATGCTTTTTGACACTCAGCAGCCTCCGTAGCTTTTCCTTTCTCCTTTAACTCTCTTTCCCTACATTCTCTCATTTTTCTCTTTCTCACTTTCCTCTGTTTTTTTTCTCTCACCGGCTTTGATTCCTCTTCCATTTTCTCCTCTCTTTTAAGGTCCTTTTCTCAATCGGTGGTAAAATTTCCATGTTAGCTCTGTGTCCGGGGAGGGCCCAGGATTGGGTCTGCCCTGCCTTGCTGGGGACCTGCCACCATCCCACAAATTGTTGTCTCCAGCCTCCTTTCTGGATTAGGTTTCCCTTAGGTAAACACTTCTAGGCCAACCAAATCCAGAGCCCAGAAAACTCAAGGAAGACAGTGGCTCTAGGATTGAGGATTGCCCTTCTCATTAGTATCAACAATGACGCAAATGGACCCTATCCAATGCTCTGCTGTCACCTCTGACTATCCCCTCTAGAAAATACTAGAAAAAAGACTTTCCTGCTTTAGGTGGAGACACTTATAACCTGGTTTAATTTTTCTCTTGTAATCTCAGTTTGGGAAACTGAGACTCTGAAGGAAAAGATTTGTGGGGATCCTTCCCATGGTCAGGCCAGGGGAATGGAGAGCTGGGGCTAGGAACGAGCTTTCTGGTTCCTCATCCAGCAATCCTCTCACTCACTGGACACCTGCTGCCTTCCCCTAGCTGGCCCCGGAGCCCAGAGCCCAAGTCAACGGTTTTGGAGATCTGAGAAATGCCAATACCAGCCTTTGAGCACCTGCCTAGTTTGGAATCAGTAAGAAGGGCTTGGCCCTGTCTTTCCTCATGCTTAATTTCCCTTTCATCCCTGGAGGCAGAGTGACTTCTGAAGGGTACCTGTTAATCGCTGACTCCTCCAATTCATTCCAAGGCTGGAATGTGGCCCGCTGTGATGGAGAGTGTGGGGTGAGGCCTGATGATTCTGCACACTCAGAGACAGTGGCGTTGTGTGAAGTCACTTTCTTCCCAAGCCCCTATTTCCTTCCACGTGAGAGGAGGCTGACAAGACCTTCTTCACATGGCCATTGTGATGAGTCAGGGAAATTAGGTGTATTGGGCTGTGCTCAGGGGTAGGGTCATAAGAAGGGAACAAAGAATAGCAGCTAATGCCATGAAGAAAAACCTTGGGCTGAGAAGCAGCATGCAACTGGTGTGTGTGCTGTGCTATTCATGGGGAAGACATTGGATTGGAAACACCAGTTCATGCTGAGGTAGGAGCAATGTGGGCGGGGCTTAAAGCTGGGTGGGGCAGGATTTTCCTGGAAACAGACCTGCAAAAATATTATCTTACCAGACAGCCCCTTCTGCCCACTATCATTGTTCTGCACCCAGGTTTGTTTTGGTGAAACTTTTCTCCCTAGTTAACAGGCTAGTTTCCTTTAGCTCTGTGGATCAGATGTGGAGATAGAAAATGAATCATATCCTGTGTCCAGGGCATGGCCTGATCACTCCTAGAATGTCTCCCTATCTGGTCCTAGTCCAGGAGGCCTTGACCTATTGTTTCCCCAGGTCTCTCCATTCTTGTTTTCTTGGAAGTTTTCTAGCCAAGTGGTTCTCTGAACCTTCTGGAAAGGAGGACTGAATTAAAGACTTCTTAAATGAGGCTGTAGTCTCTGGACACACTGGGTGAGGCAATGAGGTGCTCAGGGTGCAAAGTTTAAGAAGGTATCCCCTGTTGTGGTCATCCAAGAGCAAGGTCTGTACTTGAGAATGAGTGTCTTCTTAAATTTGGTGCATTAGGTGCTGGGCTCGCTCACTGCACCCCAGTTCTAAGCCTGTCTTTAGATCCATACTTTTGAAAACTGCCAAGGACTTTGATGGATACCCAGAGTAGATAATCCCAGCTTGCTGCTCTTTCTTGGGCCCCAATCAGAATAGCACAGACTATATGAATTCTGGGTCCTGGTTCCTGGCAGAGAAGCCACATACAATTGCCATGGTCAACTTTCATATTATTATTATTATTGTTATTATTATTATTATTATTATTATTATTTATGGAAAATCAAGATTCTAGCTCTGGCCTAGAGGGGACATATCTGGTCCCTGTTCTCAGGAAGTTAACAGTGTCATGGGGGAGCCCAGAAATCTGTTATGTAAATTTTAGTGAGAGCTATGATGGAGACACCCAGAATGCCAAGTGACAGTGGAGCATAGTCTCCCTGCCCAGTCTTAGGGACCAGAAAGCAAGGCCACCCCTGAGAAGGTAACACTGAGCAGAATTATCGGGATGAATTAGCTGAACTGATTCAGAAAGCAAGATTCCAGGTGCCAAGAATGGGATGTCCAGAGGCCCTAAATAGGAAGGGAATGTTTAAGGAGCTCAAAGTCAGCTGTTGAGGGCAGAAAGTGGGGGAGACTGAGGTCATGAATGGAACCACAGAATGGAATCTGCACAGGGTCCGATTCCAGAAACATTCTGGTCTCCTCCTACAAGCATCAGTCACAACTTGTAGAACTTTAGACCCTTCTGTGACTCCACCTGATTGGCTCTGCAAGGACTTGGCTGGCAGCATCGTGGAGATTAGACCAAGGGCAGGAAAGGAGGAAAGATATAAAGCAGGAGACAGGTCTAGGAAGGACAGGAAGAGGGCTTGGACCAGACTCCTGGATGTGGAGACAAAGAGAACAGGATGGCAGATGTCAGCTCCGAGAACATTTTTCTCTGGGAACATTTTTCCTTGCCTCACCTGAGCTTCTCCACAATTCCACAGTTCCCCTGTTGACCTCAGCCAGGGCCCCTGGCTGACTGCAGTCTGCCTCCCTTGGTGAACAAGTTGCTCATGAGGATAGGAATCAGGCCATGTTTTTAATTCTCACCCTGATATGCATCAGGGCTCAGCCCACACCTAATGTCACAGTTCAGACACTTGATGACTAGCAATTCCCAAGCATCCCCTGAAAATTCAAATGTCCTCACCTTTCAAACAGCTTCATGCGTGGGTTTAGGATGGGGGAGTTGCAGATGAGGATATAGTTATTGTGGATTTTTAAACATGTTGCTTCTCTTGAGAGCCTATGAGCTTCCTGGAAGTGGAACCTTGTCTGTGTGTTCCCACTGTGTCCCCAGCACTCTGTGTGGCCCACATGGACACTCTAAATATATGCTGAGTGAATGAATGAATGAATGAACGAATGAATGAACTACCTCTTGGGCCTTCCCTAAACTGTTCTCACTCTGATTCTTGGTCAGGACGTCCCTCACCCCAAGGAAACGCAGATGGACACTTGGAGAAAGAGCCCAAAGGCTTCTTTCGACCAGCTGTCCCCTTTAACTTATTCCATGTGGGGGTCACCTTGGGACATATAAATAGCAGGCAATTTTCTTGATACAACTTGTTTTTCTCATTTTTTTTTTATTTTTTTCAAGAATAGGAGGTCACAGAAAGGGCCCTGAAGGGATGTTTGAAGGACCTCTAAGGACAGGCTTGGAAAACAATCAGGGAGAACAGACTTTGCTGAGATTCCTTAGTGCCCTGAAGTAGCAGAAAGCCCACAAAAGAGCCTGACTCTTATCTAAAAATGCTCTCTGCTCCCCTTCCAAGGAGCCCGTCTGGCCTCAGGGACAGGGGAGTGAACACAAACAGTCAGGCTGGGGCTACCCTGCATGGCCTGTAGCACAGTTCTCAAATCGCAATCCACTCAGCCTCACCACAGCCCGAGTGAAGGATCTCCAATGCCCTTTTCACTGGCTCAAGGGCACACAGCTAGAGAAATCCCTCTAAGGTCGGGCACAGGCCCCTGATTTCCCTACAGGGTCTTCCAGCAGTCTCTGAACTAAAGACACTCGATAAGCAATCCTCTGGAGTAAGGGGCTGTCACGAAAGCTCCTTGGGAGGGTTATGTCCAACAAACAGTTCTCACTGAGCAGGGGCCATGGTTCAGAGGGAGACAGAGAGCAATGTGAGCAGAGGGACTTTGGTCCTCAAAGCACTTCTGCTCCTTTAGGGGACTGAATCACTCCCATTGTTCAGATGAGGAAACTGAGGCACAGAGACAAGGAATGTACTCAGAATCATTGAACCCCAGTGTCAATGCATGTTCTTCTCTGTTGAGCTCATGTGATCTGCACAGGAGACTCTCATGTCACAATGCCACGCGGGTTGTGAGTCTGAGAGGACTCAGCAGCACAGGTGGTGTTGTCCCCAGGGAGCTGCCCATCAAACCAGTTCAGAACCAGGCAGGGGCAAACCCAGTGGGCAGCCTGGCTGCAGCTGGCAGGGGACCTGGGAGGGGTTCGGAGGCTCTTGGGGGAGTGATGTGCGATGCCCAGAGAAACAATTTAGGAGTCAGCGAGGCCTGTCGGGAAGCACTGCCCTGGGTGAGAGGAGAGTAGTGAGGCCAGGACTGGACAAGTGTGTTCATGGAAAGAAGTGGCCCAGGGGAAAAGTGGGGAGGGCCAGGCTTGGCTGCATGGAGCTACTCAGGCAGAGGCTCACGGAGCTTGCGCCCTGGTTCAGGTGCTGAGCTATGCTCTGGGCTAGGAGCACAAAGGACAGAACCAGCCCTTGCTGGGCTCACGGTCCATGAAAAAGGGAACAGCAGTATGGGAAGTGCTGGAATGGAGGCTCCTCCAACATCATAGAGTGAAGTTATGCAGGGGGCAATTTTGGACAGGGTTCTAGAGGATGTACAAGGGGTGCATTAGGCAGAGAAGTGGGGAACCAGTGTTCCCAGCAGGAAATAAATCCCAACCAAAGTAAGTACATGGTTTAATGGAATCCTTGCTCAGAGAACTACCTGGAGGACTAGGAATGGGGGAGAAGGGAAGGGCAGGTATGTTGCTGAGGCCATTTTGGGCTGCAGTGGTTAAAACCCCAAGTCAAAAGAGGCAGTGGGCACGTGTGGTTTGTCTATCCCATGTCCACAGTGCCTTCTTTCAGCCACGGCCCCTTTTCCTCTCCTTTGGGGACCCGGGTGGGGCTCACCACCTCTTGTCTACTCTTGGTCCTTGTGGTCCAGAAGGGACTTCGGAGACAAGCTCCTGGATGAAGCTCGAGATTCATGTAAAAACCAATGAGCAAAACCTATTCTCCACCTGTCATGGGTTAAATGGAGCCCCGCCCCCAGAACTCCCTGGGTGAAGTCCTACCCCACTGTACCTCAGAGAGTGATGTTATTGGGTAATAGGGTTATACTGGAGTAGGGCAGGCCCCTCATCCAATAGCACTGGGCCTTATGAAAGATACTTTATGAAGGACAGACACACAGGCCCAGGGAGAATGGCATGGTGGAGACAGGGGTGGTGTGTCTACACACCAGGGAGAGTGGAATGGAGCAGGGTCTTCCTCCATCCCTCAGAAGGACCTCCTGACACCTTGATCTTGGACTATCAGTCTCCAGAACCGTGAGACCAATTGCATCTTAAACTACCCAGACCGCGGTATGTTTTCCCCAGCAACCCTGGGAAAGGCATACAGGTGGTGCTACTGATGGGTTCTGGGGTGGGCAGGAGCTCTCAGCTGGTCCCAGCACAGTGACATTTAACCATTCTTATAGTTGCCACCTGTGGCACATGTGGCTGCCTCCTGTTGGATTGCACCTGGAGTTGGGACTGCTGCTGCTGCCGCCATTTTTGTCACCATGAGGAAGAGCCATTCTGAGAGTGATGGCCACAGAGAGGAGGCAGGGAGGAAGGCACTGGGCACCATTATGGTGTTTGCACACTTGAACTCAGCCATGCCCAGAGATTTCCTACCTCTACACGATGAGTCACATGAACCAACAAACTCACTTGGAACTGAAGCCAGTTTGAGTAGTTTTTTTTTTTTTTAACTTGTACTAGGAAGAATTTTGATTTATATAGCTTAATTTAAAAAAAATTTAAAAAAAAAAGAGATTTCAACCTGGTACAGCAGGTCTGGTCTGACACTGACCCACAAGCCACTATCAATCCTTGGGAATTCAGTAGGCTCTCGGGCCTCATGATGTGATTTAAATAAATATAATTTTCCACACCAAAAAGTTCTCCCTGCCACTCACTAAGCTACCCATGGTTTCTCATTATACTTGAGCCTTGCTAGGTCCACGCTGTTCTCAATCTATAGTATTTCTGCTGCCCAAACACCAGAATGCAGCCATGTCAGAAAACCCTGATGCAGCAATTGGAAAATGTCAATGCCAGAGGGGGCCTCCTGGGACCATTTTGCCCAACCCCTACCTTGTTGATTTTTGTACATAAAGAAACTAAGGCTCGGAGAAGGAAAGTGTCTTACCTGAAGTTCACATAGCAAATAAATGGCAGTGCCAAAAATTGTCCGTGTTAGTGCCCGGGGAGAGGTTACTAAGTGTCTCCTAAAATGTATTTCAAGAAAACTTTGGTCCTTTAGCAAGGTCAAATCTGTGTTGGAGACACTGTTCAAAATTACTTGCTTGGAAGGCACATTGTGTGTATCACCAAGTAGGGGCTCTGGAGGTCCAACTAAGGGGTGCTATGCTGTTTCACCCAGTGCTCTCCAAATTCATTGGCCTCCCTTTTTCTCAAGGGCCACCCTAAACAATGACTCCCTCAGAGCCTGTGTTTAAAGGGGCAGGCATCTGCATAGTGGTGGCATTGGGGATAAGCTCAGAGACCCAAGGACAGGAAAGTCAACACCAGGCAAGACTGGGCCTGAGTGCTCACCTGTTCAATGGCCGTGTCTGGCTGAGCTGATGAGGGAGGCCAGAGGAGGAGTCTCTGGAGCAGAGGCTGACCCCCTCGCAGATGAAAAGAGTGGGCATGTTCAAAGAGGAGAAAGGGCCATGACTTCAAGGGACAGGGAGGTGACATTATGTGGACACAAAAATCCAAACAAAAGAGGGTGTTAGAGCACAGGTCCTCATGCCTGAGCACTGGTGTGGGGGCAAGAACAAGGAAGGGTCATTCCAGAGAGGGAGCTGGGTTATCAGGGGGACACAGTCATCCCAGGCTCCCTGGACATCTGGGCAGGGGCGGAACCATTAGATGCCCAGCTTTTCGTGGATCTCTGGGGTATGCGTATAAGTGACAGAGTCACCTCAAGACCCAGCAGAGTTGTCCGCTAATTTGGGACACAGATGCTTTCCAAACTTCAGATAGAGGGCAAAGACAATTGCCTGGCTCTTCAGGACTTCCTGGAGAATGGCCGGTTGTAGCTGACAGGTTCCTGAGTACTTGGAGTCCATGGCCTGCAAGGACCAGGATCCTGGCTCACAGTATGGCGGGAGCTCAGGGAGCCAAGTTAGAATCCCAACCATGTCACTGAACAGCTAGCTGTCTGTTCCCAGGGCATCAACTCTGTTTTCCTCCCAAGGTTGTAGTACTCACATCTTTAAAATGGGCTAACCTAAATTCTTAAATTCCTTCTATGATTTTTTTTTCGTTCCCTGGCCCTACAAGTAAAGTCACTGCAGATCAACTTTCTGTCTGCTTGTGTTCGAGGTCCTACACGTCACTCTTGTTATTTTGTAGATCTGAAGTGAGTCTCTCTCACCCTAGAATTGTTAAAATGGAAAATTGCACCACAGCTATGGACTTACTTTATAACCCAAGGAAGATACATTGAAGAAATACTGCTTTCTTGAGGAAGCCAAACCAATAAGACCTTCTGAGTCAGCAGGGAGTGGCGGGGCGGGGGACCCAGCTTGAGCTCAGCAAGCCCCGAAGCCTCCAGGGCCTCGGCTTCCCACAGTCAACCTTGCCAGGTAATTGGAAGTGCCGGGGAGGCACAGGACAGGGGACTGTTTGTGCTGTGCGTGGGAGGGGGCTGGGGAGGAGACAGCACCGGTGATGGTGATGACTTAACCCCTGGCATTTTGAAATCAAAAATTGAGATGAGATGATAAGTGAGGTCATTAAAGGCCAAACTTCACCTCCATTTAATACCTGGCCTCGGGCCGCTGCCGCTGCCGCTGTGCTGCTGGGAATCACCCCACGGAAGGTTCAGCTTCTCCCAAGCCCAGGCCGGTCCTATCTCATTCTACAGGCAGCAGTGAGTGGGTGGATCAGAGGCTTTTCCTGGAAGCCAGGGTTCCCCAGGAACATTGGCCAAGGTGTTGGATTCTTCACTCAGGCAACAAAAGCAACACTGTTGATAAAAGACAGAACCCTTGGGTCAGTCCTTCTCTTGATCTTGTGTGCTCTACTGCTGGCCCCAGGAGTCTGCACATTTGCCATGGCTGCTGCCTCCTCCTGCTCCTCCTCCTCCTCCTGCTCCTCCTCCTATTCTTCCTCCTCCTCCTCCTCTTCCTCCTCATCCTCCTCCTCCTCCTCCTCTTGGTCCTCCTTTTGATCCTCTTCTGCCTCCTTCTACTCCTCTTGGTCCTCCTCTGCCTCCTCTACCTCCTCCTCCTTCTCCTGTATCTCCTCCTCTACTCCCTCCTCCTTTTGCTCCTCCTCTGCCTCCTCTACTTCCTCCTCCTCCTCCTCCTGCATCTCCTTTTCCACCTCTTCCTCCTCTCCTGCACCTCCTCCTGCACCTCCTCCTCCTCCTCCTCCTGCACCTCTTCCTGCACCACCTCCTCCACCTTCTCCTCCTTTTGCTCCTCCTCTGCCTCCTCTACTTCCTCCTCCTCCTTCACCTTCTCCTCCTCCTCCTCCTCCTGCTTCTCCTCCTCACCTCCTCCTCCACCTCCTCCTGCACCTCTTCCTCCACCTCTTCCTCCTCCTCCTCCGCCACCTCCTCCTCCTCTGCCTCCTCTACCACCTCCTCTTCCTCCCCTGCCTCCCCTGCCCTCCCATCCCCCTTCTTTTTCTTCTTCATCAGCACCTCTTGGAGGTCAGTGAGTAATTGAGTTAGGAGGAAGGAGACCGGAAGGCTTTCAGGAAAGGACTGGACTGACTATAGCTCTAACCCAGCTCTGCCACTGAAGAGCTCTGTGACCTTGAGAAAGTCACCATCCTTTTCTGAGCCCCAATTTCTTCAAGGTTACAGTAGAATGTTCAGTCCTGAGGACCTCCCAATCCCACATTCCAGGATGAGGATGAGAGATGAAGAGAGAAATCAGAGAGGCTGACAGAGGAGGATACCGTGGCAGACCCACCAGCCCCACGACCTTCCCCCTCCCTCATCAGGACCAGTGGGAGAGGGGCCAGTGAAGGGAATGCCCAGGGAGCTTGGGAGAGGATATTTGTGCCTTCTAAATAGCAGATTGGGGTCTCAGGCTAATCCCTTAGGAACTGAGCAACTAAAGAAAGAGGAAAATGGTAATAATGGATGTTTACATGAATGGAGTACCACCTCCTGGCAACCATCTCTGCATCCCCTCTCCCTTTTTCATAATTGCTTCTCTCCTCCCTCTGATGTCCTGGGCATACATACTCCTCTCCTCCCTCTGCTGTCCTGGGCATTCCTATGGATGGCAGTGCCATTGTGAGACCTGTGCTTTAGCTGGAGTTTAAACAGCCCTGTCTACCTGTCAAATGGCTCTACCTGTCTTTACCTGGACACTCTACAATCGATTCCGCCTTGAACTGTGCTAGTACTTTTTTTTGTTTGTTTGTTTTATCCAGCTGCTGCCTCATATTCTTGGGTACTGTTCAGCTATTGGCCAGAAACTCAGCCACTCCTCCTGGATGTTTCCTTATCATTACTGCAAATCAGCTCTCCCCATTGTGTCCCTGTGATTGATTCCTGGGCTCAATATGTAGATCTTGACATTTATCTCTGCTAAATTTCATCTTGTTGGTTCAGCTCCATTGTTCCTAGCTGTCAAGAGAGCTTGAATCTACCATCTTAGCCTTCTCTTCCGGCTTTGTGTGGGGATACAGGGGGTGGAGGGTGGAGTTGGCTGTGTCAGAACTTCTGCAAGATGTGGCTCCACTAAGGGAAGAGGCTGAAGCAAGATGGAGCAGGGTGGATGGAGCTCAGGAAAGGGGCCTGCTCAGGGCCACGTAGGTCTATCCAGAGAGGACACTTAATGGGGATTGGAGAATTTGGGTTTGGTGATAGCACATGAGGTCATTCAATATGGTAGACGGGGCACGTCTGCAGAAGTCTCAGGCAGGTATCTATCATCCCAGAGGGGCGGTTGCACTGATATTTGAGAGGGTCAGCACACTGACGGTGGCAGAGAGAGGAGAGACAAGACTCCAGCCATCGGGGAGAAGGAATGCCATCCAGGACTGGCAGGGTTAACTAGACGCCCCCTCTCCTGCACCTCTGTCACCCAATAGACACCAAGATCTGCTGAGGCCACCAATGAGCTTGCAGTTAAATTTCTTTCTTGGCCATTTTCTTTTTTCTCCCTTTAAACATTATCATTTGTTGCTGGATCTGTGCAAACTGAGCTCTTTGCATTCTCAACCCATCCCCACACGATGCTGCAAAATCTTTCAAGCTCACAGTCTGGCCATATCACTTCCTATCTAAACCCTTTAAATGATGATAGTTCCCATCTTCATTAGCACAAAGCACAAACTCCTCAATGTTGCAAAGACCCTCAGTGATCTGCTTCCTGCTGCTTCCTCAGATGCAGCTTATTTCTTCCCAAATGAATTGAAAAGCTCAAATCTAACTAGCCTTCCAGCCTACCAGTGGAGGTCACCCACTACCCTTCTCTCCTTCAACTCTGGCATCCTAAATCCTTGTGTTACCTCCTAAAAGAAACTCTTTTGGAGATCCAGGTTTAAAGCCTGGCTACTCTAGCCACAGGGCTAGCAGCTCTGACAATTCCTGATATAATACAATACAATAATAAAATACAATTCCTTGTATTTTTTAATTATTATTTTTAGGTAGTTTGTTTCTCTACCTCCTCACCAGACTTCAAGCTTCTTGCAAAAGATATTGTGTTTTCTTTATCTCTGCATATAATATATGACCGACAGGTTTTTGATGAAATGGAGATGAATATGAAGGTTTTTTATCCACAAAGTCTGGGGTCAGGGCAGGATCCAGGGTCTCAGTTCTAGAAGTAAAGGATAGAACTGAGGATGCAAAGAAAACTAAGTCATTAGGATATGTGGGTGTGTGCATGACAGTGTGTGTGTGTGTGTGTGTGTGTGTGTGAGAGAGAGAGAGAGAGAGAGAGAGAGAGAGAGAGAGAGAGAGAGAGAGAGACAAAGAGAGACTTTGATCCTGGAGTCTGTCCCAGATATCAATAAATAAATATGAATTCCTTTGATCTACACTAATTGTGTATGCATGAGTGTGCATGCATAAAAACTATAGTGGAACATTATGGAAAGTATCAGACTTTGGAGCCAATAAGCCAGAGTTTATTGTTTCTGCCACTTTATAACTATGTTTTTGGATAAGCTCATTAATGCCTCTGAGCCTTGATTTTCTCATATGTAAAATGGGTTGTGCTGGTTGGTCAGCTCTATATTGCTGTGACCAGTGGAGCCAAGAAGAACAACTTGGAGGAGGCAACGTTTATTGTGGCTCACTATTTTAGAAGTTCAGTCCTTTGCTCTGAGCTCAAGTTGAGACAGAATATCCTGTTGAAAGGACATGGAGGAGGAAAGCAGCTCAGGACATGGTGCCAAGAAAGCAAAGAGAGCTCCCAAGATCCAGGACTAACATAATCCCCAAGGGCACACCCCTAGGGACCTACTTCCTGCAGCCAGGTCCTACCTACTTACTTATGGTTGCCACCCATTCATCCAGTCAAGTGACTATAGATTATTAAATGGATTAATCCACTGACTAGGTTACCATTCTCATAACCACTTCACCTCTGGACATTCCTACATTGTCTTACCCATGAACTTTTGGGGGACACTGCATGCCCAGACGATAACAGGGGAGTGTTGATGTCCATCTTGGAGAGACTGTACATAATCAAAGCACCTCACCTGTTCCCTCCATGTGGTGGGTAGTCAATGAATGCATGCATTTAGCTATTGTGGTTCCTGGTTTGAGGAAGTGTGCATTCAGCACACCAGCTCAACAGTGTGGTCTTTCCTGTCAGAGTTCAACTTTAGTAAGTTAGAGCAAAGGAAGAAACGGGGTCTAAGTGGGCAGACCATTCAGGATTGAGAGTCAAGGCCTGTTACATTTGATTTCTTCTTCCCTAGTGGGTTGGGGTCTCCCCCCTAATGCCCGACTCTCCATTCCTCCTTTTTCTGGACTGTTTTATAAGAATTCCTCAAAGGGTCAGACAACATGACCTCATGATGGACAGGCAGGACCTCCTAAATCCTTGTGTTACCTCCTAAAGTAAACTCTTTTGGAGGTCCAGGTTCAAAGCCTGGCTACTGATTATTAAATGGATTAATTTCTGTTTATCTTCCATTGGCTGCTTTGTAAATTTAGACCTTCCTCTTAGAGAGGCCCCACAAACCCCATAGTGAGGCGGAGGGGTGGCCCCAGATGATTCTTACCAGCAGCTCACTATGAATCATTACTCTGGCGGTTTGCATCTGGGGAGGTGACTAAGCCCATGGGTTTAAGCTCCTAAGGCTGATGCTTTCTGATTTCCTACCCAGAATCTCAGACTCATCCCTTGGAGTACGCCTCAGAGGATGCCAAGTTTCTGTATAAGGCCCTACAGTAAGCATTTTAGGACTTGGGACACGCATATTCTGTCAGATGTTCCTTCCTCCTCCTCATTCCCTCCCCTCCCCTCCTCCTCTTCCTCCTCTTCCTCCTCCTCCTCCTCCTTCTTCTCTTCCTCCTTCTGCAATGCTTTAAAAATGTAAAATTCTTTTTTTAGTCCAGGAATGTCTAAAAACAAAAATAGGCCATGGTCCAGATGTGGTTCTAAATCAGAGGGCCACAGTTGGCTGGCTGGCGTTCACACCACTCACTCACTAAATAAATGCACGCACACATTTATTTCTCCTTCCCTCCTCCCTTTGGCTCCCTCCCGGCTCCATCTCCTCCCTCCACTCCTCTTTCCATCCCTCCCCCTTTCTCCTCCTTTCCCCTTCTCCCTTTGCTCCCCTTCTCCATGTCCCTCCCTCCTTTGCTGAGCACAAGGCCTGGCGCAGAGCAGGTGCTCAATAAATGTCAGCTGCTCCTATCGAGAGAGGGAGGAAGGGGAAGGGAGGCACAGAAGCAGGACAGTTAGGTTTGCAGGTGCCAGAGCCCACATGCCTAGAACGGACTTTAGACTTTAGCGTACAGACCAGTAAGGTATAGGTAGGGCATGGCTGCAGGACACAGATGACTGGGGTTGTGCCTTGGGGGATTATAGTAGCTCTAAAGATGTGAAGTCAGGGTATCAGATTTCCTCTGCCTCCAGTTCCATCCCCCCTTCTGACTGGGGGCATTGGCAAGATTGATGGGGCAGGATTCCCATTTCACATGTGAGCAAGCGAGGCTTCCGAGAACTTGAGTGACCTCTGCTTCAAGGTCATCGGGCTCCTAAGCAGCAGACCTGTGTCTGGTGTCCTGGATTCTTAGGTCCCCATCTTCCTCCCCATCTACACAATGACATCATGCCAGCTTTGCCCCTGCTCCAATTAGCAGACAAATCAGAGCTGGCTGGCTGGCGGGCTCTGTGCCTGCTGCAGACATGTTTATCATTCATCAGAGAAGAGACATGCAGCACTGGGCTGGTGAGTCAGGCCCCCACAGAGAGAAGATTTAAGGTGATGCTGTTTAGGGGCCTGGTCCCGGGGACTGTAATTTGGATTGTCCATATGCTTAGGAACAGAATATTTCAGCAATTCACTGCAAGCTGAATATAGCCCTCGCCCAGGGAGTGCTTTGAGTGTTTGAGGAACCTGGGAGAGCAGAGCTAGATTGGGAGCCCCGAGGCCTGGGTTCTGCCCTAGCCTCAAGTCTGCATGGTGAAGCACAACCTGTTTTTATTCCTGCATTCCTTCTCTTTCTGCGTAAAATGAAGGGTTGGGGAAATTTTAGCTACATCATAGATATTCTTGTAGTAAGGTTATGCAAAAGTTCCAGTCCTTTCTCTTTACACAGATCTCCGCAGGGCGGTGACAGTGTAGTAGAGAGTAGTGGGTAGGGAGTCTGTTTGAGTCTGGGCTTTGCCCGGAAACTGTTGTGTGACCTTAGGTTCCCCAGTCCTGTCTCTGAATCTGAGTTTTCTCACACATGTACCTGGGTTGGGCTAGAGAAGAGATCCCTAACTGATGACCTTGAGGACTGATTATAACTTGTGAATGAAATTTGATTCCTAGACTGATTTATCTTTCTAATGATCACCCATCTTTTTATAGTGATCAGCATTAAAAAAAAAATGGTAGATTTCATGGACAGTTCTGGATTCCTAAGTTCTCTTGAAAGAGCATCAGGCCTGCTCACACCAAGCTCGTGTCCACACTGGAAGCTTGTGCTGGGACCAGGCAGTGACTGTTCCCTTCAGACAGGTGGCCACTACTCATCCCCATCGTTGCTGTATATCACCCCGGACTCATTCATTTCTTCTGCTTCTAGAAGCTTCTGAGACTACAGTCCCTGCTTCAGGCCTTTTGAGCACTCATTCCCTGTCCATGAATATGTCACCCTGCTCTCTGAGACTGAGACCCAGCCTGCCCTGGGGGGTCATGTGCCCTCCCTGGTGAACGAGGTTCTGATTCAGGCTTTTCCACCCTTGTTAGGTCTCTGTATTATGATGGACGGTAATCATGGTGGTTTTTCACATACAGATTTACATTAGTGTAGATAACATATGTTTTCAAACGACCATGTCCTCTGACCTGTTCAATTAGGGGGGTGTGAGGTCCCCACCCCACTGCTCCATCCAAGTCCACTGCAGTTTTGAGACTCCAGGGCTTTGGAACACCAGCCCTCAGCCTGCTTCTGACCTCCGTGCAAAAGCAGGGCCAGGAGAAGCCAAATCAGCAAGCAGAGTCTTCAAATAACAGATCCATCCTTTACTGGAAGCTGCCTACCCAAACCTCCCTCCTCCTCGCTCTTCTCCGTTATTCTTTGATTCAATAAATGCCACCATCCTCTTGCCTGAACCTGGAAAGGGAGGGTCAGCTTCCATATCTCTCTATTCCATATGATCCCTAGCCCATCAAAGCCAAGCTCTCGTGATCCCACCTCCGTGATGTGTCCCCTTCATCCTTGTCTAAATCCCCACAGCCCAACAGAGGTCCTCACTGTCTGCAATAGCCCTCTAACCTGGGCTCTCATCTCCCACCCTCCTGCCCTCCAATTCCATCCCACAGTTAAGATGGTCTTTGAAAAACCCAAGTCTGATCTTGGCAGCCCCTCCTTAAAGCCTTTTCTGGACTTCTGATAGAGTTGGGATTAAGACCCAAACTTTTCACAGGTCTCAGATTCTGTAGGATGTGAATCTTCTGCATGTAGTAGGTGTGAAGGAGCACCCTCTCCTCAAAGCTCATACTCACCAAAAAAGAAAAAAGAAAGAAAGAAAGAAAGAAAGAAAGAAAGAAAGAAAGAAAGAAAGAAAGAAAAGAAAAGAAATCTGTAGATTTCAGCTAGCAATTAGTGGATCTGGAGAATTTAAACCATAGGAGCCAGAGGCCCCATGTGCAAGCTCACCTAGGGCTCCCGACCCCGTGGTGCACAGTGGTTCCAGGGGCTCAGCCTGATCAACACCAGGGCAAGCCACAGTTGCTGTCTGTGCTGAGGGAGAAGGACTTTGTAGCCAGGAAGCCTTCTTAAAATGCCACCTCCAGAAGCCAGAGCCTCCAAGAATGGCAAAGCACGAGTGCATCCCTATTTTGATTCAAGAGCAGGGATAGAAGCCTCCCTGTGGACCAGGTCCAAAGCTGACTAGTTACAGCTGTGTGCAGCCTGTTCTCAAACATTGTTGCCCTTGGTCTAGGGGCTTAAGACTGAGGATTGGAACACCCCTTTCCACTTATTATCATTGTTCCTACTTGGTAGTGAGCTTGGGAGTTATAACTTCAAGACAAATGAGCATTCATTTGGAAAAATAAAAGGAGAAAAAGAAAGAAGGAGAGTGAGTCTAGGAGAATCTACCTGATTTTGAAAAAGGTCAAGAAAGGGATACCGGTTCTTTCATGTCTCCACTCCCTGCTTGCTCGAGCCCAGGAACAAGTGCCAAGCAGCTCCAAGCTGCCTTTGGTTTCTGGGTTTATCCTTCTAACCTGGCACTGCTTCTCATGCTAACCTTCTTTAATATAGCCAGCCTGCTGAGATGGTTCCCGTCACTCATTGGTACCGTCATTCAGAAGATGGTCCATCCATACGTATCCATAGAGAGTCATCTTTTTTTCTGAGGACTTCTGGCCACAAATAGAGCCCAGTCAACAACTCTCAGTGCTAGCAAGCAGCCTTAGCCTCTAACTGTGCAGACTGGAAACCTGAGGACCAGGGAGGGGAAGTGACATGGCTGGGGTAACAATTATGTTATTGGTTCCAGAACTGAGTGTTCTATTGTGCAGTCCAGTGCTCTTTGTATTGTATCAAATAGTTTTATGAATCAGTTCTCTAGAGTAATGGAGTGCCTCAGTTTTTAGCTATACTTTAGCATGAGAGTTCTGGAGGTGGCGTAAGGTGTTGAAGTTACTGAGATTATGGAACTTCTGTGGAACAAAGAAAGACTAGTCTGTAGAGAATGCATTTGTTATTTTCTATAGCACTATTTCATAAACCCTGTGTTGCTTGTAATTTAGTTTATATTTTTTAATCGAATTTCTTCAGTCGAGTACTTAGTGCAACTATTTTCAGCATTTCACCAAAACAATAAAGGCATCGAAGGCTATCAAATGTCCTCGGAGCCCAGCTTTAGCTGTGTCCCATAGGTTTTGACAGGGAGTATTCTCCTTTTTGTTACTTTCTTGATAACTTATGACTTCTGCTTTTATTTCTTCTTTGAACCAAGGATTATTTAGGAACATATTTCTTAATTTCCAAGTAGTTAAGATATCTACATTTTTTTTCATAATTTCTAAAATGAAGTACCTATCAATATTGCTGCCTGGAATCAGAATGAAGAGGCTCCAAAGAAGAGGTGAACAGTCAAAGCCAGCTGATGTCTGGTGCCAGCTAAGCTGGGCATTTCTGTACTACCTTCACTGACTTGGAGAGGTGGGAACTGAGAGTTCGCAGAGGAACAGAACCCCATGGAGCCCCCTCAGTTCAGCTTCTACCTGCTTCCCAGGTTGTGACCCAGGGGACTTCCTCCCCACTGTGGTACCCTATGTTAGGTCCTGTGCTTGCCCAAGTCCAAAGGAGGCATCCTCCCGGAGGGCCCACTTCAGTTGGTAACTGAGGGTCACATACTGCTCAGGGCTGTTTGGAGACTGCCTTCCCTTAGAGAATGTGCCTGGCCTGTGAGAAGTCTGGCCAGCACTCCTTCCATCCCCAAAGAGGGGGAGATGGGCCCAGGGCAGATCTGTGCCCCTTCCAGACCCCTTCTCAGAGTACACCTTAGAGACTATCACAGATGTAGGGTGGGGACTGTGGACCTCCTGTATTGAGATCCGTTAATACACCTCCCTGCTATGCCAGACAGGCTGCTGGGTGCTCAGTACATGGAACCTCATGACCTCCTATGGTACGCGTCATTCCCATTTGCAGAGAGAGGAAACCGCAGGCCCACTGTGTGCTATTTTCTCAGGTTACTTCGTAGCTGGGGACTGGACACTGATTTCTCCTGGCTGCATCCTCTCCTCCAGTCCCAACCACCAACTCTTCCTGACTAAGGATTTTCATATGAGAGAAGTGAGATCGAAAGTTCCAAGAGACTCAACTGTGTGTGTCACAGCAGGGCCCCAGTGGACCGAAATGAAAACCATGGCAGAACACACGTTTGCCGGCGCTGTGTGCCCGAGTCCCTCCATTGCCATCTCCCATCCTCCCTCTGCATCTCCTACCCTCATCTCCGTGTCTGTGTGTCCCCAGAGCTGTGTGCGTCAGGGGTGTGGGAGGAATTAGGGGCAGGCAGAGGGGAGGGACAGGGGCACAGAGGGAAAGCACTGCTCTGGAACTGGAGGCAAGACAGATAGACTCTTTCATGCTGGGCATTTCGGATCCACCCCCTTGGACTTTTGTACTGCCCTTATTGATCTCTCTGGGGCATTTACCTAATGACCAAGAATTATGGACCTTCTTTTTTGGCCTGGGATCCCACAGCATGACAATAGATCATTTAGGGAGTTTTATGGCCTTGCTGCTGGGAACTGGGATTTTAAAGCCAAAAAAAAAAGAAAAAGAAAAAGATCCTTTCCTTTCCTGATGCACAGTTTTCGGGGTCCCTAAGTCACTGGCTTCTCAGCCACCAGGATCAGCTATATGGCCACCCAGCATCCATTTGCCCCTTCTGCTCCCTCTGGTCCTTGGTCCCTTCTTCCAGACTTCTTCCTTGGAACCTCATGGCCTTCTTCACCAACCCCAGCACCATGGCCTTAGAAGCCAGGCTTTCTCTTACCCGGCTGGTGGGCAAGTGGTCTTTCCTAAGTAGCCTCGCTGCTTCGGGGCCCTCCGGGTAGCTGCAGACTGTCAGAAGCAGATCTCAAGGCAGCCAGGGACAGTCCAGCCCGGCCTCTTGAGCAAGGCTCAGGCATTAACCTTCCTCCATGGCCTGTGTCACTCTTAGGACGGAGGGTTTAATCTCTTTCATCCCTGCTATCTAATCTGGCAGGTAGAGATAGGAATATGATGTATTTTATTAGTGATCAGTAAGATACGGAGTGTGGACAGTGAGCAGTGTCTGGCGCCCTGTTCTTCTCTTCTGTCATTTAGTCCAGCAAAGCCTCACCTGTTGCGAGTCTTGTCTGACCTCACCGTCCGCCTCCTTTGCAGGGGCCACTGGATGCTCAGCTGCAGACCTAACCCTGCCCATGGCTCCCAGGAACCTTTCTGAGATTACAACAGTCCTGGACTCCACTCTGACATCTGGACTTGCTGATCTCATCCAGAGTCTGCCCCCTTTCTCAGGAACCATGTCCAGCTGGGTCCAACAGGGACGGAGCCCAAGGCTGGGCTGAGGAACATCCCCAGACCACCCCAACCCCCAGCAGGGTCTCCCTTCCCTACACACATCAAGCCCTTGCAGGTTGCATGGCTCACTTGGAAAGTTCTTAATCATAGTGTGGTTGCATGCCTGTGTGGGTGTGTGGGCATGCTCGTGTGGCGGGGCTGCTGTGTCTTCTGTTAGAAGTGGCTTTCAAACTGGCTATAGGTACAGTCCTCTCAAAAGACTTAAAAATATTGATATCAGGTGCATCCCCAAAGACCCTGACTGCACTATTTCTGATGCACTTAGGATACTGGGGCTATGTGCAGCCCGTGTCAAGAATAGTAGAATTAGAGGAGGCTCCTGGTTTGGGGGACATGACCTCATTTTTGTCTCCTCTAAGTGACTGAATGCACATGCATCGATCAGCAAGCACATCTCCAAGACACCTTCCCTGCCCAGCTCCTCCCTGCCTGGCCTGGCTAGGTGTCGCTCACCTCTCTTATTACACTGGGTTTGATTTCCTGTTTCCCATCCATCTGTCTCTCACTAGACAATGGGCAGCCCTGGGATTTCATCTCTGGGTCCTTTGTCAAAGCCCTCACACATCAGATCATAGCGAGGCCACATGAATCTGAGGACATCATCTCTCTTCTTTTCAACCTCTTGATGGCTAATGGAGTCCGGCGTTCCCTCCAGACAGTGTCTCTGCGGCTGGACACAGTCCTCAGACCCTCTTAGCCTCTGCACCGGTTCCTGTCACTGCATCATCAATCGCCACGACTTAGCAGCTTGAAACAATAGACATCTCTGAGGGCGAAGTCTCAGCGGCTCAGGGACTGAAGTAGATGGACGGGGTGTTTCTAGCTGGGGTGTCTCTTGAGGTTCCAGCTGGGATGTCAGTGGGGGCGGCCATTTTTGAAGTCTTGGCTGGGCTGGGAGAGCCTACTTCTAAGGGACGAAGCGCACAGGCAAGCAGGGAGCCACCAAATCAGAGGCCACAGTCATGTGACCAACCCTGGTGTAATGTGGGTGAGAACAACATAAGGAGGACTCTCTGGGCACTTTGGAGAGTGACCACCATACTCCCAGACTGAAGGCTGGCCTGCGAGTCCAGAGAAGGTACCCTGACCCTGGCCTGGCCTCTTGTCATCATTTTCTTGAACTACCAACATGTACTGACCCCTCCCATGTGCGGGGAACAGTGCAAGAAATGGGGTTCCTCCTGGCCTCTTTTTGATATTTTTGGAGAAGGGCTAATAGAATACCGCCCCTCCCACAAGCAATCAGTCCTGACTTAATAACATCTGAGTGCTCTGTGAAAATCTTCAAACTGAGACCTTGGAATAAGCCAGAAGTTTCAAACATCTCCAGAGCATGGATTTATTTTTTTATGGGCTTGGTGTTGGAAGCCAAGGGCAATGGGGATGGAAGGGAGTGAGGAGAGAAAGGAGACGGGGCAGGGGGATGCTTCCAGGGAAGAGGCCAGGCTGGGGGAGGTCCAGCCTCTGCTCCTGCTTCTGAGACAGAGCAGAGAAGGACACAAGCGGTTCCTGCCAGCAACGTGGGCAGCCTTCCCAAGGGAGCCAGTAGGGGGCAGCAGGGTGGGGAGCACTGAGCACCAGGTTCGGACAGATCTGGGGGTTGATTTTTATTTGCATCTACAATGTGACTCTCACTGGTTGTTCTTTCCCTGGGGTCTCACTTTCCCCATCTCTAAAGAATCGGTTGGATTAATACATTACTTATCAGACTTTAAGAACATAGCGGCTCCTTCACTTTCCAAATTAAATCTTCCAACTAATGAGGTGAATACAATGTTATTGCCTCATTATGATATAAAATAAACAGTATTATAACAGCTAACATGCACAGGGTGTTTACTATGTTCTGAACACTGTTCTTTAGTACTTTGCACACATTAACTAATTTAATTCCCACAGTGGCCCTGGAAGGTAACTATTTTTTTTTTTTATGACCAGCCTATTTTATTTTACTTTATTTATTTGTTTTGGTAACGGGATTGAACCCAGGGATGCTTAACCACCGAGCCACATCCTCAGTCCTTTTATACATTTTTTATTTTGAGACGGGGTCTCAATAAGTCCTTAGGGCTTTGCTAAGTTGCTGAGGTTGGTCTCGAACTTGCAATCCTCAGCCTCCCAAGCCACTTGAGATTACAGGTATGCTCATTATCCTATTTTACAGAGAAGGAAGCCAAAGCACAGAGAAGTAAAGTAACTTTATAATGTCACACAGTTTGTGACCTGAACTTATGTAGGGAGGCCCCAGGGCCTTACTCTTGGCCCCTTTGCTTTATAAAGAGAAGCAGAATGGTGCTGGCAGACATGGGGGAAGAGCTCTGGAATACCTCTGCATCTTTTCTCTTTCCCTCTTTTTCCACTGGCCCTGCCCTTAAGTACAGTTAGAGACCTCTTTGATTTGTGGATTTATTTTCTGTTTTGGGTTCTGACTCTGAATGAGCTATGTCTCTTAGTGGAGTCTGCAGACACCTTCACCTGGACCATCTGAGATGCTTTATTAGAATACAGATCTCCACTCACCTTGCAGGTCAAGTCTCTGGGTGGATACCAGCAACCTCTACATTATTCAGCGTGTGGAGGGTTGCAAACTCACTGACATAGAAGAAACCCTGCCTCGTGAACAGAGGTGGACAGCTCAGGCAGCCATAGAGCTTGGTAGGGCCTAAATTTAGCAATGACCTTACATAGGGGGACACCAGAGTCTGAGAGCCTTGGTAGGGTCTTGTGATTACGTCTTCGTGCCTAGGCACCGCTAGACCACCTGCCAAACTTGAGCTCATCTTGGGCTCCCAGCCCAGGTTGTGGTGACCCAGAGTGGGCCAGGAACACCAACTGCCCAAGAGCAAGGCCTGGATCTTAGTCATTGTGACATTCTGGACCATAATTAATCAGCACATCTGTGAACACACCAGGTGATGCGAGAACATTTTTATGCTTGGGAGAGAAAACAATTTTCATTACTGTTCAGCACAGCCCAGGAATCTGAGAAACAAATGGCATAAACATTCTTGTGTTAATTATTGTAACTCCTCGAGGTCATTACCACCCAGGAACTGATTAGGACTGCGGAGCTGCTCACTGGAGAAGGCATCTTTGCATTGGGAAATTTGGATGATTATGGCTTCCACTCAGAGGCCTCTTGGGCTGTTAGATTTGGGGAAAGGTCATTAATAAATGTACACTAGCCACGGGGTAATCAGGTCAGCTGTTCCATTGAAAAGAAACTGCCCGATCAGAAAGGAACATACAAGGACATGGGACAGAAAGAAGGGATGGCGGTGGGGCATTGGAATCAGGCCTGGGCTCAGGCTGGGGTCTGGTCCAGGAGAACAGACTCTTTGGTCATTGTTTAAGTCTTGGATGCACCATGCTCTCTCTAGCATTCCTTCAGGAATTCCTGGACAGTTTTATTCCTGGGTTCCATTGAATCCTGCGCATAGCTAGTCCTCTACCAGGGGCAGTTTAGTCAATAGCCACTAGAGGGAAGCAGTGAGCCCATAGTCCTCCTAATCCCCTTCTAAGGTGCAGAGGTCCCTGGAGGAAAGCCTGGGGCCCTGAAGCTTAAACTTTATTACTTCAGCACAGATGTGTCTCTGGGCCTCTCTGGCATTTCTATTTTGGACTTATGAGATAGCAGGAAGTTCTGTTTCTAGGAGGCCTGGACCTTCCCCAGGGAGAAATTACAGAGGGTATTTTGAAGTCAACCTTCAGGCCCTGGGATTAAGCTGGAGGGACCAACAGGCTTGTGTACTAGACATGATGGGGCATACTAATTAATTCTTGTCTCACCCTTTGCATGTGCGGGTGCTGGAAAGATGATGGGCTACTATTGAAGAGCAGAAGCTTCATCCTGAAGCAGGACAGAATCAATATGCTGATGTTGGCAGCTGGATTACATCAGCCAGGAGCCTGGATTATTACTATTATTTCATAAAGGCAGCTGACACTATGTTCACTGTGCCCAGATGCTACCAAGCAACAGGCACTGCACAGATGAAGGAACTGAGGTTCAATGACTTGGACAGAGTCACGTGGCTCAGCAGCAGATAAAGTCTAGGGACCCGGGCCTGGTGCTGAGTCATGTCATATTTTGCCTCCTGGGTGGGAAGCGGAGGATAAAGGCCTCTGAGACTTGGTAAGTGAGGGAAGGAAGGACTCTCTTTTAAAGGACAGACATTAATTGGAATTGAAAGAATTTTTGGACCCTGTGTGAGGAGGTGGGAGAGGAGGAAGATCCCTGCCACTTGAAGCCAGACTTGTTGACAATTACTCATCCTGAATTTACCCCAGGGGACATACAAGGAGCAGTAGCCATGGTGACTACATGGACAGGATGGCTGAGAAAACAATGTTTCCCCCCACCCCTGATCGCCAGCACCCTGGAGACAGGAGAAGCCACATGTCCAGTGAGTCAGCCCTCCCAGGGGACATGCACAGGGGCAATGCTGCAGGGCAGGATCTCATGAGAACTTACAAAGAGGGCAGCAGAGATGGGCAGAGCTGGAGGGGGACTTCTGGAATCTTCTAGTTCACTCTGTCACATTATGGGTGGAGAAACCTGAGATCTGTGGGGGACGGGACTTCTCAAGTCATACAGCTGGATAATAGTGCCACTGGCACTGGGTCCCGGTTTTTCTGTCCCCAGTGCATAACCTCCCTTCAATAGCTCCTTACTGTACTCCACAAAACCTGGCTCTTGCTCCTGCTGCTCCAAGCCCTGCTGCAGGACCTCTGAAGACCAAGCACCAGGCTGCTGCTGTGGGTGGCTGGGGGTGGTGGGGTGGGGTGGGGGGACACGGCCTTGCCCCCTTCCCTGCCACTTGGCCACTTGGAGGGGAGAGATTCCCCTTGGCCAACAGGAGCAGTGTGATTTGGCCAGGCTTGGGGGCCCTCTGCTGGGCAGCCGTTGCCTGACCTGAGGGACAGGGACCAGAAAAGAGAGGAAGGCTGAGGGAAGCGGGCTGGTGGGGCTGAGTCTCAGGTTGGCACCAAGAGGGCCATTTGAAGCAGAATCAGTGGTGGCAAAATTGTGACCTAGAAGCCTCCTGTCTTTCTGCTCCTTTCCTGCCACTATGCCCTGCCAGCAATTCAGTACCCTCCATTCAGAATCCCCCCTGCTCTGGGCCTACCTGGAACATTCTCCTCCATTCTAGAGTTGCTAATACACATTCGTCTTAAAGAGTAAATGCATCAACTCCCCTCTCCTGAAAGACTTAATTTGCAGAGCAATAGGCCTCTTTGAACAGAGGAAGAAACCTTACTCCTGGCATGATCCACCAAGGTGGAGGCTCACCTACTCCCCTCAGCGGGAGGCCTTTACAGAGGCACCTGTCTGACACTAGTTCTGCCCTTGGTGGGAACGCTACCCCTTTCTGTTTCTTTAGCAACTCGTTGACTTTTCTGATTTTTCTGTTTCTTCATCTACGCAATGGGAAGAATCCCCACCTCCCATCTTGCCTTGGGTGTTGAGATGCACTAGGAAAGTGTTTATCTTGGGACCAAGAAACCATCCATTTCCTTCACTGAGGTTCCTCAGTTTTCTCATCTGTGAAACAGGAATTCTTGTTTGCCCTACAAGATTGGAGCTGGAAGTTTCATGCTTCAGAAATCAGGGAGTGCAACAAAAAAATCTAAGTGTTAGATTTTTATGTTGGCCGTGCTATGGATTCCCACCGGAGCACTCAGACTAGGGCGGCAGTCTTGGTGCAGATCAAGCTGTGTGGCATCAGAAGACCCAGTGAGAAGGACCTCCAGGAGCCTGGGTGCCTATCGTTGATTCCTGTGGTGCACAGTCCTCAGGACAAAGGTCAGCCCCTGCCTCTTTCATCTCCACCCAAAACCCCAAGGAAGGGTCAGACCAGGTTGCAGAGAGGAGAAGTGATCCCACAACGTGTTGGGGAAAAGAAGGGCCAGGACAACCCACCTTCTGCCATGAACCTCGGTTTTCTCTTCACATAGCCCTTCTTCCCTTAGAGAGATGGGATTTCCAAATAGGATTTTGAGGGCAAATTCCAGCTCTGTGATCCTGAGCAAGTACTTGGCCTTTCTGAGCCTTTGTTTCTTTACTTCTGAAATGGGGACCATAAAACCTCTGCAGAGGACCATTTGGAGCCTTGAAGTAGCAGGAGTCATGCACAACTCCTGGCAGGTCCCCTTCCTATGTGAACCCCGGACCAGGAGCTCTACTTTCCTGTGCTATAAGTCATCCCAAGCTATTCAGTTTCTGTGCCCTCTGTGTCCCTCTGTGTGACCTCTGCCAAGGACACATTTATCTACTTCCTGCTGTGTCCCTGCAGGGATGGGAGGCTCACCCTTCCCTGCCTGGGAGTTTTCATAGAGTTACTTGGTGGGGTATTGTAATGACAGATCCTGTCTCATGCAATCCCACCCATTGGCAGTGTCTTGGGAAATTTACAGAACACTTGAATCCACTGTTCAGATGACCCCTGAACTTTCTTGTCTCTCAACCACATCTTCATGTGACTCAACCTATACCTTCCTCAGTTTCTCCCAGCTTGGAACTGCTGTCTTCTACTTTTAGGATTTGCTCTGCATGCCCCTGGGCCAGTGCTGACCTCAGCAGTCGCCTCTGCGGGCTCAGATCCATGGGGCTGGGCTCAGGGATTCTTTCAGCCTCTAAGCCCCTGTCCTGCGGATCCCTTGTTCCCAGGGCTCTACAGTCTCTTAGGAGGGCACTGAAGCAGATAGTTGCCAGGCTCCTCAGAGAGAGGCACTTGGGAAGTTATTTTCCTTTTAATCTTCAGGGTAAGTCCACCTCATAAATGAGGAAACAAGGCTCAGAGAGATGTCATGACTCACCCAAGGTCACATACCAGCAAATCGTGAGCTAGGAGGAGAAGCCTGATCTGTTTGATTAGAGATGACAGAATGAGTTCTTCCCACACGGGTATGAAGGAAATGAGATTTTTTTTTTTTTGTAATAGAAGACAAATAATATTTCACTGTTATTGTTTTTATATGTTCTGGATGAAATGTAAAAGCACTAGGAGGCATGTTTGGGGAGGTAGTCAGATCTGGTTAGGTGCTGTGCAACGCAAAGCATTGGGCAGCCACTTGATTGGCCAACAAGAAGGGTGGCATTGAGGGGCCGGCTTGGCGTGGCAGCGTGGCCAAGCTGAGTGGTGCTGCTTCTTGAAAGAATAAGATCCTGCATTTGATTCTCCCCACTCTCCATCCAATCCCCTGCTCCCCAGGTTTTGCCTTCAGTCATAAGTGGGTCTGGCTGGGATCTTCGGCAGGGCCCCTCTGGAAATGTGATTCCTGAATACAGGAAAGGCACAAGGTCCTGTGTGACCTTTAAAGGCAACTTTCACTATGCCAACAACATTAACTCCAGTTTCTTCTGTCCTCCCCACAACTCCAATCCTATTCCCATGGCCTTATTCTTGCCCTTCCCTCGACTGGGACACCTTCTCCTCTTTGAATCTTATTATGTCCTCCATCATGTGCATATGAGAATGTGCCACAGCTGACTCCTGCTCCCTTCTGCATTCCCCTCTATGTCTCTGGTTAGGGAGGCCAAGAGACAGATTCCTTGGGAAGGTGGCCAGGGCAGAGGGGAAGCAGCCATATTGTAGCTCATGTAGTTTATCATTCAGCCTTTGGCTTGCCCTGTTGGTCAAAAGACAGCCAGGAGGGAGGAATAGGCCTCCTGCCATTGCCCCACCATTCCCTGGAAATAGCTATAGCTTCTCAAACTCCCCACCTCGGGTGTGAGTTTAGCCTTTTGATAGAGGATCCTGTCTTTTGCAGAAACTCATGCCATCAAGATCAGAGCAATAAAACTGACAGACATCTCCGTCCACCCTGGTGTGATTCAAGCCCAAGTTCATGGGTCTGGCTCATCCTTGCTTCCTGCACTCCATCTTCATCTCTCTCTCTCTCCCTACCTCCTGCATTGCAGACACAGAGATTCAATATCAGATGCAGAGACCATAGGCTTAGACACTGATGGACCAGCCCGCCATCAAAGCAGAAGGTGAAGAGCAAATCTCTATAACAACTCTCTTATTATTTTTATCTCCTAGTAGTTCAACTTTTTTTTTACATAATTTTAATTGATGCTAAACACCTGCATTGGTTGATGGGGACCCATGACTCTTATCCATCTTGCAGAGCCCAGCTCAAGTCTCACTTTCTCCACAAAGCCTTCCCAGAGCCTACCAATTATCAGAGTTTGCTTCTGTCTCTGAGCTTTTGGGAGCACTTAGTAGCTGGTCCTGCTTTAGGTTTAAGTTTTCTATTCCCTGATGGGTGTCTTATTGCTTTAGGTCAAAGCTTCCTACATTTTATAGATTGTACAAATCTTTAGTCTCTCCCTGGAAGATTCTGATCATGTGACTCTTCTTTTAGAACAAGAATAGGATGATCAAAACGTTTGAGAAACTTAGCTCCAAGTAAATGATGAGCTCTAAGATGACAGGACCCATGTCCTTGACTTATGTGGCAGAAACTGTTCTGGCCAGCGGTGACAGTAGTAGATTGGGGAAGGGGTGCCCAAATCAGCCAGTCCTGAGGTGACAGCTGGATTAGAATTCCCAGTGACTCAGGTCACTCGCATTTCTTTCTTTCTGCTTGCAGGGAAGCAGGAGATGTGGTGCCCCAGGACTCAGGGCTGAGGACATCATTCCTCCCTGTGATTCTGAGTGTGTTAATTATCTGACCAAGATGCCCCAGGACTCCCTCACCTCTGTGCCTCTGGAGAGGAGACTGTCCTCATGACCACGCCAGCAGTCACCTCCTTTCTAGCCCTCATTACCCTTGGCTTTGATCCTCCCTCTTCTCCATCTCTGAGTGGAAGTCCCCCAGGGCCTATGCCCCCCAGATCCAGGCTCCCACCTTCTCTTTGGGGCTTTCTTTCCACTTGTTTCTCCAGCACATTCTAAGATGAAGCACTCAGTTAAAACAGGGGCCAAAACTGTTCTGGTCAAGGCCAGGTCATCCCTGGCGGTGGCAAATGAGGCAGTGCCGAAGGTCTTCTGGGTGTGCCTGTGGGCCTTTCTGGCCAGGTGTCTGTGAGATTCCAAGTCTGGTGGCAGTCATCCAGGTTGTTACCCTTCCGCCTCTTCAAAACCCAGATTCCCCATTGGCAATCGTCCTGTGACTGCGTCTGCTGGAAAGGTAAGATCTGATGTCCATGCCGGAAGCTTTTGTGAGAACCCCTCACGGTGGACACATCTGCTCCCTAATCGAAACACAAGCAGGTTTCTCATGATGGGCTCTAATTTGCAGAACACATGCATAATCGACACAGATTATCTCTGTTTTCCAGCTAGAGTTGTTCCTTGCTGTTTCCGGATCGATGCTGGGCTCTCCGTTGCGGCCATTAGGGGCCCACACCCACTTCCAGCGGAGGAGGGCCGGTGGCCTCGGCACCCGTCTCCCTCTAGGATTTAATCCTGAGGAACATAGATGAATGCCTTGCTTGGGGGAGATGGAAGACTCCTGCTCTTCAGCCAACATATGTACCAGGAAGAGGGTGATGGATGGTGGGTGGGCTCTCTCCAGGGGGCAGATCTGAAGAGAGAGTTTCTGACTTGTGTCTTTGAGGATGATCAGAATCAGGAACCTGAAGCCATCTAAGGGCCACAGAACAGCTAAAGCCTTTAAGCTTAGGCTCACCAAGAGGCAGAGGTTAAAGTGAACCCAGGCCTGGCTGTCCATGCATGAGTGTGTGTGTGTGTGTGTGTGTGTGTGTGTGTGTGTGTGTGTGAGTTTTCCCTCCACAATCCTGCAGGATAAGGAAGCTAGGCAGTCAATGAGCCTCACTGTACCATTCTTAGTCGGAACAAAGAGGGAGGGCCACCACCTGGGCCCCTTATGGGAAAAGGGAGGTCCATCTACTTAATTACCACCCCACTGGAACCCTGGAATCCTCCCTCCAGCCAGAGTGTCAGCAACCCTGATAGCATCTGAGTTGCTCCAACACAAATCTTTAAGCAATTCATTTTCTACATTTATAAATAAGTCAATAAAAAAAGAGTTCAACATAATTTCCCCAGAGAATGAAAGGAGGGGAAAAAAGCATGAATTGGAAACTCCTATTATCTTCTGTTGTTTTGTCTCTGATGACAGATAATGGCGAGTGGTGAGGAGGATTGGCTGGGGGAGAATAATGCTTGGGTAGTGACAGACTTTAGAATGTGTCATTATGCATCCGATTCAAAGAAGAAGGGGAAGAAAAGTAAAGAAAAAAAAAAGAAAGGTACGATAAGATTAGCCAGGCTGCTCTACCCAGGCCTGCCTTCCCTGCACATCCGGACAAGGAGCAGCCCCTTGTACTATCGGGAGCCATTGCATGAATCTCCCACTTCAAGCTCTCCCCTGGGTTTTCAGAGAGCTGATTAATGGGTCCGATACTCAAGGCTCGGCATGAAGATCTTAATTAAGAAAGAAATCACTACATTGTGAGTTCCCTGGGAATCGATAGCCTCGGGGAAGTCTTTTCCTCCTGATACTCAAGGGATAGCAAGGAGAAGAAGACAGAGGCAGGCACCGAATAAATGGGATTAAAATATTGGAGGTGGTGAGAATGAAAGGGCAGGGAAACTCAGCAACTTGGGGCCAGCCAGGAGGGAGGGATTATCAAGGAGGATCTGGCCAGGCTGGGGATGGAGCTCAGTTTAGAGTGATTGCCTAGCCTGCTCAGGGATCTGGGTTCAATCCCCAGTGCCAGGGGTCTGGAGATAATCTGGCCAAAGGATTCAGGCATTCAAGGCTGAGTGGAACTGGCTGGAGGCTCCCCCCAAGGGAGTGAACATGGGGGGCATCTTGGAATTAGAGTCAGCCTTTGAGATTCCATTTAAAGAAGATGCGCAAACAATCACAGTTGTTTTCAACCCTGACTGCCCATGAGAATCACCTGGGGAGTTTTAAATGCAGGGATACCCAATGCTCCAACCCAGACCAACCAAATCAGAATTGCTAAGGAATAAGAACCACACGCTGAAGCATTTTAAAAGCTCACTGGGGGGGGGTTCTTTGGGGGCACCTAGGGCTGAGAGCCACTAGTCACAAACCTGGGGTATAGATCCCATTTCCTCTTCAAGTGTGCTCCATGGACCACCAGCATTAGCATCACCACGGAAATGGTGAGAAATGCAGAATCTCAGACCCTGCACAGATCTACTGAAGTAGAATTGTGAAGATTCCTAGCCTGGTCACACGTATACCAAAGTTTGAGAAGCCAAGATGTAGATGGCAGGTTTTCTGATTTCCATTCTGACTCTAGCAGAGAGGCAAAGGACAGCTGGCTCTGGGTATGCATGGGTCCTCCTCTGTGGGATTCAATCAGCTGCAACCCTGGATGGAAAGTATTTGAAAAAAAATTGCCTTTCTACTGAACATGTAAACTTTCCCCCGTTGTTATTACATCTTAAACAATACAGAGTAATGACTCTTCACATTTGCATTGTATTAGGTATCATTAGTAATGCAGAGAGGATTCCATGTGGATAGGATGTGCACAGGTTATATGCAAATACTATATCATTTTATAAAAGGGACTTGAGCATCCTCAGATTTTGGTCCTGAAACAAATTCCCCAGAGATACAAGGGGTTCACTGTACCTAACTTCCCTGAGACTGAGTTTCACTCTGTGTAAAGGCCTCTACCTAGCAGGCCATCAGAGAAAGAGATCCATGCATTATGCAGATCACAGACCCTGGCACACACAGCAGCTTCTCTATAGATGCTACCTCCTTTCCCCTCTAAATGAGGACTGAACCAGACACTGCATGAAAGGCATTTGGTCGAGCACTTGCCTATACTAAGTGCTAACAAGTGTAAGCTATTATTATTTACTCAAGCGTTCCTTAGGCAGACAGAGGGATGTCTGCCTTTGTGCTCCTTGGTTTTAGCAACCCTTGCAGCCCTCAGTGTCACACTTGAATCAGCTATTTTTATGTCTGTCTGCCCCTCAGGATCATCTGCATCTACTGGGGCTTTAGGTAGCATATCTCCTTGAACCTCTTATGAAGTTAGACCAGGAAATATATATATATATATATATATATATATATATATATATATAAAGTAAATTTGAAGGACATCAAGGGTTCTTAGGAACAGAGAGGCTGGAAGGTCCTGTCCCTGGGGTTTCTGGGTCCCTAGACAGTTTCTTAACCCTTGGGGAAGATTCTTAGCCTCTGAAGGAGAAAAGAACCAGCCCCTTCTAGAGTCTGCAAGTGGAAAGTAACTCACTAAATATATCATGGTATAGTCTGTGTGTTGGATTAATTTTCAACCCATAAAACTAAGTGCTTTGTAGACCTAATTAGACAGTGAACTTCTAGAAAAATAAGCCAACTTTGGGATCATTCCTGGACTCCTTTTATTCCCATCATGCTCTGGCTGGAGGGGGAATAAAAGAGGGTCAGTGCCCTTCTGTTGCCAGGCCCTGTGGTGGAGAGGTGGAGGCTTGGCAGATGGCAGCAAGGCCCTTTTAATTTGTGGGTCACTGAGGAGCTTCCCACGGACAGTGCCAACCCTTTTAATGAATCCAC
Source organism: Ictidomys tridecemlineatus (assembly GCF_052094955.1). Classification (NCBI taxonomy): domain Eukaryota; kingdom Metazoa; phylum Chordata; class Mammalia; order Rodentia; family Sciuridae; genus Ictidomys; species Ictidomys tridecemlineatus. Next base: position 43,704,232 of record NC_135490.1, read on the forward strand.
TTAATTGGTGCAAACATAGGTGAGTGTACAGGTCACCTTTACTTGGGGCAGGGGATTCACATGGGAGCACGAGGCTAACTGTGCTCTCAGGAAGACCATGTTGCCATCAGGGCCAGGAGACAGAGAGAGAGTTGTAATTAAAATACTGAGAAAACAGTCACAGTTCTCACTAGGAAACCAGATAAGGGTCAGCCTCCCCAGGACACCAGGACCCACAAGCAGTGAGCCAGGGACGGGAGAAGGTCCCTCAGGACTTTGCTAAAGGTCAATTGTTTGTTTTGAATGTCGCATTTACTCACCCAGCAGAAGTCTTTTGAGTCCCTACTCTGTGTTAAGTACACAAAATATTTTTCTGTACATTGTTCCATTCAATTTTGTTTAATTAGACAAGAGTTTTCTGAGTTCCCTCTTCCTATTTTTACCTGTGAAAAGGGCTTAGAGAAGTAAAATAACTTAGTCCAAAATCACATACCAAAAACTGTGATTTGAACTGTGAACTGTTCAAATCTGTCTGCAGCTATCCCTGAAGGATAGGAGGAGTTTGTAGCCAAGGCTTTTGGGTCCTTTGAGGCAAGAATTCCAGAACAGCTTAGGAAATGGGTGATAGAACATCCTAGAAAGACCAAGGGCCATTGAAAGAGCAGATGCTATATACTTCAGTTGGCCCTGGGGTATCTGGATGGAGGATGCCAAATCTGAGCCGCCTTGATCTATGCAGATCCAACATCTAGAGCAGACCAAGTCCCTGACAAAAGTTCTGGGGAGTCAAGACATGCGGTTCCTGATCCTCTATCTACATTTCAAGAGACATTTGACCTTGTGGAGCCCCTGAGCTCTTGCCATCTGGGAGTCAGGGTTAGATGGCTTCCCAGGTCTTTGAGAATTAGGTTGGTCTGATTCCCTGAGCTGTGGGGCTGCTGTGTTCCTGGAATCACTACTCAAAGTTCTGCAAATTGTATGGAAGCTGGTGCTTAGATACCTCCTTTTGCACTGTGACAACTGGCACACACATCTATGCACCTCTAGCCTGGCTGAGGTGGCCTAGGGCTGTCCCACTGCACTGAGAAAACTGCATTTTTTTTCATCCACGAATGCAGGGCTATCCAGTCCTTTTTCCTCCTACCAGGGTCCTCAGTTTTTCAGACGACTACAAGAGCCACATGGAGGGGAAAGATGTCACAATGAAAAGGACCGCCAGGAGAAGTGTGTATAGAAAGGGTGGAGAGATCAGACAGGACACTCCCAAGTCTTTTTGTATCAGTCCTCTGTCTGCTGCACGTCTACTCCCTTCTTGCTTCTGAGGAGCAGGTCTGTTGTTGCTGGGTGCTGTGAAGGGGGCCAGAGCCAGCGCTCAGCCTGTCCTTCAGCCTAGGGGATGAGGTTGAGTCCACCAAGCAGGGACATCGACACCAAGTGCATGATGCCCAACCAGCCTCACACCCATAAAACCTGGGACACCCACTCATTCATCCAGCATATTTGTTTCAAGGATCTACTTACTATATGTCAATCATGGAGCTGGGCTTCGAGAATTACAGTGAAGAATATTATCCACATGAGCACTGCTCACGGACTGACAATCTTGCACTAGAAATATTAAACCAATGATGACACAAATAATTATCAAACCAAATTGTGGGAGGTATGGCATGTGCCAGCTTCTAATCTTCCCTCCCCTTCCAAGTTGGAGCCTGGTGAAAAGTGAGTCAGTTATGGATGGGTCAGGGGAGGACCTTAAAGGGGAAATATAGTCTCAGGTCTCTCACCCTCTGGCTCTTAGGGACAGTTGAGCAAATGATAGGAAAGATAAAAGAAAAAGATGCTTAAAAAATGCTTGAAATTGTAAGGTGTTAGGGCAAAGGATGGGAAGAACAGCCTGTCAATTCCATCTCTTCCACCTCACTGACATTGGTCCTCTTGACTCTGTCTTAGCTCAGAGCTTCATCACCTTTTCCCTGGATGATTGCAGAGCAGCCCCTGCCTCGAATCTTGCCTCCCCTCCACCACAAGCAGCCTTCATCAAGGTCAGCAGAGAACTCTCTGTCTATAGCAGGGCTTTTGGCTTTGGTGCCAGGGATGGTTTGGTCCAGACAACTCTGTGCTGCCTGGAGCTGTTTGGTGCATTGTAGGATATTTCGTAGCCTCTGCACCAGTAATGACAATTAAAAATGTGTCCAGAGATTGCCAAATGCTCCTTGAGAGTCAAAGATCACCCCTGGATGAACGTATGGCTTAGAGATATCATGCCCTGAACTTGACATTCAAGGCTCTCCGTGATCTGACTCCAAGTTGCTGTTCAGTACGTGCCTCCTCTGCCCTTTCCCTTGCATCCTATCTGTAGCCACCAACAAATACGTAAGACTTCCTCAGGGTGCCCTGCTCGTCTCTCCTTGCCTTTGGCTAGGCTGCTGTCTCTGCTTGGAGTGCTCTTTCCTTTCTATGTATAATAATAATAAAAAATATATCTACTGTGATTCAAGATCCAGAAGCCCCCCTCTGAGAAACTCCTCCAGATCTCTGGATTTCAGTGTTCTCAACTTCTAAATAAGGATGAAAGCCTTTCCCACGAATTGCACAGAATCAAAAAAAAAAAGTGTCATGGATATGGGATTCGGGGACTCATCTGGAGGCAGATGGAGGGGCAGAGCATTGGAGTCGCTTGTTGAAATCACCCAACCAGATGTAGAAGGAGCTGGGCTTCAAACCTGAGGCACTAAATTCCTAGGTCAGTTTTTGAACTCAGCTTTTTCACAAGGAAGGCTTTTTCTAATCAACTGGAAAGTTTGCTTTGTGACCACGAATGGGTCACAAACCTATCTGTACCCCAAGGCTTCTCTCTGTCAACTGAGGGGTTCATCCAATGCCCTGTAAAAGGTCATTCCATGTTGCTCTGTGCCACAAAGAGTCTTTCTTTTTCTTTTGGAGGAAAAAAAATCATCATCCAAATATGAAGTCTTCTTATTATTAATGCTTCCTCAATTCATCCCCCTGTGGGAGCCTGAAATTTCTGCTTTGGGTACATGCAGTCAAAACTGAACCCCAGCACACAGCTCCCCAGAAGGTTAACATAACAGTTTTGCTACTCATCATGGCAACGCTCCACATGGTGCCTCCAGATCACTCCCCAGCATCATTCTTCAAATTCAAACGTGAACCAGAAATGACAAATGATTCTCGTAATGTGCTCTCTGACACAAATCATTTCTGATTTCTGGGGACCCTGGACAACCTTGAGCATGCAGAATCAAGACGAGAGGGAGAAGTCTTGGAAAATGAACAGCTTCAACTTCTTGTTGATGAGAACCCCCAGCTGGCGAGGCAGCAGCAGTGTGTACTGATTGACAAACAGATTGCTTCTTTAGAATGAGGCGAATCTGTTGGGGATTGGTCTGACTGGGCTGTGTCTCATTCTCACGACACTCTAGGCAACCTTCAAAGAGTTTCAGATGCCAGCAAGAAGACAGACATCCACATGTGCAGGGCTCACGGTTTGTGAGGTACTTCTGCATGTGATGTCCTGCCAAAGACGTGGGTACTCATGGTTATCTTCCCATTGGAAAAGAGGAAAGGGAGCCTCAGAGAATTCCAACAGCTTTGCCATAGGACCCAACACGTGCTGTCAGATTGAAACTGGAATTGTGCAGAGCACTCCAAAGCTATAACCCTACTTTGAGGGGCACCTATAAGGTGTAAAGTTTTTTTCCAAGTGTCATTGGGCCTCATTCTCTGTGGACTGTGGGTAAAAGCTTAGATTTGAGCGAGGGAGTATGCATTGATGTGAGATAGGCAGATCTGGAAAATGAGGGGTTGGATGGGTGATCACAAATATTCCTCCTGATTCAAATGTGTGGAGCATGGCAGAAACCAAGCCAAGGGCTTCAGAAACTCTCTTTCCTTTTCTTTCCTTAGCAGTACAAGAACCCTACAAGGTAAGGATTTTACTGAGAGGGAACTAAGACTCAGTAGTTAAATGATGTGTTCAAGGCACAGCCTGGGTCATGAACTGAGGCAGAGATCAATGAATATTCACTAAGAATCCATTTTTATTTTCAGAGAGTGAAGCTGAAGTTGGGAAATGGTTCCTTGGCCAAGAAATGCCTAGTCTCAAGTCCCCTGGCTTAGTGACCAGTTCTTAGCAATGGATATGATGGCCATAGAAACATCACTTCTTGGTACAAGTGCTTCTGAGCTATTGGTTCTCTCTGTGTTTCCCCTCTTGACAGTAGATAACAATCCCTAGTCTGACTTCAGAAGATGACAGTGTGTGGGTCAGTCCCAATCCCCGAATAGCTACGTGGGTCAGGGTTGCCACCTTTACTCCAGCCTTCCTGTTGGCAATTGCATAAGACAGACAGAAATTTCTGTTAATTTCTATTAAGTCATTGAGAGTTTGGGGATTGTTTGTTTTAGCATCTAGCATTACCCTGTGTGACTAATAGAGAGACAAACGAGTCTTGTTTCAGATGTGTGTGCTTTTAACCATTACACCATTGAGTGGCCCTGCAATTGTTTAGATTTCTGCGGGGTGCAGAAAAATTTCTCCTTATTCCCAAACTCAAGAGAAAAAGCACAGTGATATTCTTTCCCTCTGCTCAATCTAGTAAGTATATTGGACTAACCTTCATAATTCTGATCTGCTTGCAGAGCTGGCTAATTTTGTTTTCCCATCATGGTGAAGGACATCATCATGGACTCGATGGAGTGACAGTCATTCTGGATTTCTGTCTTGCCTTTTCCTCCACCTTCTGATTTTCAACAAGTGCTGCAGGGTTTGCCTTAAAAACAAATCCAGTGATATGCAGGAAGGGATTCTACATAGGTGAGCCCTTCACATATTTTCTGACACTTTACAATCCAGGTGACTCATGGGAAGGAGAGGCAGCAACTTACATCATGGAGACTGGCAAATGCTTCAATCAGGGAAGCCTTATCCCCCCAGAGCTGACTGTTAAAGGTCCAACTCTCTACTAAATAGATTTCAAATGTCACCTTTTCTCCTCATTTCTGCTGTTATCCAGGTCACAGCCACTCACACCTCACCCTGTAGTGTGAACACTGTGGCTGCAGCCTCCTGACTGGTCTTCTTCTTTATTTTCTGCTCTTATCCAGTTAATTTCCCACAGAACAGCCAAAGTGATCTTTTATGACAATGTAAGGGAACCCTACACCAGTCCCCTGCCCAAACTTCTCTAGGTCTCCTCTTTGCCTTTAGAGTCAAATTAGAACTTCCTTCTACAATTTACAAGGTCATCTGTCTACCACTCTCCATCATCCACTTCTACCATCGTAGGGCATCTGTCTACCACTCTCCCCTCGCTCCTCGGCAGCCATGGTGGTCTTGTTTCTGCTCTGCAAACCTGGTGAGCTTGTTCTAGGCTCAAGGCTTTGTATTTGCTGATGGCTCTGCCCAGTATCTTCTCCCCCTTGGTTGCCACACAGTTCACTCTTTGGGCACCACTTCCACCTCGGCTTTAGTATCTCATCCTGGTAGAGGCCTTCCTTGAGCTACCTCCCACTGTCCCCTTCCATGCCATCCTGCTCCAGCCCACATTCCTCCCTGGGATTGAATTAGGCATTTGTTTACATGTTTACAGGTGGAATCCTCTGCTTTCACTGGAATGAACTTGAGAGAAGAAGCCTTGCTTGGTTCACTGAAGGGCGTCTGGCCCCAGTAGATACTCAATGTACATTTTTCTAAACAAAAACATGCCCGATCCTCAGTGTGACATGATTCAACATAACTGAATCAGGTCGCAGCCACTGGATCATAATGTAGGCTGAGGTTCCAGGAGACAGGGCCTGGCAGGACAGTTGGACAGTAAGATAGACTGACTGTGTCCAAGGAGCAAAGAACAAAGTGGGAAACCAAGGAAAAAATATAAACAGAGCAGAGAGTTCTAAAGGGAACTTGCAAGAAAAGTGAGAACTATGTTTTGGGTCAACATTAGCAATGAAGGTCCTAAACTAATGGGTGTAGGAGGCGTAATAGGAACAGAATCTGATTTATCTAAGGCCCTTTTATTAGGGCATCAGCTAGAGTCATTGCTAGCTCTATGACTTTGGGGAAGTGACTTAAGCTCTCTGAACTTCATGGATGAGGATAAATGACATCTTCCCATGGCTCAAGGAAGAGATATACAAAAACCTCCAGCACAATGCTTGCCTGTGGCCAGTAAATGCTGAGTAGCTGCCAACTTCCACACCATTTCCAACCCTGCTGCCTGCACACCTACATTCCTTATTTTTTGACCTTTGAACTGGGAACTGTAGGGTGTTGAATATAAAAGGGACTTAGAGATGAAAACCGTAGTTGTATCCCATTGCATAATAAGAGGCAGAGCTGGGATGGCTATTGAGAAGAGGTCAGGAGCTACTAAAATCTCCATGTAGACATGGCCAGTAAAAGGACCTAAGAATTGTCCTCCTGAAACATGGTGCCCCAAATGGGATCCCACATTAGGTCTTTGATGTAGAATCTTCACATCAAAAATGGAGGCCATTTTTACTGAGGCTTAGAGAATGAAGGAGAAAAACAGGACAGAGAAAATTGGGTGACTCACTAAGGTCATGCAACCTGTCCTTTGCAACAACAGGATAAGAACCCATTTCCTCTGACTCACCATCCACCACTGTCTCTACCCACCCCAGATCCTGTCTCATTGCATATATAGGAGCCACTTTCCCTGAGGGGCTGATCAGCTGTTCCACATAGTCTCTCTCCTGGCTCTTGGTATATTCACAAAGTAGTCATTCAACTAATGCCTATGAAATGGTGTTAAACCCTAGGGTAGAATTTTGCTACAAGATCAGCCCATGCCCTCTTTTGAAGAGGTGTGCTCATTGGGTGGAGATATTTGGAGGTTTGGTTAGATGTAGAAATAGAATTGCAGAATTCATGTCTAGTAATGAATACTTGTTAGTGAAATGAATGGCAACCTCATGTCTAAGTGATTTGGGGCTTGCAAAGCCTATTCAAACCCTTGTCACTCACTGTCCCCAGCAGATTATCTGGGGAAGGACACAGAAGGGAATACTGCCCCCATTTGCAGATGGAGAGACCGGGGCACAGAGAGAGCAAATGATTGCCTCTCATAAGCCCTAAGGCCTTGAGCTAGAGTCTGAGAGGAGGTGACTATTAGTCACTGTTTTACACACTTCTGTCACCTGGAGATGCAGTCTGTGATGCCACCAAAGAGCTTAATTTCTAACTGGCAGATTTCTGCTCAGACACTCAGCAGGTGTCTTGCATTTTAATGGGTTCTGGATGCTCCCTGCTTGCAAAGAGGTCAAGCTTCTAAATGGACAGCCAGATGGAGAGGCCTTCTGAATGTTCCCCAGGGGCCAGGAAAGGCTGGTTCTGCCACTGGCTCCTGATCTTCTCACCCTAGAATGGTTCCAGTGTCTTCTACGCTAAGAGCCTCCTGCTCCTGAGCCCTCATCAGGGCTGTCCGGCTGGGTTCCAAAGTGGAGGGAAGGGAAGCCGGAAGCACAAGTAGGGCAGTGCCAAATGCTAACATCTTAAGGTCCCAATGTAAATCTTCTCGGTTTGCCAAGAAAACATGCAAAGAACCTTAATATGTAGCGCCTTGCAGGAGTGGAGCTCTGCACGTACCACACGTATTGCATGGACCCAAGTAATAGAGATCTAGCCAACGTGCCTGAGGCTCTACATTCACAATTGCCCTCCTTGATTTTCATAGGAAGCCCACTTACCTAGCATGGGTATTTCATGAGTGCTTACCATGCCAGGCCCATGCCAGTCAGGGGGACAGGCAGATAGCAGGGAATTATGCAAGAAGGGATACTTGTGTAGCCTGGGACTCATGGAGATGAGAAACCAGGAACTTCTCTTGAGAAGAGGACATCCAGGCTCAGGAGGAGTTAGCCAAGTGAAGGGGTGGTCAGAGAAGAAGGTCAGGACCTAGGCTTAAAAGAGCTCAGCCCTTGTCTTAGTTTCTTGAGATTTCTGTGACAACATAACACAGACTGAGTGCCTCCAACAACAGAAATGTGTTGTCTCACAGTTCTGAAGTCTGGAGTCCAAAACTGAAGTGTTGGCCCAGTTGATTCCTTCGGCAGTTCCAATGGAAACTCCATTCTGGGTCTCCCTCCCAGCTGCTGGTGATTTCAGGGGTTTCTGGACTTGCCAATGGCTTTCTTCTTGGGTTGTCACATCCTCTTCCTTCTGTATTTGTCTCTCTCTGATCATATCTCTCCTTTCTCCATAATGGCATCAGTCATATTCGATGAAGTCCCACTCTGATGATCTCATTTAATTTGATCATCTGCTAAGATCCTATTCTAAACAAGGTCACCTCCATAGGCAGTGGGGGGTACATCATAAGGAACAATTCAATATAGTCTTGCTCAGAGAATTAGAGATGGTGGCATAGAGATTGAAGGGTGGGGGACAACTAGGGGAGATGAGGCCATCTGGTATACCAGGATCTTCTCAGAGAGGGCTCATAAACCACAGAAAACTTTGCAATTTATATAAGGGAAAAGGAGAAACAATATTCACAGAGTTGGTCATTCCTTCAAGGTCTTGGGGCCCCATGAAATTTCCCAAGAGCATTTTCCTGGGTGGGTGGGTATAAGTTTTCCTCATATAATGGTATGTTCTCTGAGGCTGGGGACCAAGTCTTATTATTCCCAGACACCCCCAGCACAGAGATCAGCACATAGGACATGCTTAATAAATGTCTATTAATTGAAAACCTTGAGTTTGACTATTAAATTAGCTGAGCCCAGTGTCGCCTCTTCATTTGCATGTGCTTTTTTGTACATTTCGGTATGATTGTTGCGATATGCACCATCATCTTTTGCACATCTTTATGCATAATCTTTATTTCTTAGATTGAAATGTTTATTCCATCTTCTTAAAACCAGAATCCTTCATTATATTCTTCCAGACTCCTGTGTCTTATAATATATGGTTTGCAGAACTAATCTGACTGGGTGTTTTGATATTTTTCTTAGGGGAAAAAATATCAATAAATTATTGGTGTGTCTTTAATGTAAAGGGAAAGACTAGAATTGGTTTTGCCATCTTAAGGTTGACAGGTTTAACACTTAAAATGAACTTTATTCAACCACAACATTATTAGAAGTTGTAAAAGTTTAATGATCTACTTCTAGACTTCAAGATTTGCCTGAGTCTCTTTCTCTCGTCTCCTCTCTTATAAATTTTACTCCTACAGGTTTGCTTTAAGAGAAGCACAATTTTGTTGCCCTGGCCCCAATCTTTGGATTTCTGAAAGATGGAGAGCCAGAGCTCAGATCTCACCAATCTGAGCCATTGAGGGGCTGACCGTAGAGAACACATTAAAGAAGATGCGTTTGTTATGTTACAGCATCAAAGTGGGAAGGGAGCCAAAGATCCTCTAGATCTGCCATTAGTTTTACAGATGGGGCAAGAGACAAGGGCTCACCTGAGGACCAGAAGGGAGAAGCCCAGGGGAAACCCAGGCCATGGCTTTAGAGCTCATCAGCATCTACAGTAAGGTGAGGACCATGGGACCAAGACTTCCTCTGTTTCAGGGCTTCATGGAAATTATCAAAGTTTATAACTCATGGGGTTCTTACAAAGACTAGCTGCATCCAATGCATGAGAAACGTTCAGTACATTTCTCTGTTCTATACTGAAGTACTTGATTCCTTTTGGGGTGTGTTTAGATCCCAACATAAATGGGAAGTGAAAGTCAAATCAATCCTCCATCTGTGTGCCAGGGACGGTGCCCAGCCTTCCAGACATCTCTTGGGACTCCTGCACAAAATAACTTTCACCCAGGACTCTCTCCCTTTCCATAAAATTTCACAGAGTGAGATGGATCGTGTGAGCAGTGGGGTTGAAGGCTTGAATGCACAGACTGTAAATAGCTGCATCTCCCTGGAGTCTCTATTCAACATTGTTTTGATCAGAATGATGGTTTTGACTACAAACAATTGATTGGCCTGTACAATTCTGTCATCCCAACAACTGATTAATCCCTCCATAATGAAACTGCCTGTGGTCCCTGGTAGCATGCTGACTACCACGATGGAGCCTTTATTTTTTTCTTGTATTCTCTGAGTACTTTATGTATATTGCCTCACTTCGTTTTCTCAGTAAAGCCTTATTCGCCGGGACTTGTTAGCTTTGTTGAATGCATGGAAAGCCCAGGTCAGTTCAGAGAGGTTAAGGAAGCTTCCCAGGGCAAACAACTAGTAGGAGGAAAAGCCTGGATTTGAATCCAGGTCTGTTTCAATCTTTCAGTCATACCAGGTATGAATTACATACAAGAAAGTTTGCATTTTTTAAAGGAAATTGTTTGATGACCTGTGACTAATGTATACAGTTGTACCATCAAATAATAGAACCTTTCCTCAATCCCCAAAATTCCTTCTTGGCCCTTTTGCAGTCAACCTGTTCTTCCAACCCCAAACCCAATCCTGGGAACCACTGATTTATTTTATTGGCCTCTAGTTCTGCCTTTTCTAGAATGCTATATATATGGAACCGTGTGGTTTGTTGTCTTGTGGCTCTGATTTCTCCCATTTATCAGAATGCTTCTGACACTCACCCATGATGTCAACCAGTGGTCTGTCTTTTCACCCCTGAGCAGTAGGACTGTCTTAGTTAGCTTTTGTTGCTGCGACTAAAGGATCCAACCAGGACAACGATAGAGGAGGAAAAGTGTATTGGAGGGCTCATGGAGGTTCCAGTCCATGGACAGCCGGCTCCATTCCTCAGGGCTCAAGGTGAGTCATAACATCATGGTGGTGTGTGGAAGAGGGAAGCCACTCACATGGTGATCATTGAAAAGCAGAGAGAGAGGAGAGAGAGGGAGATCTCCACTTGCCAAATACAAATATACCTCAAAGCCACACCCCCAATGTCCCACCTCCTCCAGCCACACCCTACCTACCTCAGTCACTACTCAATTAATCCCATCAGGGGATTAATTCACTGACTGGGTTAAGGCTCTCACAACCCAGTCATTTCTCCTCTAAACCTTCTTGCATAGTCTCACACATGAGCTTTTGAGGGGCACCTTACATTTAATCCCTAACAGGTACATCGTGCAATGGACCCAAAATTCCTTTACCCACTCACAGCTGATGAGCAGGTGGGCTATTTCCAGTTTGTGGCTATGAGAAATAAAGCTGCTATCAACAATTTTATTGTGTGCCAGTGCTTTTGTTTCTTTGGGGTAAATAACCATGAGTAGACATTCTTGAGTCTCTGGTGAAAGGTGTGTTTCATTTTATAAGAACGTACCAAATCCGTTTCCCAAACTTTCTATGTCTTTTTCAGTTCTCACCAGCACTGCCAGGAAAGACTTTTCAGGTACATTTAATAATTTGGGGCTTAACATTGACTTCATCCTGAACTTTTCCCAGCCAGGAGGTTGAGGAAAATGAATGCCAGTTTTCACTGACTCTTAAGATGCCATCAATTTTAAGATGCACCATTATTTTACATATCATTAAGAAGCAAAGCAGTCTGGTAAACAATGACACAATGCTCTCTCCCTCTCTCTCTCTCTCTCTCTCTCTCTCTCTCTCTCTCTCTCTCTCTCTCTCTCTCTCATCAGGGATTTAACCCAGCAACACTTAACCACTGAGTTACAGTCCCAGCCATTTTTAATATTTTATTTTGAGTCAGAGTTTTGCTGAGTTGCTTAAAGCCTCACTAAGTTGCTGAGGCTGGTTTTGAACTCGTCATCCTCCTGCCTCAGCCTCCAGAGCCACTGGGCTTACAGACATGTGCCACAGCTCCCAGCTTGACACAATGCTTTCTTACTTAAAAAGTTAAGAAAGTTAAAAAAGTTTCATTCTTATTCAAATAGACTATGTATCATTCTTGTACACATACAAATGGAAGATAAAAACAAAGCAAAACAAAACAAAAGGTCAAGGAATGCCTAGAACATATACCTCTTGACAGTCTTCTGCATCTCTTGTTGACTCTGAGTCTGCTGTTTGCATGGTTTTTTTTCCATATGGAATTTCCGTCATCAGTCTGTTGATGTCGCAGCATTTTATTATCTGTTTATTTATTTATTACCAGGAATTGAACTCAAGGGCACTTTACCACTAAGTTACATCAGAGCTCTTTTTTACTTTTTGAGACAGGATCTCTCTAACTTGCTTTGGTCCTTGCTATGTAGCTGAGGCTGGCCTCTAACTTGCAATCCTCTTGCCTCAGCCTTCCCAGCTGCAGGGGTTATCTGCATGATGATGTAGTACCTGGAAAAGTGTGTTCTGTTCTTGCCTCTAAGATTTTCTTTCAATGCTGAGAACATTTTTCTTTGACTCTACTCCTATTTTACACCTTCTCCCCACCCAAATGCGTAATGTCAGCAGCTTCTGTTCAAACTCAGTAAACAAGGTTTGTTTGGCTAATTGATATCTGATGCCTCAAAGAGAGTCCTGTTCAATAGATAAGTCACTCACATAAGCCTCTATAAGCCTCTATAGCTTTAACATTTCTTTCTTTCTTTCTTTCTTTCTTTCTTTCTTTCTTTCTTTCTTTCTTTCTTTCTTTCTTTCTTTCTTTCTTTTTTTCTTTTAGAAACGTGGGCATCCTGCTTGCCTTCTGTGCTTGTTGGTTCTGTGTGGCAAGCAGTGTGCACAACCACCACATGAACGGCTCAGCACCAGGCACAGGTTGTAACAAGTTTCCTGTAACTTTCTGACGGATTGAAAGACATCTTTACTTGTGGGAGACAGCCTGGTCCTAGGGATTTTAAAATTAAAAACAAAATGTGCATCCTATAATTAATAAAATGTACCAAATATGGGTTTCCATATGGGTTTCCGTGGTGCTTTATTTTTTAACAGCCCCTGATTCACTGACATGAACAATCGTCTCCTCCCTGGCCTCATCCACTCACAGAGCCTCTCCCCGTCTTACCCATTCCTATCACTTTTGTTCCATTCCCCATTCTCTCTCCTGAAAGCTATTGTACCTATCGCCTCCCTTATCTACTTGCCTTCTGGAAAGTTCTTCTCCTTCAGTGGGTCCTATTCATCACCCCCAGGGTAATCTTTCTACTACACACATGTCATTCTCCTTCTCAAAACTCTTTCCTGGATTCCCCTTTATTTGAAGAATAAAGTACCATCTCCTTAGCTCGACATTCAATTTCTCCTGTATTCTGGGTCCTCCCTCTCACCCAGGCAGTATTGTTCACCACTTCCCACTCCAGGGACATCCAATTATTTGATGTTCTCCAAACCATCCATGGATTTACCCCCCCTCTGGTATTTTTTCATTCTGGGATCTTGCTCATGCTTTGTCTGGAAACACTTCTTTTCCCTACACCTGTTAAAGACCGTCCCTACATGTGAAGCCTATTAGGGTGGTGAATTCATGGGCACAGTTTTCTCTTCTTTCCAAATAGCCTGGTAATACTTTCATATGCCTGTGTATCTATAGATGCACGTGCACATCCATGTACAAATACATACATATATATTATGCATGTATGTAAATAGATACATACATACACTCCCCCTATTTGTCCTTAATTGCATGTCCTCTCTGGAATTTTCTTTGTGCTCATGGATCCCATTCCTCCCTCCATGTTTTCTCAACACCTTCTTGTACCTTCAGTTACCGGGTCTTTTGCTGTTAAAAGGAGACAGCAGGGCTACCCAGGCCTGTTTCAAGAATTAAGTTAAGCTACACAGTCTGAGCAGGCTAGCATTGAGGCGAGGCATCTGGGTGAGACAAAACAGACCTAAAGCTTGGTGTTGGGCAATCCTGAGTCCAGCTTCAGCCCTGTCACTTTCTACATCTGTGACCTTGAGCTTCCCAAGTCTTCAATTGCTCTGTACCTCCAGGCTTCTGGTCAAACCCCCGTCTCCAGTTAGAGAAGAATCTCAAGGAAACAGCCAAGGTAGGACATCCTCATGGTAGGACAGTTGTGTCCTGTTCCTTCCTCCCAGGCCTCTGGTGTGTGCTCTTTGGCAAAGCCACACCTTGGCTAGTTCTCTCCTTGTCTGTATCATGTACCATAACTGGAAAGCAGCTGGCCAGCACTGGACTCGCTCCTTGCTGCTAGTTGCCAGTGGCCAGTTCCCAGTAAAGCACTATGTGTGGAGAGGAGATGTGCTACCCTGGGGTTCAGGCTCTCAGTCTGCAATACATCCTCACCTGCATGCATCTTCCTTCTTTGGCTGACTGGGTGCAGATGGCAGGGCCGCAGGCCCCTGCTTCAGAGGAACCTGGAGGGTTTGTTTAAACACAGATTTCTGGGCCCCATACCTACCCCCCAGCATTTCCGATTCAGTGACCCAGGACAGGTGCCTGAGTGTGTGTTTTTCTAACTAGGATGATACCAGTGATGTCAGTGTGGGGGCCATTTTGAGAAGCTCTGTCTTAGGAGATGGCAGAGGCACAACATGGGAAGGACCTGAGCACCTTATGACCATCCATGAGGGGACAGAGCAGCCCTGTCAATCAAGTATACCCACTTGCCACCATTAAATATTCACAAATAAACTTGAGAATTGGTAGATTTTGAGGAGTCTATATATACTGCAGCAGGTTAATCAGTCCTTCAAAGCACTATTCCAGTTCCTCATGGGGCTGGGGCCTAGACTCCTTGTCTGGGTGCTGGCTCTTTCCCTCCTGGCCTGAGCTCTACTGTGGAATTCCTCACACTCTCCTAGGTATTTGACAGCACCTGGACTGTCACCCACAGACAGAGAGCACTCATCTCCAACAAGCTCTCCTGCTCCCTACCATGAACCCACCAAGAGTCACTCCACCTTGTAGCAGCCAAGAGTTCCCTCCACCCACTGCACTTGGTAATGAGGGTTCAAGGTCAAGGCCTCTGCCCGGCTGGACAGCTCACCCCCTCTGTTCAATTTCATTACCCTTTGTTGCCCCTCTTGTCTGAGGACCCCAGTCTCCTTGCAGTAGGAAGCAGAATTCTACCTTAGAGCCTCACCTGCCTTGTACCCAATTCCTTGGTCCTCAACGCTGCCTTTTTTTTTTTTTAACAGAGAAGGTACTTGGGTCCTAAAACCAAAGCCACTATGTTGGAACCTGAGGTAGAGATTGGAATAATTTGCAGTGTGTAGGCTGACAGATGGCGGGGGGACGCATCCGTGTCGCTGAGATGCATCAGTGATCACAACTAGGCACACGATACAGGTCAAGTATTTCCCAGGCAAAGTTCCTGGAGCCCTGTCTTGTCAGAATGCAGTCTCTCAGCCATAACAGGGCCATTGTGTGATAATTATGTATATATAATAAAGTCTAAGAAGCATTAAGAGATCACTAGTTCAATAAGCATCCAAACGTTCAAAGCAGGCTCCATGCCATTAATTCAAATTACATGAGCTGTAAGTCTGCCATTGCCCTCCTTCACAGCAACACATCAAGGAAAAAGAGGCACCTTCATTGGATTATTAAGAGGATTTAATTAACATAGAATATTTCACAGGCAGACAACCTATGACAGAGTAATTAAAATGGAGTTTGTTGAAATGCACATTAATTGCTTACTAATTATCATGTTTCGTTCCCCTTTAAGGGCTAAAGATATGCTCAGGAGGAGACTCTGCTCTATGCTAAAGCACAGCTCTCTTCTTGTTTGATTCAGTGGTTCTTTGGAAGCAAGGCCCAAGCCCTTCACTGTGCAATGCTAGAAAACTGGGATGGAAGTCAGAGGGAGCTTGTAGGCATGCAGTGGTGGGAGAGGGCACTGGGCTGGGAGTCTGTAGGCCTAGGTGCTCCTCTCCTGCTCTTTTCTTCTTTTGCTCTATTTCTTCTGTTTAAAACTGCTCATGGGTGGCCTTGTTGTTTCATAAATTCCAAAGCCCTCTTATCTGGTAACGTATGGCCAGATCCTTAGCTATGTTTCCAAGATCCTCCCACTTTGCTCATTCAGATCCAGCCATCTGACCCTCTTGCTGTACCTTGGGCAAAATCAGCTTTGTAGCCACCACAGTACCTTTGCATTCACCATTTCTTCTGCCTGGAGTCTCTACTGAATTTCCATGCAGGGCTTCTCCCCATCATTCACACCCCAGTTCAAATGAGTTCTTCTCAAGGGGCCTTCCCTGACCACCCAATCCAGCATTGCACTCTTTATTCTCTATTGCATGGCAGTATTTTTATTCTATTCACATATGTAATGCTGTGGAATCATCTTTGACATTTGTTTGCTCACCTATTTATTATCTGTTTCCCTCACTAAGTGGAACCATGTCTGTTTTCTTGCTATTGTACCCTAGTACCTAGAACACTGCCTGGCAAATAGGCGGTATCAAAACATTGTTGATTAATGAATGAAAATGAGAGCAAAACAAGACTTCTGTAGCTCCTTCCAGCTACAGCACTTAATGATTGTTTGAACTTGCAGAGAACCAAGAGAGACCTAAATGCTCCAGGAGACTGCGTGTCATGCCCCTCTTTGGTATCTCCCTTTTGGTCCTTAGCAAAGCCTTGCCCATGGTAGTTCTTCAGGAAGTATTTGTTTGTAAATTGGGATCCATTCATCTCTGTGGTTCTAACGTTCTCAAGGATCAGGGCTAGGGCTGCAGCCCAGTGGGGTTAAGTACTTGCTTAGCATGCACAAGGCCCTGGGTTCCAACCCCAGCACCACAAATTAAATGAATAAATAAATAGAGTTCCCAAGGATTAGTGGGACTCCTGTTCACATCTCCTTCTCTAACTTATAATTGAAGGGTCACCTCTTTAAGAAATGACCTCCTTCCTTAATATTTTATTACCTCTTATGGTTTGGATATATGGTGTCCCTCAAAACCTCATGTGTGAAACAATGCAGGAAGTTTCAGAGGAGAAATGATTGGATTATGAGAGCCTCAACACAATCAGTGAATTAATCTCTGCTGGGATTAACTGGGTGGTAACTATTGGCAGGTGGGGTGTGGCTGGAGGAAGTGGTTAATTGGGGGTGTGCCTATGGGATGTATATTTTGTATCTCAAGCCAGAGTCTCTCTCTCTTTGCTTCCTGATGTGAGCTGCTTGCCTCGGCCACACTCTCCTGCCATGATGTTCAGCCTCACCTCAAGCTCCAAGGAATGGAGCCAGCCTTCTAGGGGTTAAGACCTCTTGAAACTGTGAGCCTTCAAATAAACTTTTCCTGTTTAGAGTTGTTCAAATCCTTTAATCACAGCAGTGAAAAAGCTAAGACATTACCTGTTTCATCAACCTGCTTTCTGGTATTCTAGGGAGACCAGGACTCTCCCTTTATGATGCTAAGTAGCCTAGACCACCTCTGACCAATGCTGCCTTGGGGGACACTGTTGGGGGACACTTCTGTTTTTGAAGAATGCGAATCTTTACGATAGCACTTTCTTGGACTCTGAATCCAGGAGTCTGTCCCCACTTCCTTTAGGGATCATTGTGAATGCGATGGATGATAGAGAAGTTCCCAATCTTTTCCCCCAAAGAAAGCAGGGATCTTCCCCCCAACTCTGGCTGCCTCTTCCCCCCATGGTGTTTGGTCACTCCTTTTCCTCCACCTCACTGACTTGGATGACAATGGGATTCATCCCATCCCAGCCCTATGTGAACTCTCCCTCCCGTGGGACAGCTAAACCTCAGGTTACCAAGATAGCCCTGACCCAGAGGCCTGGACCGGCTTCCTCCTCGACATCCGGGAAGGTGGCTTCCTGTGCCCTCCATGTCTAGCTTTTTATCTCAATGCCACGCCTCACCCCAGCAGAGTGGAAATCCAAATTCAGAGACGCAAGTGAGTGCTGAGATAAATCAGGCCCTCCGTGGGCTCCGGCCCTGCTCCTCAGAGTTCTGCCAGGTCTCTTGGGGTCAGAGCTCCAGCTAATAATAAAATATTGCCTTGCCTGCTTTGTGCATATGTTACAGAAATAATTTATTCAGGAGCCCAAATCCTGGAAGGACGGAGCAGCATTGTTCTAAAATAAACTTTGGATTCAGTCTCTCATTTTCAGGTTTGCATTTACAGTGATTGCTATGTTCTGCCCTGTGGGTGCTTCTGAGATCTTCTGGGCTACAGATGATTGACAAGAGACATCATGGGGAGCAAGAGCCAATGCATGTGACCCTGATTGTGTCAGACACCTTGGTGATGCCAAAGGACCCCTCTTAACTAATACACCTATCGGGGCAGTTCTGACTTACATTTGAGACAGGTGGCAACTGCTTGGAAGCTCTCCTGTGTGTTGGTTGAAAAGCAGAGTGTCTAGAGCCACGTGGCCTGGGTTTGGTGCAGGATCTATCGCATCCTGGCTACTACTGGGCTTTAGTTTCCTCATCTGGAGAAGGGGTAATCACACTGCTCATACTGTGGGGGACTGAGGTATAGGAAATGAGCAAGTGCTAAGAGGAGGAAGTAATCCCTGCTGATGAAGGAGATGAAGGTTTCTAGAGGAGGTGCATTTGAAGTGGGCTTCAGTGGATGACTAGGAGTTCTATAAGCTAAGAAAAACAAAAAAGGAAAAGCTATGTTAAGGATAAGGACAGTCATCAGAGAAAGTGGTAAGTAACAGCGTGGTAGGGGAAGGGGTGATATTTTAGGCAGAAAATAGCCCCCGTGAAGCCTTTGTAGGTCTCGCGTATGAACTGTAGCCAAACAAGAGAACTGAAAGATAGATGAAAGCCCTGCATGAGCTCAACACAACACTGAGGAATTTGGTCGGTCTTCTGTGCATGAGGATTTTCTCAAGTTGTTTTTTTTTTTCTTTTCCCTACATGATATCTTTATGTCCAGAAAAAGAAACCACAACTGTATTTATCGTAAGTTCAATGCAGAAAACTCGAATTCCAAGAAAATGCACAGGAAAAATAATCACATGAAAAAAACCACTGCAAAAAAAATAATAATGAATAAATAAATAAATAAATAATTTGTTATTAACATATGGTCAAAATGTGAACTTTTTTTCACTTCTTCTAGGAATGTGTATGATGGTCTAACTTTACAAAATGTTACCTAAGGGACATTTGAGCAAGGGGGCAGCAAGATTGGGTTTTGCATTCCAGAAAGATCCCAGTGGCAGCCATGAGGAGGAGGCCCAGTGGAGACTGCAGGCGGAGGTCATGAGGCTCTCAGGAAAGACTCTAGTGCAGGGGAGAGATGAAGAGGGCCAGGGCCAGGCAGTGCCCATGGTATCATGAAGGAGGAGTCGCCATCACACGCAGAAATGCCCCGAGAGAAAAACCACTTCAAACCTGGAATCAGTGGTTCCCTTGATGACTAATCCATGGTGGCTAAGGTTTCCTTCTCTGGGCCCCCATCACCACTTTCTAATATAGACACTCAGCTCAGCCGTCCATCTTGGAAAATGCTCTTGTCTTTGGGATTATAGTCCTCCTCCTCCTGGCACCCCAAATACTCAGCTGTGCCTCTTTCAGAAGCTGGTGTCTGTGGGGGGGATTTTCAGACTGTTGGTCTGAGATGTCACAGCCATCGGTACCTCTTTGAGGAAAGTGGCTGTCCCGACTTGGAGGATATGATGCCGCTCACCTCTCCAGCCTCAGCCATGCGGATGACAGCCCTTGCTTTCCTCCCTCCCACCACCAGCCACATCATGCTGCCACCCAGCTATGCCCAGAAAATGAAGGTTATCACCAAGGAGCCCCGGGCAGGTCTGAGAAATGAGATGTGCTCCACGGATGGAGGAAGATTGAGAGAGTGGATAATTGAGGGCCTGTGAACAAGGCTCTGCAGACAGCCAGGACGGGCTCACAGCGTGGACCACATTAAAATCCCATCACCCACCACTTCTTGGCTGCCTCGCTTCAAGTTTTGTTTTATAAGCAGTGTTTTCAGAGAGTTAACAAACCTGGAGAGGCCCTGAAAGAGAAAGGGTCTCTATTGAATAGCTTTTCACTTACTAGAGGAAATGGAAGATGGTTTTTCCTTGTAAACCAATTTCTAAGACCTGTTATTACAGAGCATTGGGAAGATTTGCCTCCTGCCAGGCTGAGCCGGGTTGGCCAGCTGGGAAGAGGAGCTTAGCGATCAACTGGATGGTTGCTAGGGCAAGGGAGGATGGTCAAAGAGATAAGCACCTCTCCCCTCTGTCGTGCAATGGGCCTCTTGCTAACTCTCTATGTTTTGCACTGATTTTCTTTCCTAATGGGAAGCGGCACAATGTAAGAGTGAAAGCCTAGGCTTGGTGGTCAATGGACTTGGGATCCAGTCCTAGACCACACTTTCTTATATACCTGACCTGCCCTTTCTCCTTTTGTAAAAAGAGACTCGTAGGCTGCTGTAAGTGGGAGTGAGACCCCGTGTGTGAGGTGTTGGGTGTGTTTAGGCTACCCACATCCTTTCCCTCTTGTCTATCACAGATCTCTCGAAAATTATTCAGCTGAAGATCAACCAGTGTGATTTGTTGTTTTATATTTTTCAGATAAAGATGTTAGGGCCGTGGCTTCGCAAAAGCTACTTAGTGTTTTCTTGGCAAAGGGAGAAGCTTTGTGATCCGTAGTCTGACTGATGCCAACATCAGGTGTTCTGTAAGTGAGAGGCACAGCTATTGACTGCAGTGGGAATAACAGAGGCAAAGATGCAAAACAGCCTGGGGTTATTTGTTCAAAGATCAGAGTGCACCAAATCCTTCCAGTGTCTGTGCACCAAATCCTTCCAGGGTCTTCTTCAGGAAGCACTGCTGGCTCCCAAGACTGTCCCAGAGCTGGGGGGACATGCATTTGCTGTGTCTTTTTGCCTCCTCAGCCTTAGGTCTTGGACACTTGGTCATTGTCTGCAGAAGACAGTTTATGAATGGTGGGGAACATTCAAATCACTTGTTTGGGGGACTTGCAAGTGACCGAGAAAAGGAGACTCTTAGAGCTCTGGTAATCCCATCCCCTACCCTGGAGTAGCAAGGGCCAGGGTGGAATTGGTCTCTTCTGGGGGGGGACGACATTGCATATGACCCAAAGGGAAAGGGTCTTCTTTGGAGGCAGCAGATGGGTTAAAGCAGTGCTCAACTGGCATTGGAGCAGGTGACAACTGAATATGCTGTTTGC
The DNA here is from genome assembly GCF_052094955.1 of Ictidomys tridecemlineatus. Taxonomy (NCBI): domain Eukaryota; kingdom Metazoa; phylum Chordata; class Mammalia; order Rodentia; family Sciuridae; genus Ictidomys; species Ictidomys tridecemlineatus. The sequence goes on from NC_135490.1 coordinate 43,725,213, forward strand.
TTTGGGCTCTAAAATAATGTTTTAATAGAGTTTCATGGATTATTATAAAACCCATAAAAGTTCCATTGGTTATTATAACAATTATCATAATATCAATGAACCTTTTCCTGTTTCAGAGCCTCCAGAGGCCCAAAGACAACAGATACCACAATTCAAAGTGAAGGGTCACACTCCCATGCGAGAGTAACAAGGAGAGGTAGGAACATGTTTCACAGCTCTTCGCCTCTGCAGCCTGATAATGGAGATTGACTGGGAGAGAACGCTCCTTCATCACCCGCTAACTTTCACTGAGTTCCTTACACATGCCAAGCTTTCCATTTCCCTTGCTGTTCTTTCTTGCGATAACATGATGAGCAGTAGACTTCATTGCTAGTTGTATCATACTAACTACAGGGATGAAGAAGCTCAGGCTAGGAAAAATAAATCATTCTAAAGGAAACATATTCTTACATCTCAAATCTACTTGAGGCTTAAATGGGTAGAAGAAGCATTTTGTAGAGTAGAAGGACTCAGTATAAGAACTCACTGATCAGCAGGAGACAGGAGGATGTGTCCCTGGATCCTCCTTTCCTTTTTCCTGTAGTTGGGGTCCTTTTACAGGGGCTTTTTGAGCACTCAGAAGCACTGGAATGGCCCAGTAATAGACAATTAGGACAGCAGTGCTGACTGGCAGTAAGGAGGCCGGGGATTTCCAACTGCTTGGAGAGGCTGTGAGAGGACATAGCCTTTAATTGGAGGCAGTGTGATTTAGTTTGTTGGATTCAGTTTGATTCTACACAAAGCTGTCAGAAGCTCCACCCTAGGGGTGTTTGAAGCTCAGTGCAGGAGGGAATAGTAATGGAATCTATTTTAGCATGACTCAGGGCATCACCTGAAGGGACTGACTATAGATGCCAGGGCTTTTTACCTTAGAGATAAGACAGGTGTAGAGGAAAGGACAGTCCAGGAAGTGGGAACAACAGAGGCAAAGATGCAAAACAGCCTGGGGTTATTTGTTCAAAGACCATCCAAGGAGTGCACCAAACCCTTCCAGTAACTGTGACTAGGTCACTCCTACATGGGTCCTCTGTCTTCTGCACTTCACGTGGACTGAGTTGATGGGCAGAGGAGGTGGGATCTGAGAAGGAGGAATAGGCCACCTGGCTAATGCAGGATGCAGGATGCAGCATCAGAAGGGACATATCCCCCTCCAACAGGGAGGGTCCTATCCCCAAGGCTGGTCAGGAGCCCGGGGAAGTAAAGCTGAGTGATCTTTGATACTAGCATCTCACTGGGAAGGGACTCCCAGTGGAAAAAGTGGAGATTGAAACCCATCTGAAATGCAGTAACAGCCACATGAGAACATGAATAAAAGTAAGGAACCTCACACCATCCAAATAGAGGCTGGAGGTTTTAATTAAATTCTTATCCTGATACTGTTAATGACTCCATGAGATACATATTATTATCCCTATTTCTCAGAAAATTGATAAGAGGTGGATGTGAAGATCCAATCCATATTTGCCTGACTCCAATAACTATGCCTCAAATGCTTATTCTCATGTTTTAAAAATTTAATACTAGACATTGAACCCATATGTATGAGACTGGTGAAATTCTTGGTCCAAATGTCCCTGTTGTACACCTGTGGAAACACTGAGCTTATGCTTAGGTTAGTATGGGCAGAAATTAGGCCTCAGGTGTGAACAGCAGAGACAAGACTGTGCAGGAGGGTGTCAGCTGCTGGGAATTCACAGAGATGGTGGAAGAGGATTGGACTTCCACAGGCCTTAGCTTAGGAAGTTTGGCTAGGTTTATCTAGATCTCCAAGGGGTAGAGAGGCTCCAGCTGAGCTCTACCAAATTTCCTCTCCTGAGCAAGACACACTCAGACAAAAGCATTTTGCTTTCAGAGACTTTAGGACTCAGGCATGTTGTGAAGATTAGCAGGAATGGGGTCTTTGGTCATAGAACCAAGGTACCTTCTGGAGAAGACACCTGTTTAACTATTTGAAGGGTAGTAACTGCCCATTTCTGTGATAGGTTATTTGGCAATGTGGGACACTGTCTTCTCAGGCTTTCCATCATATGGTAGACAAGCTTAATGACTGAGGGTAAAGGTCATAACTAGAGTTAAAGGTCATAACTAGAGTTAAAGGTCCAAGGGTGCATCATGCTAGCCCCTCAGACTGTCAACTCACTTTGCACTTACACCAGAGACCCAGAGAGTGGATACAACATTAAAAATCAAGTCTCACAAGGAGCTGAATAACTAAAGTTCCTGGAGGGACCAGAGAATGAAGCAGGGATGCTTTTGTGTCTAAGAGCACTGGTAGGGAGTGGCAGCCTGTAGGAAGAAATGAAGGTTGGAAGCAAATGTAAAATTTCTTTCCTGTCTCATGACCTTGTAATACATAGGGGCAAATGGAAACATGATTATTTATTTAAAGTGTATTGAAATACAGCTTATAACAGAAAATTAAGCAGAGCCCTCTTTTGGCTGCTTCAATAAAATTGCAAAATTTGGGAAGCACAACTGAAGACAGTGAATGCACACCAAACACCCAAATTTCATAGGCTGTGGGGTCTGTGGAGCCGGAAAGTTACTCATGACCATCTGTGAGGTAAGACCTTTGCTGAACTTGTAAGTGTATGAACTAGGACTTATAAGTTAGGTAGCCAAAAATGACAATTTTTTTTTCTTTCCATCTTCTTTAATGACCTGTAGGAAACAGAAGCTATTCCCCTAAGCATAGTTCCAATTCCCATATTTCTCCAGTAAGCATGCCTGAGCAAATGCTGCTAGGTAACAGAACATGTTTTCATCTGTGAGAGGTGTCCTTACACCAGTGTAAGCACAGGAAGGGGCCTGGAAGCCCTTCCTTCAATGAGCACTTCCTGCTGTTTTGTGCAAAAATCATTTCTGGGCAGCTGCTTTTGCAACATTAATCTGTTTATCATCATCACCACTACATTGGCTAACAAAATATAGAGAATTTTTTTTGAAGGAGTTTCTCTGTTGACCACTTTCCAAGAATAAACTCATTTACTCTAAGGTGGTAATTTTTTATCTCCGTCTTACAAACATGAAGTTGCTTAGACAGTTACCAGGAAGTAAGTGAGAAGTCAAGACTGATCTCAGATTTGTCTAACTCTAAAATCTCTCCCTTTCCCTTTAAAAAATGGTACCCAGGGCTGGGGATGTGGCTCAAGCGGTAGCGCGCTCACTTGGCATGCGTACGGCCCGGGTTCGATCCTCAGCACCATATACCAACAAAGATGTTGTGTCTGCCGAGAACTAAAAAATAAATATTAAAATTCTCTCTCTCTCTCTCTCTCTCTCTCTCTCTCTCTCTCTCTCTCTCTCTCTCTCTCCTCTCTCACTCTCTCTTTAAAAAAATGGTACCCAGTCACAAACCTCCAAGAATGAAATTAAGAATTATTTTCATTCATTCATTCATTCATTCTGCCTCAACGCCCACCATGTCCTAAATGTATACTAGGAGTCATGACTACAAAGATGAACATGGGATGGTCCCTGAATTCACAGAGTTCATGGTCTAGGCATGTAAGTAGATGATTAGAAAAGAGAATAGGGCTATAACAAGGGTCTTAATGGAGTGTTATAGGAATACTGAAGAGTGAACAATTCTGACTGGGTGAAGGAGAAATTGAGAAAGAAGCAGGATGTTTGAGCACAACTTTTTAATGTTTGACAATTATTGAGATCAAAAACTATAGATATTCAAGACCTAACTCAATTTAATCAAATATACCTCTGCAGACTTTCCCCAACTCAGTAAATTGCATTATCAAAAACACTTTAAGCCTCAAATCAAAAAGTTTTCTTTTTTATATCCTACTACATTTTCCTCCACATCCAGCTTATGACTGAATTCTATTTTTTTTCCTGAGAGTCTTTTAAATATTTTTACTTACTCCAGAATTATAGCTAATATCCCAGTGTAACCTATCAATAGTATCTATCCCACCTGTGACTTAGTGATAGCTTTCTTACAGTGATCTTCCCACATTCACTGCCTTTTAAACTTAATTTTGTTCCGTTAAAGAGTAATTTGTTTAGTCATTGGCACTATATTTTTCCTAGTAGATAATTTATATTTATAATATAGACTTTAAAGTATCACCAAACCCAACATACAGACCTTCATGGAGCCTATTTCTATTAAAGATGTTTCCTTGCCTAATATTTAGTTTTCCCATTTCTATGCATGTCTAGCAATTTTTGCTTTATTCTGGGCATTATTAATGATATGTCATAGAGAGTCTAGATTCTGTTATCTTCCTCTGAAGAGCTTCAGTTTTGTTCCAAGGAATCATTCCATTTTAGGCTAAATATGTTGAACTTTTAGAGGTTATGATTTTTTGTTTTGTTGGGGGGCAGGGAGAATTCTGTGATGCTCTCTCAAAGATCCTTTAAATTCATAGGACAAAAATTGCAAAATTCCCTGTGGATCTTGGCAAGATGTGCTTTTAGGTTTTGTTAGAACAAGTCTAGAATAGTCTTAACTTTAAGATCAGTCCTTACCCTAACACATCCTCTTCAGGACTAGATTGTAAATATTTTAGGCTTTCGGGCCATATGGTCTCAGTAGCAAATAATCAACTCTACTACGATAGCTTAAATATATATGAATGGGTAGGGTGTGCTAAGAAAAATTTATTTATGAACATTGGTGGCTGAACCAAGAGCCATAATTTGTTGACACTTTCTCTTGGACACGGTCCTTATTCTTAAGGCACAGCCTTTCTGTAGTTTTAAACTGCATGCCCTGGGATTAAAAAGTCACAATACTCTGGCTGAGATAGAACTGCAACATCTCCTAGTTCTGCTTGACCTCTGCTATGTCTACCGTCCTCCTCTTAACATCCCCTCCTGGTTAGCTTTGCATACTCTCTTCCTATGCACACACAGCCCATCCTCCCTACTACCTAGATTTCTTCACAGATCCCTCTTCTTTGATGGCCTGTCTCACAGATTCGACTTTCTTCAGTAGTCCTAAAATCTGATCTCTATTCCTTCAAGATCAACAGGAATGTCATGCTCCATTTGCTCTGAGTTCTACCTCCCTACGTTACAGTTAGGAAATTGTCCCTATAAGGAGAACTGGAAAAAGAATAAGACCTTGCCTCATGATTTTCTCCTTTCTTTGGAGGTCATGGGTCTTGTGTTGGCTGTTGTCCATGCCAGATAGCAGTTTCCCTATATATTCAGCCTTGTTTTTAGTTGCTTATTGATAGCAGAGGGCTAGTGCAAGAGCCACTTTCTCCATTATGGTCCAAAGAAGAAATCTCATTCATACCTGTCTCCTTCAATTTGTGCTCTGCAGCCAAAATGATCTTTTCCGTCTAATCATAACTGGTGCCCTACCTAAAATGATTCAGTGAGTTCCCTTTGCTCTTCAGACAACTCAAAGGGATAGTATCTGTTTTTGCCCATTAGCGAAGGCCTCACAGATGGCATGGTGCCTGTCCTATGAACAATACAGAATAAATATTTTTGGGTAAGTGAATGAATGAGAAATGACAAGTTTTTGGCAGTGTGAACAACATAAGGAAGTCAGGTTAGCATAAGATGGTATGGGAAATAGTGAATTATTCAGGAAAATTTCAACACAGGATGCTGACTACCAATGACTCAAAGCCTCCTTGTGTAGAAAATATGACAATGGGAGATCATAGCAGTACGTTGCCGTTTTTTCAATTACGAGGGATCTTAGACCGTTTGCTCATCATGAAGCTTTTAAGATGGATGGAGTTGTCTAGGCAAGGCAGGAAAGGCTTTCTTAGACCTGGGCTGCCTATGCTCACAGACAGATAGACAGATGTACATGGGTGCAGACAGAAGGAATCATTGATTTGCTAAAAAGAATGCTTTGACCAGTTTTTCACAGAAACCCTAAAAGTAAATAGATGGAACACAAGCATACCATTTGTGAGATGTTGACACCCTCCCCACATCAGAGAGAGTGAAATCACCTTGGAGACCAGCGCTTTTTTTTTTTTTTCTCCCAAGGCAGCAGAGGAAATGATTAAGGGAACAGCTACTTTGGAACCAAGGAAGGCTCCCCAAAGGTCTTCATGAGTTGATTAAATAACTTTGATAGGAAATTTTAGATAAAAATAATTAACATCTGCTCTATTCAGGGGAGGGAAAAATAGAATTGGGGTAGAAATTTATCAAAGACCTTTTTTTGAAGGTCAATTTTAAAATGTTCAGAGGAAAGAGTGGTAGGAGACTTTGGGAAGAAGAACTCAAATGAGGTCAGGAGTTCTCCAATGTGTAGTTCCAATGGTGCACTGGCGAATACTCCTAAGGGGAAAGGAGCAATAATGTGAGAAGGAGGTCAGAAGATGGCAATTTGTATTATTGGGTACTCTCTGAGTTAGGGCACACTGCTTGGGGCTTTAGCTTATGTTACCTTTATGGTGATTCTGTGAATTAGGTTCTATTATTCTCACTTTAGAAGTGAAAAACAACTGAGGTTTAGATAAGTTAAAATATCTGTCTGGCATCCCATAACTAATACTCAGCAGGATTTCAATTTGGACCCGTATTTATCTAATTATAAAGCCCACAGCCCTTCCCAAACTTCATCTTCCTGCCCTGGTGTGTTGATTTTGTAGGCAGTAGGTGCACATTTCTGAGCAGTCTTAAATTTTCAGAGATTGAGCCTTTAGGTTTCTTGGGTCACAGAGTAGACGAGAGAAGATTCATGATGATTGCTATGATAGTCATTTCAGAAATGGGAATGTCCGGCCTGCCAATCATTTCTCCACTCATGCCCGCCCATGCTAGAATTTATGTA